>NC_050073.1:10552033-10852033 GCF_009764565.3 Dermochelys coriacea | reverse complement strand
AGGCACTCCATTGCGTACATACAAAAATGCATATGCAGTTGCATGCCTAGTCTGTACACACAGTTAACCAGGACTGTGTGCGCAAACGGCTGGTTGTATGTTAACCCCTCTTCTCCCCCATGTACACATACAGCTGCCTGACTCTGACCCCACAAGTGTGTAGTAATAGCCTGCTCAAATTAGGCTTGCAGTGGCAATTGTGCCCCTCAGGGCTTTGACCCAGCTGGATTGTGTTAGCAGGAAGAGCCAGGACAAACAAGTGACAGTGTTATGTCCTCCCTATCTTTAATGTCACATGATCCCAATCCACCCAATCCTAGGCTAGCACTGACTCCTCTCACAATGGGGCCGTTCTGCAAGCTCACACTCAGCTGTTTTTCCTCCCTGGGTCTTTCCCAGCCTGGTTGCTCTGTCGATAACTGGTCCCTTCCCACATTTGTCTCTGTTCCACTTCTTCCTCTGCCAAGGCGGATGGCCTCACATGGCATTACTGAACCTCAGGCACCCGCAGCACTGATCTCCCCAGCTCCCTTTGCTGCTGGCTTCCCCTTCTCCTGCATTTGCTATGGCTAATTTGGGCATCAGAGGCAAAGCTCATGAATTTCCCCTTCCCCTAGCCTGTCAAGGAGAATATTAAATGATGGGAATCCTAGCACTGACTCCTGAGGTTCCCTCCCTTGATATTGTTCCCTGCTCAGAGGTCTCCCCCTTAACAGTTACTCTCTGCTCCCTGTTCATCAGCCAGCTGCTAATACAAGCAACAATCGTTTGATCTACTAGGCCTTTTCCCAATGCCTGTGTCTTTTAGGTGGCTCTGCAAGGCATTTCTGGGTTTTGGCGATCCATTTTGCACCTTCCACAGGGATCAAGGTGTCGCACAACACCACAACCAACAGAGCCAATTGGGGAATCCCAAAAACTCTCTGCAGAGTTCACTGCAAACACCCCAAATATTGTGCCCCAGCAACATGGCGGCTCAGAGCCCCTCTGCCTTACGCTATCTTGAGGCGAAGAAAAGGGAATTCTACAGACCATTGGAACTGGTGCCACCAAAGCAACGTAGCCCCAGGCAAGGAGAGAGGGCAACTGTCCATTCGTAAGAAGGGATGTTAATGCCAACCATGTCTTGGGAGTATAACGGGGAAGTCAGGAAGTGCCTTAAACAGAAATAAAAGACTCGTGAACTCATCTCCCAGCACACAGAGGAGTCCCTCATATAGAGGGCATAATGTGGAAATGATGGTGCTGTAGGGGAGGAAAACTCACCAACAATATCCTGTCTAGAGTGTCAAGCTCATGGTGCTCAAGACAGAAAGTGCCCCATGCCTCCATTGCCACCTAGAGAATTCTGGACTGTGAAGATCCTGGAATCAGGTGAAGCCTACAGGGATCGGGGAATTGATTTACTGTGAGAAACTATGCATAAGTCAGGGAATCACTATAACATGGCCAGGACCATTTTCAGGGCACGTGGAGATAGGGAGCCAAATGTCAGAAACAGGAGCAACATCTCAGCTTTGTTCATAAAAAAATGTTGATCCAGTTAGGGAAACGGAGCCACATCCATCACTAGGATAATCAGGTGCAGCTCCACTGGGATCAATGGATTACACCCATGGGGAATTTGGCCCCTTCCTGCATGAGCAAAATGGCATGTAAAGGGAAGCCAGGTCCACCACCCAGATCACTGGGATGGAAATCTGGCCATTGTCCATGTAAGAAGTGAAGCACAAAAGCCTATAGCTTTGTGACAGATAGCTCAGTGGTTTGAGCACTGACCTGCTAAACCCAGGGTTGTGAGTTCAATCTTTCAGGGGGCCATTTAGGGATCTGGGGGAAAAATTGGAGATTGGTCCTGCTTTGAGCAGGGGGTTAGACTAGATGACCTCCTGAGGTCCCTTCTAACCCTGATATTCTATGATTCTATGACAGCACTGAGTGGATGTAGGTACAAGAAAGCCACAAGACAACAATAGAATTCCGTGATTCTCATGGCCACTGGGAGATCCAGAGAAGTTCCAGACTCCTATCTAGCAATGTGTGTGATACTGATTCGAACAGTGGAGAATGAGCCTCACGGGTTGGGTTCAGATAGATACCTAACATTTTTTAAGCTTGTGCAAATGTCTCTCAGCCTCTTCTCCAGAAATTCCCAGCGTGCAGACTCCCTTGTGTGATTTCCATTATCGCCTGCTCTTGGCCAAGCCATGAATAATGCAGCAACAATCTGTCTTTGGAGCTTTCATTTCTGAAAATCAGTTGTGAACAACATTCAGCCCATTGAAGGCTGTGCAGCCCAGGGAGATATGCTCTTCTCATATCTCCAGCCTGACTCAGTCTGCATTATTTCAGCTGTGCCAGGGTATAGTCTCAGTCACCTTCAAGTTGTCTAGTCATGGATTTCATAGCATGTTCCTCATGGAGTCTGGAGAGGCAAATATCAGTACGTATCTAGAGAGAGAGCTGGGTATTATCAGCGTAGCAGTGAATAGACCATAGACAATACGTATCCTTCCAAGAAGCCGCGTCTGAAGAGCATTGGAGACAACCCACAGACATGGAGAACACAGCACGTTATCCCATTACAGCCTGGTGAGTATCCACCCAGTTGGGACAGCTCCTTAAGACACGACTGGTACTAGTCCAGTGCATTCCCAGTATTGCTCCGCTAATCATCTAGGTGAGGCAGTAGCATCCAACTGTCCACAGTATCCACATCTGCCCATAGATCTAATAACACCAGCAAGGACAGCTCTGTGTTTGCAAAGTGGTGAGTAAATCATCGCTGACGCTAGCAAGGGGATTCTTGGTGCTGTGTCCTCGACTGAATCTGGGCAGCTATTTCATTGCTGAACACGACTGTCTAGATATTCCTCCAGCTCTGTTACCACTATTGAGTCCAGAATCTTGTCCACAAGTGTCTTGTTAGACACCAGTCTGTCCTTCCCTGTGCAGTTAGGATTTCACTGGCAGAAGAGCCACTACTTCTTTACACCGACTTGAGAACAGCTGCCTCTAACGAGGACAGCTGAGCTGCATCGGACAGCATGTCTCACCACTCCCAGATGCTCCAGAAGGAACACTGCTGGGCAAGGAATCAACCTTCAGCTAGCAGCACGGAGCCCAGCTATCGCACTGCGCAGCTCCAACTGTGAAGATGGCCTGAAAGCCTGTGGGCAAGCCAAGGCAATTGAGAGGCCAACCCCTAGTAATAAGTGACCACATGGGGGAGCTCAGGTCAAGTGGTCTGTTTAAAGTCTTCTTCTCCCTGAGCAAGAAGAGGCTGATCACCTTCTCCCTCCACCCCAGTTAACTATTTAAATGTTCATGTGAGGTTAGTGCTGGTGAAAGATGCTAGATTGACAACCCTGGTGTGGGACATCTTCTGTTAATCCCCAGCATGCACAGCATGAGCAAGGCCTATCGCTGTCATCATCATCAAGGCAAATCCCAAAGGAATGTCACTTCCTTGCAGATTGGGCACTACCCAGACTGATCTCTAGGTAGGTCCTTAAGGCGGTCAGGCTGGATAGTCAGTCTGTGTCCATCATTGACAGTCCTTTTGCACCACTGAAGTGCTTGGTACCCATGACCTTGCCAGTTGTGTAGCAGCATTCCTTGAGACACACACTTCATAATTCATTGATCTTCCCTCCTGATGATACGTCTGCACTTAGAAAGCCACCGAACCCAAACCTTTGCTGATGGGAGGCAGTTTCTGGGTTAAGCTGTGAATATCCTCATTGCTGACCTTGTCTTGCCACTTGATATGGAACAGCTGACAAAAACAGTGCTGTCCCTCATCTCTGACGGAGTTCATGGTCCTTGCCCCATTCAAGCCTCAGCCTCTCTTTTGAGACTGCCGTCAAGAGGGTATTGATTGGTTTCATGATGTAGATACATATCCACTGGGAAGTGGGCCAAGACCACTGAATTCATCCCACCCAAGCCACCAAACAGATGTCAGATGGGAACCTGCCTACCTAAATTCAAACCAGTGCCCTGGAGGCGAAAGGCCCCATAGCCCAATAACCATCCACTGAGCCCCCCCCCCCCCCCAGCTCTCCAGGTAACTCTATTAACTAAACAAAGGTTCATCTATCAATAGAAAAACAAGCTGAAACAACTTTGCTTGCAGTAGCCACACCTCAGTGTCTCAGTCTTCCTGCCTTTCCCACAGCTTCTTATTGCTTCCATCACCCTATGCCGATGAGAGCCCATCCCAAAAACCATGTGACTTTCCAGCATGTCTTCCTGGCCCTGGAATGGCCACGGAATACGAACACTAGTAATTCGTTGCATACACATGGGGGGAGCCTCCCAAAGAACTGCTCCATACTACAGCCAATCCTGGAAGAAACCTCAGGTCCCAAAAGGCACCTGAATTCTGGGAAAGTCTGGATCTGGCACTAAACTCTGCAACCAGCCCAGCCACTGTCTCAGCTCTGACTTGACATGATCCAAGAGTTGCTAAACCAGCCAGCAACCAGGATACCAAGGAAATGAGCCATCCACTGTGTCTAATGGATCTCTCTGCCTAAGCTTTTCTGCTACACTTGTCTCTCCAGTGTACAGCAGAACCTGCTTTAGGGTGAACTTGAATCTAATGAAACTCTGTTTATAGGGAAATAAAATGAAAGGCTCAGTGCTCTGCAGTTCCAGGTAGAGTGTAATCTCCACCTCCAACAAAGCTGTCCTGTGGAGGAAATATATCTCATGCTGTGGGGAGTGATCCTGTGACTTTTACTCAGGAGAGTACTTCCATTGGCTTTAATGGGGCTGCTTATGTGAGTAATGGAGGCAAGATTGGGCCCAGTAAGATGGGATATATATTTTGCATATAGCGCCTTCTGATCTTACAGCAAACACTCACTGCACATGTATTCCAAGACTGAGTCACCCCGAGTCCTAACGAAAGAACTAGTTAACAACCTTGAGTTAGACCCTCAGCAGGTGCAAATCAGCCAAGCCTCAAGGACTTCAGTGAAGCTACGGCCAATTTATATCAGCTGGGGATCTGGCCCATTGACTCAAGTGGAATGATGCTTATTTATGCCAGTTGGGGAAGGATCTAACCCATTGATTCCAATGGAGATACAGCCAGTTTACCACCAGTTGGGGAGCTGGCCCCTTATTTGTAAAGACAAAATTACAGGCGATACTTACAAAAAATAAATCTGTTGTAAATCTGATTTACACTAAGTATCTATAACTCTCCCCCCATTAGGGTAATGATGATACATTGACGTGGTAATCTCATTATTATTACTGCGTGCTGCAGGGAGTCAATTATTCCCTCATGCCGGGCTGCAATAAAACAAACACCACGTCTATTACATTAAAAGCAGATCATGAAGACGGCATTAAGAAGCTGAGAGTTTAAGCACAGTCAGGCCACAAAGTGAGAGGACGGCTGGTGGCGTTGGCTTGGGCCTCAGCCGCGGCTGTGGATTCAATTCTTGACTCTGCTGTAGCCCCCTGTGTGACTAGGGGCTGGTCACCTCACCTCTCTGGCCCTTAGTTCTCCATGTGTCCCGGGGGGGATGATCCTTCCCTTCTCCCGCCCTTTGTCTATTTAGGGTGTTAGCTCTGTGGGGCAGGGGCAGTCTCTCACTAAGTGTGTGTGCAGCACCTAGCGCAGCTTGATTGGAGCCTCTAGGTGCTACCGTAATAGTGATACAAGTAGACAGCCCAAACTCTGTTCCCCTTTGTACCAATGCAACCCAGCGACCACCAGTGAGGATACACATGCGTCACCAAGGCTGGATTCTGGTCCAAGGTTTGCAGCAACATTAACTCAGCTACGTTGCAAACACAGTGTCATCATAGGTAGGATTTTCCAAAGCACCTGTGTGACTTAAAAGCCATTTGAACAACTAGCCTTCAATCACCCAAGGCCCTCCCAGCCCCCTGCAGGGCTTCTTCATGTCTGTGGGTATGTCTACAGTTTGAGCTAGGGCATAATTCCTAGCTCAAGTAAATATGCCCACACTAGGTCTGATGGAGCTAGTGTGCTAAAAACAGATCACTGGCATAGGGGGAGAGGGGGGCAAGCTGTGAGCGGGGCTAGCCGCAGCAAGTATATACCTAGCATCTCAGACAGGATCCTACTGGGGCAGCTAGCCCTTCTCACCACTCGTGCTTGCTGTGGCTACACTTCTATTTTTAGCATGC
This sequence comes from Dermochelys coriacea, assembly GCF_009764565.3. Lineage (NCBI taxonomy): Eukaryota > Metazoa > Chordata > Testudines > Dermochelyidae > Dermochelys > Dermochelys coriacea. The sequence goes on along the minus strand of NC_050073.1, from coordinate 10,845,859 downwards.
TAGTCAATCAGCACTAACGTGGGTATCAGAGTAGCAGCCGTGTTAGTCTGTATTCGCAAAAAGAAAAGGAGTACTTGTGGCACCTTAGAGACTAACAAATTTATTTGAGCATATAAGCTTTTGTGAGCTACAGCTCATCCGATGAAGTGAGCTGTAGCTAACGTGGGTATGACCCTTAAGCTGGGAACTGCACTTCCAGCTTCAGTGTAGACACTCTTTTATGGAACAGGTGCCTCTACCCTATAAAATCAGGCCGGATCAGATTTGGTTATGATACTCAAACCAGAACACCAGGAGGCCAGAATGAGAGCGGGGTGGGATTTTTCTGTGCCTCGATTTTTCGTAACAAAAATGCCAATATGTTGAAATTGAAGCTGTTCACAAATCAGGATTCGGGCCAACGCCTTTTCCAACTGGAAAAATGTCAAAGGAAAAAGTTTTGAAATTGTCAAAATGGTTCATGTCAACGTTTTCAAAACAACAAATTCCAGTGTTGTGGAGTGAAACCACTTTTGAAATAAGAAAAGGAGTACTTGTGGCACCTTAGAGACTAACAAATTTATTTGAGCATAAGCTTTCATGAGCTACAGCTCACTTCATTGGGTGTGAGCTGTAGCTCACGAAAGCTTATGCTCAAATAAATTTGTTAGTCTCTAAGGTGCCACAAGTACTCCTTTTCTTTTTGCGAATACAGACTAACACGGCTGCTACTCTGAAACCTGTCACTTTTGAAATGTAAGCTAATTAGTCTGAAAGAAAGGTTTTTTAAAGGTGGGAGAGAGGTCAAAATGGAAACCTGGTATTTTGGTTGACCTGAAATGGAGAAAAAATTGGGTTTTGGGTTCACAAATATTTTTGAGATTTTGACTTTTTGTCCTGATGCAAGACAGGAAAAAGATTTGGAACACTTGAAAAATATTCATGCCAGAACCCAGGTGTAAACTGACCGGGAGAGATGAGAGCAGAGGAGGTTGCAGACTACCTGGGGAGACTGCATGCTGAGAAAGCATGGAGATCATAACCTGTTAGCATCCTCATGTCTCATTCCCACTGTCCTCAATGGAAGAGGAGATGTCCATGGGGCAGTTTCTCTCTTTTGGAAGTGCACTTGGCAATAGGGAGAAGCGGCCTCAGTGAAATCCACTGGCCTAACTGATTTCACTGCAGGCTCAGCAGTGGTTCTCTCCCATCTGTGCAGTGAGACCAGCGAGGAGAGCAGCATTTTCCTCCCCCATTTAACTACACTGCTTCTCTTGCTTTAAATGGTGTCTCCCGCTGAGAAGGTTCAAACCCTTACAGTTCTCTGCATGCCGTGCACATTACATTAACATTGTAGGGCTCCGTATTGACTCTTAAGGATTGTAAAGCCAGCATGCCCAGCTCTTGGTTCAGGAGCTGATTTGTCTAGCTGCCGGCAGTGTTGCAAGCCCCACCTGGTATCTGGAGACCCAACAGGGGCCTGACTGCCTCCAGCGTCATTCCAGGGACATTTGGCCAATGCGGGAGGCAGAATGGAATCCAGCTCGCTCTCCTGTAGCTGGGAGGGGAGCAAGGTCTCTTGATCCAAACAAGCCATTTTCAGCAGTTTTTCTAACCATCGCCATCCTTGAGAGACAGGGGGCCAGATCCCCTGCTGATGTAAATCAGCATTGCCTTGGTGAGCTCAGAATGGGCTACACTGATGTACACCAGCTGAGTGTCTGACCCAGGATTGTTTAAAGGGGAAAAAAGAGGTTTTTTTCCTCCTCTCTTCTAATTCAAAAATAGATGAACCAATTATGCACAAACTTTTCAGAAAAGCTTCCTAGACTTTGCTACAATGACAGGCATGTGGATTAGATTAGATAGATTACACACAGTAGGTAGGTAGATGTGACACTTTTAGGGGTTACCCCAAGTGGCTAGGGTGAATCACTACCACCTGCATTCAGCATAAGAGAGGCTTTTCTGTGCCCACCAGAAGAAAGCCTCCCAATTCCATAGGCAACCCAAGTGCTCTGATCCAAGCTCCGCAAGCCTGCTACTCTTCCCTTCTGCAGGCTAGCAGTTAGCACACCCCACCTGCTGGGTGTAGCGTGCAGATACTGGGTGGTGATAGTGGCCTGTGGAATGGAGGAGGTCAGTCTGGATGCCCTGCTGGGCCCTTCTGGCCTTCAACTCTACAACTCTATGACCTTGTTACACTCGCGTGCCCAGTCCCTGGTCTTCCAGACACCTGCAATGTACACCAATCTGCCGCCTCTGTGGAAGCCATGTATTCTGTCCTGCAGCAAACTCCTCCTGGCCTTGGTTATACTGAGGGCTGCCTTATGAAAGGGGGCTCACCCCTCATCCCCCTCTCCTGTGGACATCTCACTGTTTTCTGCTGCTAAGGGTGTGGAGATCTCACCTCCCACGTCAGCTGCCTCCCCCTCTGCAGGGTGTGTGTCTGGGACCCCACGGGGACACTCCCTCTTGCTGCAGGTCACAATATTAACAGCCCCAGGCAGTGAAATAATATCATTCCCCACTCGCACATCCACAGGTATATTCTGGAGAAACCCTGCCTTAAAGTACCTTTTAAACCTTCCCCCACAAGCTCAGTGTGAGCCAAAGGTCCCATGGTTTCGGATTCCCCCAGGGTCAAGGGCTTTACCCTCTCCCCTGGGAGCACATCAGACTCCTTAATCATATCCTCCTTGACAAGTGGGTCATGGACCCCTGTGATCCTCCAGCCTCGGCACATTCTGCTGTTTACCTTGGCATCTTTGTCCACCTCCAGTAGGTCAAACTGGACAAAATTAACTGGGACCCTCTCATGGACCCTGGGGGGCTCTGGACCGGGGGTTCCTTAAACTGCCCAGTTCAGGGTTGGCGTTGGGATTCCACGTAGGAAACACATTGCTTCCTCATGCATTCATTAGGCTCAAACAGGTAACAGCTTCTGGGACCATCCCACTGGACTGGGAACCTGTTATTGGTGTTACCAGGAGGGGACCATTTCTGGGGTGTTTTGAACTTAGACCTACCTCTCCTGCCTTCTTCCCCAGGACAAATCAGGGACCCTCCTTTATGCCGGGACGTTGCCCATCCCTCTGTGGCATGCGCTCCACAAATGGTCTTGCACCTATAGATCAGCTCCATCTTTTACAGTCATTGGGGTTTTATCCCACACTGCAGCCCTTACTTCATCAGTGCTGCAGGCATCAAAGAACGGCTCATTAGCAAACATGTCGACCAGCTTTTCACAATCCTCTGCCCCTTTACCCCTTATCCACTTGCTTAAATAATCACATTTTATAAACATAGTTCCCGTGACTCATCTGATCATGTTTGCTGAGGTTTCTAAGCTGTAGGCGATATACCTCGGGGGATTTGAAAAGTTTTCAATAGTTTCCTTGCACCGATCATAAACCAGAGCCTCCCACAGATCCGTGTAATTAAACACGTGTAAGGCTTTATCAAAGAGTTTGAGAAGCAAGACAGTCATTTCTGTGCACCAGGAATCTGGTGTACTCTGTGTATCCTCTCAAAGGTAATCAGATGCTCCTCTATGGATTGCCTGTCCCTGCAGCTTGGGCATCGCTTGGGCATGGTTGATCCCTGGGGGGCGGGGCACTACCCCTGGATTGAGGGCTCTTATTTTGTAATTCTAGCACTCTAAGCTCCTGCTCACCTGTGTTCATGCTTTCAGTCTTCCAGCACCATCAGTCTCCAATGGGCAGCTTCCTGGGCTGCTTTCTATCTCTTGCAGCCTCTCTCCTCCATCCACTTCTGGTACTCTCATTCCTTTTCCAATTTCACCAATTCTGATCTGGTCATCTGGGATGAAGGGGGAATGTTCTTAATGGTTTGTCAAAATACTCTGTGTGTGCCTCAGTTTCCCCCATGTGTTACTTAAGTGTCTACTTCTAGGTGGTGGGACAAGGGTGTGTAATCATTACAGAGACCCCCAGATGGCAGGTGTGACTGCCTGGGCTCAGACAATGGCCAACACTCAGTATCCTGGCAACTGATCGCCGGGGCCCATCCTCTGCAAGAGCAAGAGATGTTGGAGAACAAAGCACTGGGTGGAGGCCAAGTGACTCGTTTGCCCAGGAAAGAGACAAAGGCCAGAGGAGGGGCAAACTGGGTGTGACAGAGGCTGGGCTGCTGGAAGCTGGTTAGTCTGTGGTTGGGGGATTGAAGAGGGGAAAGCTCAGGGCTCTGGGTTTGGGATTACCCCCTGCCCTCCAGGATGAACTTTGCTGAATGTTCCTAATTTCTGTGCTAACAAACTCTGTTCTATGCTTGTGGCACCTTAGAGACTAACAAATTTATTAGAGCATAAGCTTTCGTGAGCTACAGCTCACGTGAGCTGTAGCTCACGAAAGCTTATGTTCTAATAAATTTGTTAGTCTCTAAGGTGCCACAAGTACTCCTTTTCTTTTTGCGAATACAGACTAACACGGCTGCTACTCTGAAACCTGTTCTATGCTGTGTTCCTGACGACTAATAAGCCCTTCTGTTTTCTACTGCTGACTGTGGAGTGGGGATGCACAGCCCCTTTGGGGCGTATAAGGCTTCCCCCAGGTGTCCCATTCTGGTGGATTCACTGCGGGAAGCTCACGTTGTGAACAGGGGCACTGAACACTCTGAGGTCAGACCCAGGAGGTGCTGTAGCCAAGGTGTGCCCTGGTGAGAGTGTGCCCTCAGGGGAAACAGACTGCTCTAGAGTCTTGTCTGACTTCATTCAGAGCAGTTCCAGAGCACCCAGCCTGTGACTACGTGACACCATCTCCAGCCGAAAGGTTGCTTTGTTGAGGGCTGTGCCAGGCTGGCCCCCGATGCTGGGAGTCGCACCCAGATCTGCATTCCCCACATTTTCATTCATTCCCGAGGGATCTAGCCACTCTCCCTACAACTTGTTCCATGAGCGTAAACCTCGTTCCTGCAGCAGCTGATCCACGTTGGGCACGCAGCTGCTCTGACTGCTGTGGAGTCCGTTTGCAATGTGTTTCGTGGCCACTGTGCACTGGCCTTTGTTCTGTGGCCCTCTCCCGAAATAGACAGAAACCAACAAACTGTCTCCCTTTTCTCTCCTGTCTCTAACCGTATTACCTTTGAGCCTTTAGGGTAGGTCTGTACATGCCTTGAGCCTGAACTTCTGCTGGCTCACAAACAGGATGCCCTTTTTCCTTCCCTTGTACAGCCACAGACATTTGTCTCAGTTCAGAATCGGGGCATTTCATTAACGTCAGCTCAGTTCTGATGGTCCCCTACTCACAGTCTTTCCTTGGCATTCTTTTGTCTTTCTCAGTGCTCAAGCCTGCATCTGCTGCAGGCTGCAAACCCAGAGCGGGGCTGGGTCGATGGATGTCTGTTGTTCTCAGGGTTGATTGAGTCCGCTCTGGAGACCCATCCTGCCCCAGGCGACAAGTTTCACCTCCAATGGCTTTGGAACCCAATATTCGACAAGTGATATAATGCTACAATTGTTCCCCATACAGATAGGAGGCCAGGTGTCCAATTTTGACCCAGACAGTTCTCTTTTTGGGCTGTTTGTCCCCCATCCAGTAGTAAGACAAAACCGGATATGGTTTTGTCCATTATCAGACGGAGGACACCATTTTGAAGAGTGTGCCACTCCACCCCTGCTGGTGTGACCTCGCATGCACCCTCATGCTGGCAGGTGGGGGGGGTCACACCAGCAGGATCAGGCCCATGCCATTCGCAAAGTATCCAGTATTCAAGAAATGAATGAGTGGCCACCCAATGTACAAACATCCTGCAATAACCATGATAATTAGCTCATTCTTAGCTTTTAGAGTCCACAAGACCCCTTGGTTGAAATATCTGGAGGACAGTTGGACACAGATGTAATATACCTGCCTGGGCATGTCTATGTCAAAAGGTAGGTAGGTAGATCAAGTGTGGTACAGCTGGCAGGGCAAGAGAGAGAGAGACATTTCATTACTAAAGGAAATTTGTTGAGAAAGTTCCAAGCAACAGAGCAAAGAACTTGAAAGAAACTTGCAAAGGAAAATTGTCAAGTATGTTCCAGGCAACTGCAGCCCGAGGTTGAGAATAGATTGCCCTCCACAACCTCAACCATAGCTCTGCTGCTGGCAACATGATAATAACTTCTGATTGAATAATTACCAGTATATAGCATACCTTAAGTCAAGCTATGAAATCTTGTTACTTTGAGTGACAATCACAAGGCTCCATTAGTGCATCTGTAACACACGTCTCAGCTGTCAGCATGCAGGAGGGTTGACATGCACATTTTCAACGTGGCTGTATAGAAAATCGGCAGATAAAAATAACCCAGCCTGTGCGGAGGGGTTTTCACTCACTTGTAGCTAATTCTGACGCCTCCATCAAATTTGCTTGGCAGAGGAGGGATGCAGGGTATCAACTGATGTTATCACAAGAGGTCCATGGAATGGGGCTGTGGATGAGAGGCCCAAGCAGGGGAAGGGTTGAGATTTAGTGGCCAGAGATGCATGCCCCAAAGAGGAGCATGGTGCCTAATTGCAAGCTTCTCTGCCCTGTGCCTAATTGCCTGGAACTGGCTGGTGGTCAGTGCATTTCTCTGAACGGTGTTGCCAGTGGTTAGCAAAGTAGAGGTGTCGTGTCAGTGACACAGCCTCACGTCCGTAGGCGGCAAATTATATGGGCCCATGGTGCCCGTGCTCCACCAATATTTAGGAACGTGGGCCCGGCTCCACCAATGTTTGGGCTTACTGCGCTTTGGGGGGCCCGGCACTTCAGGGGGACATGGGATCCAGCGCAGCAAGGGTTTGGATGAGGAGCCAGAGCAGGACGTTACTCGTGTAAATGGTGGAGTCTCTGTACCTTGAAGTCTTTAAATCAAGATTTGCGGACATCAGTAACTCAGCCAGAGGTTTGGGGTCTATTGCAGGAGTGGGTGGGTGAAGTCCTATGGCCTGCAACATGCAGCAGGTCAGATTAGATGATCATGATGCTCCCTTCTCACCTTTAAAGTCTCTAAGCAGGAATCGAGTGAGCTAAAGGGAGGCCGATGGAGTCAGTGCAGCAGGGAGGAAGGTGACTCTAGCTGCAGTGTTGGAAGTGGGTGGTACAGAGCTAAGCTGTGGCCCAAGCACACAAGAAGTGGGAGTCAGTGACTCAGGTTTCTCTCCCTGTAGATTTACCTGTCCTGGAAGAGTGGCCCCGGCGAGGTGAAGCACTGGAAGGATATGATCTCCCATCCCCGGCAGGCCGTGGCACAGTGGCATCAGCTGAAGGCCTGAGCGGCAGAGAATTCTTTCTGGCTTTCACCGCTCGGAGTCAACGTTTCTTAGCCATGCTCTCACTACTTTATGCACAACAGAGGCATCGGGGGATCCCCCTAGGGGATGAGCTCGGGGCTGACAAGGAGCTGAGGGTGTGAAGTTGGCGACGTTTCCAAACTCTGAGAAGCAGCGTTGGCCGCCCGCTGTGTCCACGGAGCGCCCGGCACCAAAGGGAGCATCTTTAGTGCCCGACTTCCTGCTTTAGCCTTTCCTTCTGACTCATTACGCCGAGAGAGAGACGCCAGCCCTCTAGGTGGGAAGAAGCCTCGGCGCTGGTTTGTTTTGGCCCTGGGGGGAGGGGAAGTGGTGTTGGCGCGACTGGCTCTGTGAGGTGGTGAGAGGAGATGCCTCCACCACACGAGACTTCCTACGAGTTCTTCCAGCCCAAGGCCTGTTGGGAGCGGTCCCCCGAGGAGGCCAGCTTCTCCTAGGGGGCGCGTGGGCCTAGGAGGGGAGCTGGTGAGGGGGACGCGTCTTTCGTCTCCTTGAGGTCGTTTATTTTTAATTCAATAAAACTTGTAAGAGTAATAAGAATAATATAAGTAATAGTGGCTAGAATCCCATCCCGGTCAGGGCTGGGGGAAGCCGCACCACTCCAACAGCCTCCTGTGCGTTTGCTGTGTGTGTGTATAAGTGTGTTGTAAGTGTCACATGTTTGCGTGCGGGCTGCTCACGTCTCTCTCGCTCTCTGCCCTGCCTGGGAAGCAACCCCTGATCCCACAGGACGGTGTGGTTCCAGTGCGGGATGTGGGGTTTTTTTAATTGGCTGGTGCATGGGGTTTGAAGGAACTGATGCCACATGGGGAGTGGGGCCAGTCTCTGCTGCCAGTCGATGCTTGATAGGGAGGGAGGCAGAAGGAGCTGCCCACCAGACAGGGTCTCCCCTCGTGACCACTCTGTGGCATATGGGATTGGAAGCCATAACAGATGGATCGGTAGCCAAACTGGGATCGGCTTTAGGGCTAATGAGAGCTTGACTGTAGACACCTCCCTCTGGCTGGTGAGGGCCTTGTCCTGCTCAAACTGAGAGAATGTCCCAAACCAGCTCCCAAAGACTGCCATGCTCCCAGGCATATGGACCCCAAAACAGCCCATCCTCCAGCACTCATCCCCCAACCAGACCCTAGACACCCTCACCGTACACAGCCCACTCCTCCAGCACCCATCCCAACCCTAAACACCCTCACCATGCACAGCCCACCCCTCCAGCACCCTTCCCCCAACCCGACCCCAGGCACTCCACACCCTCACCATACACAGCCTACCCCTCCAGCACCCATCCCCCAACCCGACTCCAGACACCCCACCATACACAGCCCACCCCTCCAGCATCAATCCCAACCCTAAACTCCCTCACCATGCACAGCCCACCCCTCCAGCACCCATCCCCCAACCCAACCCCAGACACCCCACACCCTCACCATGCCCAGCCCACCCCTCCAGTACCCATCCCAACCCTAAACACCCTCACCATGCCCAGCCCACACCCTCCAGCACCCGTCCCTCAATCCGTCTTCAGATACCCCACACCCTCACCATACACAGCCCACCTCTCCAGCACCCATCCCCCAACCCGACCCCAGACCCTCACCATACACAACCCACCCATCCCTCAATCTGCCCTAGGCCTCAGAGGTGCTGTCTGTGAAGGTTTCCCATTTGCTATCTGTCTCCCCCTAGCTGTGGGATTGGATATGGCCCCTCCTCCTCAATCCAAATTTGACACTGTCCCATGATGGGGTCTCCTGCATGGGCTGCGGTAGCAGGTGGCCATTTCACGGTGGCCCATTTGAGCCCCTTCCAGGTGCCTCACTGGGCCATGTCCACCGGAGCAGCTGACTGGGCACCTGGGGTGCTCTGTTCCCCACCCCACCCCCACCGTTCTGGGCATTGCTGCTCATTTCCTAGCAGTACGACACTGGGGCAAAGGGGCTGCACCTCGCCTATGAATGGGCACAAAAGAACTAATGTCATCCAGAAGCCCCTGGTAGGTGGTGAAGAAAGCCAGAGCCCTGAGCACTGGGGCATGGGAACGCTGTGGACACATCCCACCCCCACATGCCCACCGCCCACCATTCCCCACAAGCAGGGGGCCAGACTGACCTAGCTGTGAGTGCACCAGTGCTGCTGCTATGCCACTGCCTACACCGCCCCCTGCTGGGAGTGGCTGGCACTGGCCTAGCCAGGAGCACCCTATGGCCAGCACTCCCCATATGACCCTGCCTACTGCCCAGCACGTCACGCAGCCCCAGAGCTCTGAGCTGCCCAGGCCCTTCCTCTGCCCCTTTGAAGGGACTGTTACTCTCCATTCCCGCCAGGACTGAGCCAGGGGGGTTGTGTTGAATTAAGCATCGGCCTCGCTCAGCCAGGGACCCTGCTAGAGAGCTAGCTGGAAACTGCCCATCTGGTTTGGAGCCCAAGCCATGGGCCTGGAGAGAGCAAACCATAGGGACATCTGCATCTGCACAGCTGCAAAGCCTCCACCAGGTGGCACTGTAGGGCCAGAGGCAGAGCATAAGCTCTGGCTCTGGCTGATCACCCTTGGAGTCACTGCCCAGGTTGCTGGCCAGGGAGTCCTGCAGAGACTAGGCGCTTCCAGAGTTGCCATCCTGCCCCCCATCTGCGCTTGGGGCTGGTCCCTGATTTCCCCGCTGGCCGAAACACAGTGCTCAGGCCCTGAACTAGACTCAAGGCAGGAGGCTGGTACATGCCAGCCAGCTCTCCCCAATCCCTGGGCCAGTACAGCTGCCCCTTTGCTATACATGGCCCTCTGCTGGATCCCAATATGGCTGCTATACATGGCCCTCTGGAACCCTCTTTCCAGGACACCAAGGCTGCTCCCCAGCTGAGGCCTGGGCTCCTCACCATTGTTCTGCAGCCCCATGTCGCTGGTTCCCCCCGCCCAGCCACTCCTCTCACTGGGGCGCCATAAAATGGTTCACCTTCTCCCCACAGCCCCCCCCCCACACACTCCTCACAAAAAAAGTGTATCCACCACCCAAGCCGGGCTCCTGTCACCAGTTCACTATTCCCAGCCCACCCCCTACCCCCCCCCATCACACAGGGCTGCAGTGCCCAAAGCACTGGGTGCTTGAAGTGACTCTGCCCCCCACACACACACACACTTTGCTCTGCCCACCATGGGTGTGTTGAGTGCTGAGGCAGCTGGCTGGGTGGTGGAATAGGTGCTGAGGCCATTGGGTGGGAGGGTGGCTGCTCAGTAGGCGAGTGGAGTAGTTGCAAGGGTGCTGTGGTTGATAGATGGGAGGGTGAAGGTCCTTGGGGGTGGGTGCCAAGACTGCTAGATGGGAGAGGGGTTAAGGGGTCTAGACCTGATTGAGGGAGAGGGTGTCAGGGCTGGGTACTGGGACTGATTGGTGCACGTGTGCCTGGGGTGGCTGCAGGGGCAGCTGGGTGGATAGTTGAGTTAGGTACTGAGACCACTGGGTAGGCTGGTGCCTGGGGTGGTGACTGGATGGATGAATGGCGTGATAGCACTGAGATACCCCAGCACCCACCCTAAGCGGCAGGTACTAGGACATGTAGGTAGGGGGAATGCGAGGGGGGATACCAGGGTGAAACCAGGTAGAAGGTGCGCTCCCCTAGACCATGGGAGCTCTGCATTTAGTGGTGTCTAGGCTGCCTTGCTCTACTCATACCTGGCTGGTGGTGGGGTCACATGGCACATTGATCTGGGTGATGACAACATCTATTCAGTTTCCTTTGTGATGTTCTAGAACCCTCAGAGCTGGGGTGGGGGGCAGGGAACACTGTGTCCATTGTTGGGTGAGATCATTAACGCCTACTGACAAGGCCAGCTGCATCTCATTAGTGGTCCTCACTAGGTCCATCCACACGCTGTCCTCGCTTGACACTGTCAGTCTCACTGGCCTTGCTCTAATCTACCCTTTTTTAGACGAGATCACGGACGAGACTGTAGGAAGACACCTTGGGTGTCATGTAGAGTCCATAGGTTGCCTTGATTCCTTTCAGTTTGTGGCATGGAGGCTGCACTAGTCTTGCTGCCTGATGAGCTCCTAGTGATGGACAAAGATCAGGTATCACCATATTCCTTGTAGATCTGCCAGCAGCCTTTGAAGACCTTGAGGGTTGGTTGACTCTATTGAAGATCGTAGCTAGGGCTGATGAGATGGCTCTTGCGTAGGTCTGTTCAGGGCAGGTGATGCTGGGCAATTGCTTTACTGATGTTCATGTGCAGTACGTTGCAATTCCATTAGGTCCTGTTCAGTTTGTGTGTGAGGCCACCAGGGGCAGAGGAGACTGAGACATTACAGGCCACAGCAATGTCATTGTTATGTCAGTGGCAGGTTGCACGCCATCTCCATTTCCTGGCGCAATGATGCTGGTAGGTTGGGTACCAGTTAGAGGTTATGGCAGGAGGTTATTGAAAGGTTGTTCCCACCCTTTATTAGCGCGGGTCCAAACTGAACGTGCTGTCAGAACTCCAGCCTCCCCTGCAATCTGAGGCATCACTGGCAGCTTTTATTCTTCTGCCTCTAGTCAGATGATTGTGACCATCTCACTTGTACCTTGACTGTTATTCAGGCACTGATGGCCTCCAGACTGGATTTCTACAGTGCACTCTACACTGGCAGTCCCTTGGAGATCTGGATTGTAGCACTGGTGCAAAACCTGGTAATGAGCTGTGTCAGGCACAGTGAAAATGTTACACCTATTCTTCCAGAGGCTACAGTAGATTCCCATGAGCTTCCAGGTGTGATTCACAGTGTAACTACTAACCTATAAATCACAGTGTGGTTTAGGTCCTCGCTACCGGTTCGACCACCTCCTTGGGTGCCACCTTGATAATTGATGTCACTCTCAGTCTTAGGTTATTCATGATTTTAAAATATATTGGGGCAGCCTCGGGGAAGGCTCTCAACGCATGCATTCACTTCTGCTTCCATCCAGCCAACAGAGCCCGAGGTTCCTAACCTGGTGGGCGTGATGTAAGGACCACCTACTCTCTCAGGCCTTCCCTGAGTGTGGTGACTGATAGGCTCTGTATAGTAGTTCACCTATTATTTAGGGCATAAGAGTCTTTTCTTTGGTTGACATAGTTATTGTGTTATGGTGTTTTTTCTACATAATGTGCAGGTACCTAGAGACATTTGTGATAGGCACATTTTTATAATATTAACAATAAACCATGATGGGAGGATGGAAGAATCCCAAGAAAGGGTTGGGATCTCCTAGGAAGGGTTGGGTGGACTTTCGGTTCTTTCTTGTTCCCCCATTTTGTGGCATCACTTCTTCTCAGCTGAGCCAGTTCTTCAAAGCCCAGAGGAAGTGCTAATAAATTTATTTATTGGTCTGTGGGGGCAGGGACTGTGAGGAAGAAAAGGCCACTTAAAAACGCAGAGAGAGCAAGAGAGACGGTGAGATGGCATTTAGCGTTCATTAGGTGAAATAGTTACCGATTTACTACAGAAATAAAAACCAAACTCGTATTGATGTGGGAGGGGCAACAGCGTCTTTTTATTTTTGTGCCCCACCCATGCAGCTCTCAGCCAATCAGATGCAAGGAAACATTCCAAAGGGATACTTTTTGCAAAGGGGGACTTTCGCACCAAAGCAAACTTGAAAATACACAGCTTCCCATGTCAGTATTTGAGCTAAGCTGTATTGATGGGAATGGTTTCTCACCTGCAGCCCTTCCTCTGCCTCTTCCTGAGCCTCCAGCAAAGTCAGAACTAGAGCTAGTCCAACCATGGTATGAATGATCGTTGTCCAGAGCCCCATTCCTTCCAATATATACTATTTGTTATTCAGCCATAGCTCGGGTGATAGCGGTAGTTCACAACCGAATCAACTCCTCACTGTTAGTCAGCGTTGTAACTGGTCGCCTAAATTACTTGCTGATGTTTCTGCTCCACTGATTGCATGATGGAACCATTCGCAACAGGAGAAAAAAATTCACAAAATTTCTGGTATGAACTTTTGCACCAACCTGTGCTAAAATTGTGACTAGGATCCTTTGTCGCTGGCCACTGACCAAACACTCCCAAATTACAAGTGTGACAACCCTCAGGCAGCAGAGTGAACAGAATTTGGCTCATTTGGGCACAACAGTATTCAGGACTCAAGGGGCAAGGGGTATTTTACTAGTCCACCCACTCCTGTCAGAAGATTGCCTCAGTGACAGCACAGGCTGTAGCCATGGTTACAACTGTGATGTCTCAGCTTTGGCATTGTGGCTCTTGCTGGACAGTGGAAGAAACAGAAGGGTGACGTGTGCAACCCCAACGGGAAAGAGTAAACTCGTCACCTGTGGAGGTGTTAAGGTGAGGCCAGCCCTGGGGTCCTCTGTGTCTGTGATGTGGAGCTGCCCTCTGAACTCCTGCTCCCTGGTGGCCTTCCACCCCCCTCCAGGCTGGCGTTTGGCTCCACAGCTTCCAAAATTCTCAGTGAAACTGATTCAGTTTTTACCATCACACCGGTCCCTGTGTGGCCTCAGGAAAACTGCTGCACCTAAATAGGACTCTGTTTCTTCTTTGGTACAACAGGGATATTCCTACTTCCAGCCCAGGCTGAATTCATGACGTGCTGGGAGATCCGGGCTAGCAAAGGGTGAGGGGTAGCTAATATCCCAGAAGTCCAGGTGCCCATTCCTGCATTGGCAGCCATGTGACCAATGTACGCAGCTAATGTCATGTGGAGATGTAAAGCCACAAAAGGAACGTATTTATGCATCAAACTAAAGTTTTGCCTGTGATGAAAGTCCCTCTTTAAAGTGCTGGACAATCTGGACAGAAATAATCATGATAAGAATATGTGTATTTTTTTCGTATTCTCTTTCCTTTTATTTTGTAATCAAAGAGACTTATAAACTTGGCAGAGGAGGGGAAGATGAACTGAACGGTTTCATGCCGCTGGCTAACAGCAATGGTGACACTGACTGGCTGATAATAAGCAGGGTGGTGGCGTGGAGGGGCAATATTCGCCATTCAATTAATTGGGAGGCAGCATGTCTAAGGGTTAGTGCAGAGAGGACATGAAGCCAGGATTCCTGGGTTCTATCCCTGACTTTGCCACTGACTCACTGTGTGACTTTGAGCAAATCACTGAACCCTCACCGTGCCTCAGTTTCCACACTTGTAAAATGGGGCTAATAATACTTCCCTACCTAGCTGGGGGATAGGTTGTGAGGCTTAATCTACAAGAACCAGTTTCGGATCCCAAAAGTCACATGGCGTCGTCCCCCAGTGCCAAAAGAAACTCCATTGACTTCAGTGGCATTTTTTGTGGAGCAAGGTGCTTACTTAACACGAGTAACAGGAGACAAATCCAGCCTCTGAGTAAAGCACTTTGAGATCCTTCAATGAAAGGTGCTAGAGACATGCAAAGTACTATTTTCATTATTGACCAAACGGCCTCTCTGCCCGTGTTCCCACTGGGTTAGCAGCTGGGGCTAACCCATTCCCCTTCCTTTCCCCAGAAGTGGTTTCTTTTGTATGGCTGGATTTCCAGGAGTTGCGGTGTTCCTTTTTAACTCTAGAGCTCTTTGCTGTATCTTGTTCGGGTAGCTCTTCTTCATGTGCTGATAACCATCGAACTGGTGTGTAAAATACAAGAAAACGAAAAAACATAATGACTAAACTGTAGACTTCTTTGCTAGCAGCAATGGCAACTGCTGCCTCATTTCTATTGAGTTTGGGTTGAAGAGATGTTAAACTCATGGTGTTGCCATAATTTTATAATAGAAACAGAGAAAACACACCAAAAAAATTATAACGGGAGACAAATAACCCAACTACAAAGCCAGCGTGATTTCATCATCTCGAATGTTTATGAGGTAAGAGCGTTTTCTTTGAAGAATCATATTTTTGAAGACCTGGCCCCTCGTTTTGTGGAGGCGGCCTCTCTTCTGAATAATAAAGGATAGCAAATCTCTCGGGTTTCAGCATTCTCTCTCTCGGGTTTCAGCATTCTTCACCCCACTTGCAGTAGGGTGCCGGGGATGCAGGATGGGAGTGGGGGGCATGTGACTCCTGCACAGCCCCACCAGGGGACACGAGGTGGGAGAATGGGATGGAAGAGGTGTTCCTACCACAGGGAGATCCAGGGCTCAGCAGATCCTCTCCCTGCCCTGAACCTCTTGAGGCATTTTCATCTTCTTTGTGGTTTCAGCTTCCCAAACAGCCTGCCAAGACATGGCCTGGATGTGGCAGAGGGGTAGGGTGGGCTGGGCTGTAAGGAGACCCAGAATGCTGTGCAAAATACACTTCCTGCAGGAATGGGCTAAGGAAACTGGCTGTTACAGGGCTACAAAGCTTAGCCAGACGTTGATGCTCTCCAAAAGCTGGAGTGGGTGACCCCGGCCTTCTGACCCATGTTTGTAACATGGATTGCTCCCATTTTCACTGGAACCCTGAGAGATCCAGCCCCTAGTGCTGGCCTGGCTGGCTCCCCTTTCCTCCTACCGTTCTGCCTGGCCTCCTGAACAGCAGTACTCTGCCAGTCACCCTACCTCTGGGAGCATGGCCTCCGCTCCCTGCCTGCGACATATTCGCTTGCCAATGGGCTTCTAGGCCCCTCAACCCTGGCAGAAGGTGACTTTGTCAGACCTCCAAACCCCTTTGGAGCCATGGTGAGAAATATTTGGGGCCATGGAGCCAGAGGGAAAGTATTGGAGGACCCTGTGTAGAGGAGCAGGAGGCTTTTGAAGCACAGGAGAGGGGATTGGGGTGTGGGGACTGAGTGACTGGGGGAGGGGATGGATTGTAGGGGTCTGCCAAGGGCACAGTGTGCTCTTGGTACTATAGCCAGCAGCACTGCCTTGGCAAAGAAATGAAAGCAAGGAGCCGAGTGTGAAGTGAGAGGCTGCAAGAAATCCCAGCAGCAGAAGGGCCCAGACAAGAAGGAGACGAGCAAACTCTGAGGACTCTGAGTAAGGTGGAATACAGGATAGTGAAGGGGCTGGGAGAGCACAGGCAGGAGATGCCAAAGGAGAAACATGGGTTCCCCCCCACCTGGTCCTTCACTGTACTGAGTCCTTTGTTTAGACTGAAAGAGGACATGGGGCTGACTGGGATGGATAAAGGCAAGTGTGCCTGTGCCCCTGCTCCCCCCTTTGGCAACTGCCCCAGGTTTTCACTTTAATAATTTGGGGCATCTACCCATGACGCTCTGCAAAGCCACACCCTGACCTGCTCAGCAAAGGGTTTGCCTGCTACAAGGATAAATACCTGGTGCTACAGTCCCACAATGAATAGCGCTGCCCGCCTCCTGCCCCCAACTGTGCGACAGAAAGGCTCCTCTGGTCCGCCCAGCAATTATTGATTGTGTTCACACTTAGGTGCCTGCTCGACAACCTTCTGTCCATGAGGAGCAGATGGAAATGGCAGCACACTGCTAACTGTGCCCTTTCCTAGGCCCTTGTGTCAGCATCTGACTGGCTTCCTGCACCTACAATGGGCTGGAAATCTGGGAGCTGCCCAGAAAGGAGACAAAGATTTAGACACCTCACCGACCCAACGTTTTCTGGGTCCCCCAGACCAGAATGTGAAGGAGGAAAGTGCTGCTACTATAGGGCTGGTGAAAAAGACCTGGCAAGGATGTCACGGTACTAAAGGTTTATTATGGTTAACAGGAAAAATACATGAGGCCCAAAGCAAACCTAGTTTTGTGAGGTTCCCTGGAGAGCAAGGAGCGAGTCACAGAGGCACCTGACCAGCAAGAAAGTGAATGAAAGCAGTTATGGACAGCAGCTGCACAGACAGCGATGAAGTTGTGCAGAAGTCACAAAAGCCCAGCTAAAAGCAATGGCTGCTGGAATGAAAGGTGACTGAAGCGCATTCAGACAAGGAAGAGCCATGCAAAAACACTGGCAAGTCCCCATTGCTGAAGGGACTGAAGCAAGCCACAGAGTCTTCCACCCTCCCTTCCTCCCACCATGGGCACAGAAAATGTGCAGGAAGGAAACCTGCTAATATGCCAAGTGTAATAAAAGCCATTGCTTTGCACAAGTCTTTGCTCTGAGCCACACAGATCCAGGCCCATCATTAGACTGCAGGTGACAAGAACAGTGTTTCTGACAGCAGGGAGCTTTTGATTGATAGTTGGCACTAACAATGCCTCAGAAACAAATGTCATGTTCAAGCCAAAACACCTACTAATCTCCCTGTAGGCACAGATACTCAGACTGTGAGACAGACACTCAACACCCCTGCTCTGCACATTTCAAACCCCAGCCTCCATGTGCCAACAAACATGTGTCAGGCTGAGGAGGTGAACAGCTTATAGGTGATGGGCCCAGGATGAATCACTGGGGGGCTTGTGTCTTTTATTGATCCTTTGTGATGGATAAAGGGCTTTATAGGCTTTTTTTTTTACCACTAGAAATTCAGGACTAAGCCTGGAACACTCCCCAGTGATTAGAAATCTAGTAACATGGTGGCCATCAGAGGAGCCCTGAGAGTGAAAGCTGAGTAAGTGTCTGAACCAAAGACCATTGGTGTTGTTCCATTGACCTCAAATAGGCTTTGTCTCAGGCCCCAAGGGAGAGGCGAAGGAGGGACTTCGAGTTAGACTGTTTCACATTCAGATTAGTTTGATTTTTATTAACTCCAGTGTCTAATTATCACAGTGGAGAGGATGACTTTGGTAAAGCCTGAGCTCCTTCTCCCCTTTAATTACGGCATAAGAATGAGGCACCTGGCGTAAGTACACATCCTCCAAGATCCCCAAGAAGACCAGAGTTGGTGTTCCTGATATTTTATTTATCCACCATGAAGAAGCAGAAAAGGGCATCAGCCCAATTTCCTGTAACTCCTTTGCAGGTCCGTTAAGCACAATGGTACAGAAGAACTAGAAAAATTGATTGAAAAATGCCACCTGTAACCCTGCTGTAAACACTCAGCCACATCCAGTTATGGGCTTGGAAGCATGTCTGGAGCGGAGCACAATTGACATCTGCTCAGCATGGGGAGGCCCAGGGGAACTAGTTACTGCTCCCTGATTTGCAGATTGCATCCGCACCACTCTTCGCCTGGGACAGGCTGCTGTAACCTATACCCACTGAGCACAGCCACAGCGCAGCACACCCTGGCCACTGCCCCTCCCCACCCCTACATGCCCCTTACACTGGGGCTGAGTGGTGGTGCAGGGGTTCTGTTCTGCCCTGCCGGAGGAATTCTCAGCTGATGAGATCTGGCTGCTTTCCAGTCCCTTGAATGTATTACATTGGGGTTCTTTGTAGCTCCAGCTGAGATTACAAAACCTGCTGTTCTCACAGAGCATGCAGATGTTTTCAAGAACTGAATATTTTTTCAGGTAAACATTCCTCTCGTCTTGATCCAGCAGCCACCCCTGCCATCAGCACACCAAGAAAATTACCACTTGCAAACTGAAATTGCCTCCAGCAGGAATTAGACCACGCAATAAAAGCAGGGATTGTCACTAGCATGACAGGAGCTATAAACTGTCATTTACAAACTGTTATTTACCAGTTAGAGAAAAAGCCCCAAACAAGCAAACTCAGTCTGTCTGGACCCTCAGAGGCATAGGTGAGCAATACAATATCCACATTACGCCAGACTTTGAAGACAATGGGCCAGATCCTCAGCTGGTGCAAATCAGCATGGCTGTGCTGAGCATCTGGCACATTACACCTACACTCACTGGCTCCTTCGGAGTGCAGGATGTGAGGCCAGAGTATTAAGCAATTCAACTGTCTGAAGAGTCATCATGAGTTTATTTTTGACTGATTTTAACCAGGACAAATTCCTTTGTCCACCTTTTGGCATCAGTTCAGCATAAGAAAAATTCCAGTACCAGACTGATGAGACAAGACTCAACAGAGCTGCAGTCACTTGCCATCATCCAAATATTTTGGGAAAACTCTAGAAATCACCTGCCAAAGGGGCACATCCTAGGCCAAGGAAAAGTGTGATCTGTATCCCAGATGTTGCATTGCTGCAGGTGGGATCAAACTACCGTCACTACAATCAAGAACAAGGAATGACCACAGGACTAATGTTCTGAGCTAGAGACAATACTTGGCCCATTTAGCCTAACTTGTCCAGGTCTGTGAAAAATAGAAGAAACTCGTGCTCAAAGGTATCAGAAAAGAAGTAGGTCCAGCATTTATCTACTTTGATCCGAAAGAACAGCTGATGCTACAAGCAGATTAATTTAAGAATGAACTTATTCTACTCTTCCAGAAGGCCAACTCTCTGTTATGCAACCAGTTCATTCACACCAACAGGGGAACATTATGCACAAACAGCAAAGGAGCTACAGACACTGGTATTTGGCTACAAGCACTTTCATCAATATAGGTATTGATCCCCACGTTAGAGTTAAATCCAGCCATGAATTATTTCGATCAGTCCTGAAATAACCATTCACTGCAGGATTCTCCAATGGCAGACGCGACAGCCACGCTGTGTATCGCCCAGGGAGAGAGAGGCCTGTTGACAAGCTGTTAAAAAAATAAAATCCATTACTGATAACACCAGCGAAAGAATGAACATGCAGGACCACATGGGAAATTCTGAAGTGCCAGGAAGTGATCGGAAAGTGACAGAGGCAACTAAAGGGGAAGAACAAAATAAAACTTTGGAATTAGCAGTAGGGTGTAGATTGCTAGATATTGAAAAAGGAATGTCCCTGCTTCATTGCCAAATAATGGAAACAGAGAGAAGAAATCTCATTTTTGAATGGTGTAATCTTTAAAAGCAAGAAGAAATAAAATCATTTCCTAGTGGTTCTTGCTCTCTGAAGATGTAGGGGCAAATCCTCAGCTGGTGTAGACTGGCATAGCTTTACTGAAATCAATGACGCTATGCTGATTTGCACCAGCTGAGCATTTGGTCCATCAAAGTCAGTGGATTACTGATTTTAGGTGTATAAAACCAGCATAAGACCAGGAAGAAATTCTCCTAGCTGTGAAGTTCTGAGCAGTTAGGTACCCGTAAAGGGATGTCTCATGTCACGCACCCACTTCCCTCTCTCTCAATGACTAGGTTGCTTTTCCTTGTTCCCGGGTCAGTTCCTTCCAAAGCAAGAGGCAAAAATAATCCCACCAGGCAATTAGCAAAACTAATAGGCAGAAACTCCAGAGCCCCAGGTCTGCGGGGAAGAGGGGAGAGCACTAATCCACTGGGAGAACAAAAATTCAGACAAGTGATTTCCTTGATTTCCAAAGATACCATCTCATTTGATTCTCTCCTTGAATACTAAACAACATTGTACCAGATACTGCAATAAGAACTAATAGAGTAAAACAAGGGATATATGTGCCTTGAAAGGTAACAGATTTTTAACATAAGAATAAGATATCTCCTAAAAATGCAACTGCTGGACAATTTCAAGAGATATCCCAATTAAATAAAACACCAGGGGGCAGCAGCATCATGGTGAGCCCAACCTTGAAGGCAGTTTAAGCACCGATAAATCAAGCCTGGATTGTTGCTGAAAAGCCAAGCCTAAACAGTGATGCTTGGTAAATGAATGCAGAGTAAACCAGGTGGCTGCACTACAAATCTGAACAGAGACAGATTTGACAACGGTTGCCGAAACTGCTCTTCTGTGAATGGAAGGACCCTTGACAGGTTGTAGCAGCAAATCCAAAGAGCCATTTAGCTACAGCTCTCTTGGGAATAGCAGAACCTATTGTACTGGTATCAAAGCCAGCCTCTCCCTGGATTAGCCCCCCAATCAAAGCAGTGTCCTGGGGTATGGCCATTGTCGCATACTAGCTGCTACTTGGAGCCATAGGTGAGAGTCGGGTGTAAAATGAAGACCAACAAAAAGGAACCTCTCAAAAGTACTACCTCTCCTTCTACACCCCATATTCCCCTACAAGGCAGCTAGGCAGAGAAATGCCTATCGCCAGCATGCTAAATCTTCTTTGGCAGACTGGGTGGAGGAGACCTCCTGGTCCAATGGCTGGAAAGGCACTGAACCAGCATATTGTGGAATATGAAAGACTTGACCAGGCACAAAAGATGTCATCCTACCCACTACAGATAATGAAGTTCCCAGTCATTGAGACCTTTTGCACCTTGGGTCTTTGACTTCAGCAGCCAAGAGAGTGAGACTTCTCTCTTAAAAAGCCTTACACACAAGCATTTACATATCATTAAGCCACAAGAGAACACACAAGAAGCTGTGGCATCAGCATCATGTACAATGGCCAGTCATATACATAATATATACTTCAAGTACATAAAAGGTTATTACAAAGAGGAGGAAGAAAAATTGTTCTCCTTAACCTCTGAGGATAGGACAAGAAGCAATGGGCTTTAATTGCAGCAAGGGAGGTTTAGATTGGACTTTAGCAAAAACTTCCTGTCAGAGTGGTTAAGCACTGAAATAAATTGCCTAGGGAGGTTGTGGAATCTCCATTGTTGGAGATTTTTAAGAGCAAGTTAGACAAACACCTGTCGTGGATGGTCTAGATAATACTGAGTCCTGCCATGAGTGCAGGGGGCTGGACTAGATGACCTCTTGAGATCCCTTTCAGTCCTACGATTCTGTATGCATACTGGTGTCAAGGGTAAACTCCAGAGGAGAGGGAGAAAGCCAAAGGCAGAAAGCCCAAGCACATTAACAGGACAGTGTACTGCAGGACTAATCTCAGTGCCAAAGAGCTGCAATGAGTTCAGAGAAATGTCTCATTGCTGCACCCACAGAAGGATGCTCTGTAGAGGAGATAGGCCCAAGGCCCTGAGGGCACCAGTGACACAGGCAGCCAGTCAGTCTTTGCCTAGGCACTCTGGAAGGAGCAGAAAGCACCAACCCACCAATGGTCATGGCCTTGAACACCCAATTAAGAAAGAAAAAGACTACTCAAGGAACCAGAAAAAGAATACAAAGCTAAAGTATCACAACTCTGCTGAAGTATCACCAAAAGCCAGGACAAACACCGCCAGAGCTGGCAAGTCCCCAGGCAGCCCCTTCACCGAAGGCAGTCTGAAAAGAATTGGCCATGGAACACTAAGGAGCAGACCACACGCTGCAGAAGAGGATGGCAGGAGTTGGCCAAACCTCAGCCCTTCAGAGCTCAGGCAGTTCTGGCTTTGTCTCATGCTGGCAGCATGAGCCCAAGGGTGGCAATCCACTGAGATGGGTTATTTGGCCAGAACAAGGTGTTCCATGTGCACTGAAAAACTGTCCAACTGGGTTCAGAGACTTTAAGGCCAGAGGGTACCATCGCAATCATCTAAGCTGACTGCCTGCACATTGCAGGCCACAGATCCTCACCCACCCACTCCTGTAGTTGGCCCATAACCTCTGGCTGATGGGCATGCAGAAAGGCGAGCAAAGAAACTGTGACCTATTCCTTTGGTTTGGTACATGTCAGCAAGTTGACCAGCTTGATACAAGTGAGCCAATGATACCTCATGGAATGCCAACAAGAGCATGGCAGACCATTGACAGTTGTTTGATTCCTTGTGTGGAACAACAGACGCAATATGAATGTTGTGCATTATTACACTAACTTCTCTGAACTGGAAATCCTGAATACTACTGAAAGTACCACAAACGGAGGGCCATACTCGCTAGCCATGGAATCCCTAAAAAGATTGTCTTAGACAACGGCCTTTGTTATTCCTCAGAGGAATCTGCAAACTTTGGCAGTGCATGAGTTGGTAAACATAGCACAGTTAATCTGTGTAACCCACAAAGCAACAGTCTTGCTAAGGAACCAGTCCAAAGGACAGAACGTCTACTGGTCAAAAGCCAAGGCTGATGGCAAAGGTTCTTCAGCCTCTATCAGAATTCACTTATTGACTTTAAAGTGTGATTCTACTCTGAAAAGTGACACTATAGAAATGGCACCGTGATGTTCTACATCTGTCACCTCTCAATGATTCCAGGTCAAATGTGCTTTGTATACAAGTAAAAAAAAAGCCAGCCACTAAAACTCACCTTAGGCTCTGAAAACTAAATTTAATTCCCTCCTTCTTCTTCATCATCACCAGCGGAGAGTTTCTGCAGGCCAACTTAGACCTTTGTTGGCATCTCTGCAGCCCCCTATCTTCTGATTATGTCCTCAGCGACACTGGTGAAACCCCTTCACCTTCAATGGGGTTGCACATGTGTAAATGACTGCCATGTAGCCATGCCTCAGTTCCAATCAGGAGATGTGACTGTAGCATGTGGTGACAGACCTGAGTGAGCTTTGATCTAACTCCAGTTATAAGAATAGTAAAGCTAGAGCAGCACTGGCAGCTGCCTGGGCTAGGCCCACCTGCCCAGGACCCGAGTACACACTCAAGCAGCTGCCCTCCATTCTGCCACAGATTCACTGCTATCGTTACTCAAGCTCCATCAAAGCTATCTTGGGTATGTCTATACATGCTGCAAGTACACAATTCTGCCGATGGTGTCAGTGCAGAAGGAACAGAATCCAGCTCACTCTCCTGGAGCTGTGTGGCACCGCAGGGCTAAAAGGTGTGAAAAACAGCCAAAATGTATTTTTCTCAATAAAGCAACCAGATATTATTCATTATTTTCAGGTGCCCCCAAATCTGCTGGGCCTCTGAAAACACTCCGGGAGTAGATCTGCTGAGCAACCCCCTGCCGTTTTTGCAGACTCACTTTTCAGAGTGGAATCACACTTCAAATCACCAGTCCATGCGCCAACCCCTTTTCTCAGCACACAGAAATGGCTGAAATAGCAGCTCTCTGAACCTGCTGAGAAGATCCCTACTCTACATGAGCAAACCAGAAGCTGATAAAAAGCACTGAGCTGGTGTTCGCAAACCTTGCATCTCCTATGGCACACACAATTTGTGAATCGCTATGACAACATGCACTGTGCCAGCCAAACCAATGTCACCTACTAGAACAGCACAAACACCTCTACCTAGGAAGCCAGTGTACCAAATATGGCCCAAGATTGAAACCGAAGAAAGTTAGGGATTTGTATATTGCCTCCTATGACTATGACTACTGGGCAAAGGTGGATGATTGCCCTGAGACAGTGAGACTTCTCACGTATACGTTGCGAGCCAGAACCTCAGCTGGGGTAAATTGGTGCAGCTCCATTCATTTTAATGACAGGTTTCAGAGTAGCAGCCGTGTTAGTCTGTATTCGCAAAAAGAAAAGGAGTACTTGTGGCACCTTAGAGACTAACAAATTTATTAGAGCATAAGCTTTCGTGAGCTACAGCATCCGATGAAGTATGCTCTAATAAATTTGTTAGTCTCTAAGGTGCCACAAGTATTCATTTTAATGGAACTAGGCCAATTAATACCTTCTGAGGATCAGGTCTTGTGTATGCTTGGATTGTTTCAGTGTAAAGAGCAGAATGGTCATATGAAACCACTTGCCACAGTCAATGCGACTGATTCATATTTCTCTTCCAGCAGACATTGTACATATGAGAAGGGTTCTCTGAAGGAACAGGTAACAAAATGTGCTATTCCCTTTTGCAGTGAACCTGCTCGTTTTGTTTACCCTGAACCTTTCAGAATCATGCCCTTCTAAAGAGAGACTTCCTCTATGCTAGGCTGCCTTATGTTTGCAGTCAGCAGGAGCAGATGGAAACAGAAGCATACTCCTAACAACTGTGATTAAAACAAGACACAAAGCAGTGCATGCTGGATATTGGAGAATATGCCATTTATATACATACAGATCCTATGCTCTATACTGTGACCCAAAGATGCACACATGCCACAGCTATTTGCATACAGTGCTAGGGCTGTGAAGTTTCACTTGGATTCCTGCAGCGTCAGATTAGCTCATGACCAGACCTGCAAATGCTCTCCTGGAATGCAGGCCCAATCCTGACCTGTGCAGATGCAATTGTTGTGCCTGGAACCAGCCTCCCAGATTGGATCCCATTCCTTTTGTGGACCATCTCTTGACTCCCTCCAGCTAATGCCCTCCATGGAAGTGAAAAATAGGCAGTCTAATGCCACAAGAGAAGCAGAGCGCAGACAGTCAGACGGAGGGAGCCTGCAGAAGTCAGACTCATGGGGGTAGCATGGGGCAGCCAGGCAGAAGAGCTGGGGAGCAGCAGAAGTAATGGCCCCAACAAAAAAGCAGGGCAAGAAGGAGAGGAAACTGTGTTATTTCAGCATCCAAATGCCTTTCTGTGGGACTGCAACAAAAATGTGGCCATCTGCAAACTTTGTGCTTGTCATTGTGTTGCACACTGGGGCCAATCAGACCTTCAAAGTGATAGTGGGGATAGAACTCAGATCTCCTGCTTAAAAAAAAAAAAAAAAAAAAAAAAAGACTCCTGCTCCTTGAGCTAAAGGGGAAATCTTCCTTAGCTATCAGCAGGAGAGTACTCTGACATACAGAAGAACATTTCTGATTTTATTCAGTGGAAAGCAGTGCTGTGCATACATGCCACTCTCTATACATGCAGGTTGTCCCATTCGTACATAGAGGTGTGAATGCCACTATCTTGTATTACTATAGCATCTTCAATCCCAAAGCACTTCAGGCACTATGAACCGGGGTAGTCAATAGGCGGACCATGAGCCAAATCCAGACTGCCAGAGGCTTTTGAATGGACCATGAAATCTTTTTATTTACTTATTATCATTATTGTTATTGATGTGTGAAAAATGTTTCTCTGGAGTCTGGACCTTGACTATACCTTGACCAAAAAATTCCCCTGCTATAAACCATTCAGATAGCACCTCTGAACAGAGCCCACCTTTGGGGTGAAAGGTGGGATCCAGCCAGGATACAACACACTCTAGAACAGTGACTCTCACCCTTCCCAAACTACTGCACCCCTTTCAGGAATGGAATTTGTCTTGCATACCCCCAAGCTTCACCTCACACTACTTGCTTACAAAATCAAACAAACATACAAAAGTGTCACAGCACACTATTACTGAAAAATTGCTTACTTTCTCATTTTTACCATACAATTATAAAATAAAACAATTGGAATATAAATACTGTACTTACATTTCAGTAAGAGCAGTATAAACCAGTCATTGTCTGTATGAAATTTTAGTTTGCACTGCCTTCACTAGTGCTTTTTATGTAGCCTGTTGTAAAACTAGGCAAATATCTAGATAAGTTGATGTACCCCTGGAAGACCTCTGCATACACTCAGGGGGTACACGTATTAATGGTTGAGAACCACTGTGCTAGAACACCAGAGAGTAGGGGCAAAATCCTAATTTTATAAAAGTGCCTGGGAGCCTTAATGTCCACACAGAGCAGACTGGACCACTCCGATTAAAACCTGGTGCTCAGTTTCTCTCCCTCAGTAAAAAGGCTAAGTCAACCCAGCTGGAATGTGAACTTATGATACCGAGCAGTATAGCTGTGTCACACCTGATACACAGACAACAAAGCCAACCCTGGATGAAACCCTAGACAATGGCCTCCCAGATCTCGACACAATTCTGGAACTTCACAACTCACAAACATTCTGTATCCCTCAATACACTTGACTTTAGTTCATTTGCATACTGCAGTCTTATTGGTTACAATCAGAGCTACTTGAAACGCAGCCTTTTTATTCTGCAGGAAATTCCAACATTTCAAAATTTGGTTTTGCTCCACACCAACATGAAAACAGAACAATGTGAAATTTCCCATGAAATGAAATTTTCAAAAAAATTTAGTTTCAGGTCAAACAAAACATTTCGTTCAGATTTTGACTTTTTAAAAAGTTTATATGTTAATGATACAATACAAAATACATTTCTAAATAAAGTTATTTCAAAATGAAAAATCAAAATGTTCCACTTTGACCTTATCGAAACACTTCAATTCCATTTTTATTTCGTAACAACATTTTGTCAAAAACCCTATGCTCCCGCAGAAAGTTTTGAGAAAACTGTCTCATCTGAACATTTTTTGACCAGCTCTAGTTAAAATGTCTTGCAACTCTGACTGTTTTTAAAATCAGAAATGTAAACCTTTGGTCTGAAGTCTATGGGATGTTCCACAGAAACACGCTGTTCCAACAAGTAACTTGTGAAACTCACTGCTGCAGGATATTATGGGGGAAAAGAACTCAGTGGGATCCACAGGTTCTTATGCTTCAGTGAAAGCTGATCACCATCTGGGATCAAGAAACATTATTGCCCCCTACCACCTTGCTATGGTATTGCACAATTCGATGCATCATGCGGGAGAGCATACTGGCTTCTGCCAGAGGCAGGATACTAGACTAGACAGACCACGGGTCTATTATACTATAACAAGGAGGACGGATATTGGCCCAGCTGATCACTGATCTGCTCTAATGCCTCAAGGAAGTGAAATACCAGATGAGATGGACTCACTGCTCTGATCCGGTCTTTGGAAGACTAAGAGACCTTCCCTCATCCTGACTGGAGCAGGACAGTAGAAATTCACTCCATCTTCACAAATGGGCAGTAGGATTTAGACTTCATGCTCAGTGAGGCTGAGGATTAAGATAATCAGGGCCAGCCAGCCTTTAGCACAAGCAATGTTCCTGTGGGTACCTGCATTCTTGCCACACATACACCAGATTCCTGGGCTGACTCAGCAACTGCCGCCAGTCCAATGTCCCGCTCCAGCAGAGGGGGCAGGACTGAGATAACTCGCTTCTCAATCCCCGCCCCGACCTGGCAGCCTCTTGCTGACTCCGGATGTTACTATAAGAAACAGCAAAGGAAATCATTTGAAATTGTTCCCTTAAGAAGCCTAATAAAACCACTTGAAGCTGATCAAGAGAAGGAGAGCAGAGAAATGACTCAAAACAGGAGGAAGAGGGGAATGAATTAACTACTCCAGTTAAGCAACATTCCTGATCTTGGTAAACAAAACACCTCTAAGAGGTACAGGAATCCCCACCACCAATTTCATCGGAGTCTGGACAATCAGCAATAAAAGGCCCTTCCCAGGCAGCAGTTTAGCCTCAGTGTACCCAGTTTAATAAACCCATGTGTGTGCTAAGCTTCAGGCAGGCATGCTCCAGTGCACTGAGCTAACCAGGGCAGGCAGCAGCAGTGGGCTCAGAGAGGAGATCACTGCAGAGTGCTATGGGGAGAACATGCTATATACCCCTAACTCACAGAGACAGGGGCAGCAGAACTCTGGAGCTCTGAAATACAAGGGCCAGGGAAGCACTAAGAGTTGTAACAGTCAGGAGACATTCTCTCCCCCTCCACCCGCCGTCATTTCGATAGCACAATTAGAATTTGTTTTTCCAACAGCCACTTGAGTCAGTCTCGCTCACCTCCCGTGTTTGCCCCTTGGCCTGACCTTCCAGCCTCTCTACTCATCACTTCGTGGCCCATTGCAGCTGGGATGGCATATCCTCAGGTGCCACAAGGACTTTTCAAATGAGGTGGGAGAGAGCAAGAGAGAGGACATGGCTGAGAGAGAGGACACAGCTGAAATAGAGACAGAGGGAGCATGGCTCAGAAAGATATTCCCCACAGCTCAGACAGAACAACAGAGAGTGAGGACTTGGTTTTCAGGTGCAAATGGGCCAGCTCCAGGACCAAGACCAAGACCATGCAGTTTGAGCCTCCCCTAGTCACACAGACCAATTCAGCCCCCGGAGCAAAAATGACGCAGAGAGGGACAGAGCAGTTCTGAGAGACATGAGTCATAATGTTTCTGTTATCAGTACTGGGCTGATTAATCCCCACCCAAGGCACCTGAACCTGCTACAGAGACACCTGCTACAACAGCACACAGGCCCTGTCAGCTCAGCCTAGAAAAGACCAAAAATCACAGGCTTCAAGCCCCAAAGTAAATTAAAATGTTACTGTGCAGACACACACAGAACCCACCTGAATAAGCCACACCTTGGCCTCATAGTCATGTAGCAGGAAGGGCCCAGCTGGCTACAGGATGTGCTACAGACCTTTAAAATCCCCTGGCTACCTTCAACCCTCAGATAAAATCTACTGCTAGATCTTTATGGGTGGGGAGTGTAGAGTACAGCAATTGACACTCAGGCTGCACTGGAGGGGACATAAGCACTGCTAAAATCACCCTCCACTCTTACATAGGCAACATCTTCCCTCCTTCTTCCAGACACTGCACAAAGCCCCAAAAAAGAAAAGTATGTTGGCTACTGGAAGAGAACATCATCAACACAAGCAGCTAGATTGTTCTAGCTCCCTTCACACTAGCAGATCTCCTATCTACAGGGTACTGTGTAACACAGAGCTGTGCTCTCACCAAGTATTGAAGCAGTGATCCCAAAGCAAAAACGGAAACCAGGACACTTTCCACTAGAAACCCAAGGATGGGCAATTTTGTACCCCACTGTGACAGGAGAGACTGAAACTGACAGGCACTTTTTATTATACTGCATGAGATCCAAAAGAAGAGGAGGAGACTTTTCCAAGTGATCAGAAATAGCTCATAGCCAAATAGCTCAGAATAGCCAAAAGATCAAAGAGGGCACATAGTATAAAACCCAGTTACTCCTCTAAAACCCTGACCAAGGCACAGAGACTTGACAAAGTGTATTAACTTTGGCAAGACAGGTATACTTTGCCATGCCAATAAAGTTACTGAGATTGAAGTTGGGCTGAGAGTGAACACAGTCCAGGGAGGTGTGGAGGGGAGGAGATGAAGAGAGGAGGGGAGAGCGCTATGGAGTGGAGCTCAGAGAGAGGTATGGAAAGGAGGGAAGGAGAATGGACCTAGTTCCCAGTGAGGGAGGAGTTGCACTGCAGAGGGAGTCACAGATGACAGCAGCAGGGGAGGGTTGGAGGAAAGCGAGGAAGGGTGCAGAAAAGACAGTACAGTTCAGAGATGGGCAGAGAGAGGAAACAGGATTCCCCAAAATGTTAAAAATAACACAGATGCTTGAGAACCCAGTTCCCTTTCCCCAGGCCATATGATTCTGTTTACATACTCTTTCCAAATAAACCATCCTGGCAGCAGCCTCCCTGAGAATCAGCCCGGGAGCCTCTTCCTCTCACTACCAGATTTTCTCAGTTTTCTACTTTTTATTGCTTAGATTTGGTACAAATCTAGCCTGTGGGGGAATGGGAGAATGAGCCTGCCACCCCCAGGAGGAAAGAGAGAGTCGGAGAGAGTCCTGCTGCCGCCACCCCACTGCCCCAGACGCACACAGTCCTGGTGGCCCAGTTCACACCAGCTTTTGCTTCTGTGCCCATTTAAGGGAATGGAAAGTCCAGGCAGCCTGCAAAGCAGCGCACAGGGCTCCTTTTCCCACCATACAAAGAGCGGAGGCAAAAACCCTTTCCAGGCCAGAGAGCGAGTGCTGCGCACAAACAAGGCTTTCCTATCAGCTTCTTTTCAAAGCTGACAGCTGGAAGGAGCAGCTCGGGAGATGTTTCTCTCTGTGAGTCTAATTCCAGTAGCAGAATAGGAATCTCTAGGATGCGAGAAGCTTTTCTGTTCATACTCGAACCCTGTAGCCCTCCAGGGCACGGAGTCCAAGGAAATTAAAAAACACCCCACCAAACCAAACAGCATGGCTTTTTCCTGTCTTGCTTCTGAGTCCCGTGGCAATGGGCCGGATGGCAAGTAGCAGAGATCACTCATAGATACCTAACCAAACAGCCACAGATTGTCACATTAAAGTCCTTTCAATTCCAGGCTTCCACCACAAGCTGGCTGTTCTGAGAAGGCCAACTCTTATCAATGCCCATCTCAAACAGAGACCATCCTCCTACAGAGCTGGTCCAATGGGATCATCCAACACAACAACATTGTGGTTTCCCCTGCCAACCCCCACGTCCTGTGGCTATGCAGGATGTCTCAGGGGTGCAGTGATTGCCCAGCACTTCTGCAGATAGATGATACTCCCTTTGCTGTCTGTGGTCCCAGCAAGGAGATGGTGATCCCTTTGATTCATGGTTTTCCTGTCTTGTGCAAGAAGATAGTGACTCCCTGGACTGGTAGTTGCCCATGATCCTAGTTGGGAGACTGTGGCCCCCCATGGCCAGAGATGGTCCATGCAAACTCTCACCCCTTGCAGCGCAGAAGTGGATCTATCAGCCCACCAATGTCCACCAGATTTTCTGAGCAGCAACCATGTTATTGTAGTGCCCATTCTCATGTTTCTTCTGGGGAGCATTCCAGGGCCGAGAAACTGCCTTCAGCATCCTCCAGCAGAGAGGAGTCATTCCTCAGGGTGCCCTGCATGGCTTCTGAGCCATTCTCCTCCTGTTCATCCTGCTCCCGCAGGCTTTGAAGACGTTCCTCCCTAGCCTCCATCAGCTCCTGGGCCCCATCGCCCACAAGGGTGACAGTGTCAGCCACACAGGGTGGTGCTTTAACTGGATTATGGTCATAGGAAAAGAGCCGTAACCCTTTTAGGTGGGCCAGGTCTGGGAAGTCGATGATCTTGTTGCGGTCCAGGTCAAGGATATGGAGCTGGGCCATGCGGAGCAGGGGCAGTGGGAACTCCTCAAAGCGATTCCCATAAAGCCATAGCCCCCGGAGGCCAGTCATACGCGGCAGGCTGCCTGGCAGTGCCCGGAGTCGATTGTCACCCATCTGCAAGGACTGCAGTGCAGGCATCTGGAGCAAGGCCCGAGGAAAATGGTACAGGTAGTTGTTCTCAATCCACAAGCAGCGCAGAGTCTGGAGCTGGGCAAATTCTGCAGGGAGGCCAAAGAGGCGGTTGCTGCCCAGGTAGAGGCGGGTGAGACGGGGCAGGCGGCATAGTGCCTCAGGCACCTCCTCCAGCTTGTTGAAGTCCAGTGCCAGGATGCGCAGCTCCCGCAGTCCCTCGATCTCCTCAGGCAGCTCACGCAACCCCGTGCCACTTATGTAGAGCTTCTGCAGGCTGCCCAGGGCACACACTGGGCTTGGAAGCCGCTTCAGGTGCCGCCCGGTCAGCTCCAGTGTCTGATCCCCACCACTCAGCTGCTCCTCCGCACCCGATGGCAGCCGCTCCTCCCTGCCTGAGGACCCTGCGCTGCCCATTCTCATGGCCAAGGACTGCTGGGATAACGAGAGCCACCGCCTCCAGCAGGGCAGCCCACAGGGAACATGACAACCAGCTAACCTGGTGCCCCCCGGACTGGCCTCCTGGGACTAAGACCAGTGACCGCCCCCGGGGCCCCCCTGTCAGGGATGGGACGGACCAGCCTCCTGGAGCTGGGACTGGTGCCCCCTTGCACTCCTCCAGCCCGGGCTGGGACTGGTGCCTCTGGATCGCCTCCCCGAGACTAGGACATGTGCCCCCCTTGGGTGCCCCGTGCCAGGGATGGGGTTGGCGCCCCCCGCCTCCTCCTGCCAGGGCCGGGAGCAGGGCCCCCCAACAGCGTCCCGGCTATGGGGTCCGTGCCCCCGGATCAGCCTCCCGGGACTAGGACCAAAGCCCCCGGGATTCCCCAGCCAGCGCCGGGCCGGGCCGGTGCGCCCTGGATCGCCCTCCCGGGGCTAGCACGCTGCCCCTACCCGGGATCGGCCTCCCCCCCGCGTGGTGCCGGCCCTGGCGCTGCGCGGCTCCCGGTGCCTCCCGGCCTCTCACTCCGGGGCTCCCGGCTCGGTCTGAGCTCGGCTCCCACACACCCAGCGCCTAGCGACTCGTCTCCATGGCAACCCCCACGCGGGACAGCCTGCCTATGGCTGAGCCGCTCGGGCCGGCGGGGGCGGGCGGTCCTCAGGCCCCGCCCCTATGACACGCCCATTCCCGAGGACGCTGCTGCGGCCCTGGCTGTACCAGACGCGGGCTCGCTCGCGAGGCACTGCTCCGCCTCCACCCGACACGGGCCTCGCGCCCCCCCTTCCCCACCCCCGGCTACACTCGGCCCCGCCCCCAGGACCTGTGTCCGCACTACGGCCTAGGCTACAAAAGGGACAGACACGTCAGGGCTACAACCCCAAGCCCAACCCCCACACCCCTTCCCCCGCTACACCCACCGCACAACCCCAGCCCAGCTCCACTGAGAGACAACCTACCCTCCAACAGCCACCACACCCCAGCTCCACCCACTGCACAGCTTCCTCCCCCGCTACACCCACCCCACAACCCCAGCCCAGCTCCACTGAGAGACAACCTACCCTCCAACAGCCACCACACCCCAGCTCCACCCACTGCACAGCTTCCTCCCCCGCTACACCCACCGCACAACCCCAGCCCAGCTCCACTGAGAGACAACCTACCCTCCAACAGCCACCACACCCCAGCTCCACCCACTGCACAGCTTCCTCCCCCGCTATACCCACCCCACGACCCTAGCCCAGCTCGACTGAGAGACAACCTACCCTCCAACAGCCACCACACCCCAGCTCCACCCACTGCACAGCTTCCTCCCCCGCTACACCCACCGCACAACCCAGCCCAGCTCCACTGAGAGACAACCTACCCTCCAACAGCCACCACACCCCAGCTCCACCCACTGCACAGCTTCCTCCCCCGCTACACCCACCGCACAACCCCAGCCCAGCTCCACTGAGAGACAACCTACCCTCCAACAGCCACCACACCCCAGCTCCACCCACTGCACAGCTTCCTCCCCCGCTACACCCACCGCACAACACCAGCCCCGTTCCACTGAGAGACTCCCTACCCTCCAACAGCCACCACGCCCCAGCTCCACCCACTGCACAGCTTCCTCCCCCGCTACACCCACCGCACAACCCTAGCCCAGCTCCACTGAGAGACAACCTACCCTCCAACAGCCACCACACCCCAGCTCCACCCACTGCACAGCTTCCTCCCCCGCTACACCCACCGCACAACCCTAGCCCAGCTCCACTGAGAGACAACCTACCCTCCAACAGCCACCACACCCCAGCTCCACCCGCTGCACAGCTTCCTCCCCCGCTACACCCACCGCACAACCCCAGCCCAGCTCCACTGAGAGACAACCTACCCTCCAACAGCCACCACACCCCAGCTCCACCCACTGCACAGCTTCCTCCCCCGCTACACCCACCGCACAACCCTAGCCCAGCTCCACTGAGAGACAACCTACCCTCCAACAGCCACCACACCCCAGCTCCACCCGCTGCACAACTTCTTCTCCCACTACACCCACTGCACAACCCTAGCCCAGCTCCACTGAGAGACAACCTACCCTCCAACAGCCGCCACACCCCAGCTCCACCCACTGCACAACTTCTTACCCCGCTACACCCACCGCACAACTCCAGCCCCGTTCCACTGAGAGACTCCCTACCCTCCAACAGCCACCACGCCCCAGCTCCACCCACTGCACAGCTTCCTCCCCCGCTACACCCACCGCACAACCCCAGCCCAGCTCCACTGAGAGACAACCTACCCTCCAACAGCCACCACACCCCAGCTCCACCCACTGCACAGCTTCCTCCCCCGCTATACCCACCCCACGACCCTAGCCCAGCTCGACTGAGAGACAACCTACCCTCCAACAGCCACCACACCCCAGCTCCACCCACTGCACAGCTTCCTCCCCCGCTACACCCACCGCACAACCCCAGCCCAGCTCCACTGAGAGACAACCTACCCTCCAACAGCCACCACACCCCAGCTCCACCCACTGCACAGCTTCCTCCCCCGCTACACCCACCGCACAACCCCAGCCCAGCTCCACTGAGAGACAACCTACCCTCCAACAGCCACCACACCCCAGCTCCACCCGCTGCACAGCTTCCTCCCCCGCTACACCCACCGCACAACACCAGCCCCGTTCCACTGAGAGACTCCCTACCCTCCAACAGCCACCACGCCCCAGCTCCACCCACTGCACAGCTTCCTCCCCCGCTACACCCACCGCACAACCCTAGCCCAGCTCCACTGAGAGACAACCTACCCTCCAACAGCCACCACACCCCAGCTCCACCCACTGCACAGCTTCCTCCCCCGCTACACCCACCGCACAACCCTAGCCCAGCTCCACTGAGAGACAACCTACCCTCCAACAGCCACCACACCCCAGCTCCACCCGCTGCACAGCTTCCTCCCCCGCTACACCCACCGCACAACCCCAGCCCAGCTCCACTGAGAGACAACCTACCCTCCAACAGCCACCACACCCCAGCTCCACCCACTGCACAGCTTCCTCCCCCGCTACACCCACCGCACAACCCTAGCCCAGCTCCACTGAGAGACAACCTACCCTCCAACAGCCACCACACCCCAGCTCCACCCGCTGCACAACTTCTTCTCCCACTACACCCACTGCACAACCCTAGCCCAGCTCCACTGAGAGACAACCTACCCTCCAACAGCCGCCACACCCCAGCTCCACCCACTGCACAACTTCTTACCCCGCTACACCCACCGCACAACTCCAGCCCCGTTCCACTGAGAGACTCCCTACCCTCCAACAGCCACCACGCCCCAGCTCCACCCACTGCACAGCTTCCTCCCCCGCTACACCCACCGCACAACCCTAGCCCAGCTCCACTGAGAGACAACCTACCCTCCAACAGCCACCACACCCCAGCTCCACCCACTGCACAGCTTCCTCCCCCGCTACACCCACCGCACAACCCTAGCCCAGCTCCACTGAGAGACAACCTACCCTCCAACAGCCACCACACCCCAGCTCCACCCACTGCACAGCTTCCTCCCCCACTACACCCACCCCACGACCCTAGCCCAGCTCCACTGAGAGACAACCTACCCTCCAACAGCCACCACACCCCAGCTCCACCCGCTGCACAGCTTCTTCCCCAGGTACACCCACCGCATAACCCCAGCCCAGCTCCACTGAGAGATTCCCTACCCTCCAACAGCCACCACACCCCAGCTCCACCCACTGCACAACTTCTTCCCCCACTACACCCACTGCACAACCCTAGCCCAGCTCCACTGAGAGACAACCTACCCTCCAACAGCCACCACACCCCAGCTCCACCCGCTGCACAGCTTCTTCCCCAGGTACACCCACCGCATAACCCCAGCCCAGCTCCACTGAGAGATTCCCTACCCTCCAACAGCCACCACACCCCAGCTCCACCCACTGCACAACTTCTTCCCCTGCTACACCCACCCCACGACCCTAGCCCAGCTCCACTGAGAGACAACCTACCCTCCAACAGCCACCACACCCCAGCTCCACCCACTGCACAACTTCTTCCCCCGCTACACCCACCGCATAACCCCAGCCCAGCTCCACTGAGAGACAACCTACCCTCCAACAGCCACCACACCCCAGCTCCACCCGCTGCACAACTTCTTCTCCCACTACACCCACTGCACAACCCTAGCCCAGCTCCACTGAGAGACAACCTACCCTCCAACAGCCACCACACCCCAGCTCCACCCACTGCACAACTTCTTACCCCGCTACACCCACCGCACAACTCCAGCCCCGTTCCACTGAGAGACTCCCTACCCTCCAACAGCCACCACGCCCCAGCTCCACCCACTGCACAGCTTCCTCCCCAGCTACACCCACCCCACAACCCTAGCCCAGCTCCACTGAGAGACAACCTACCCTCCAACAGCCACCACACCCCAGCTCCACCCACTGCACAGCTTCCTCCCCCGCTACACCCACCGCACAACTCCAGCCCAGTTCCACTGAGAGACTCCCTACCCTCCAACAGCCACCACACCCCAGCTCCACCCGCTGCACAACTTCTTCTCCCACTACACCCACTGCACAACCCTAGCCCAGCTCCACTGAGAGACTCCCTACCCTCCAACAGCCACTACACCCCAGCTACACCCACTGCACAACTTCTTCCCATGCTACACCGACCGCACAACCCCAGCCCAGCTCCACTGAGAGACTCCCTATCCTCCAATAGCCACCACACCCCAGCTACACCCACCATAAAACCCCCACACCTCAGCTACACCCACTGTACAAGCCCTTCTCCTGCTACACCTGCTGCGTAACTCCCCCAGCCCAGCTACACTGAGAGACTCCCCCCTCCTACAGCCACCACACAATCCCCTTCCCAGCTACACTGAGGGACTCCCCTCCCCTCCTGCAGCCACCACACAACTCCCCTCCTAGCTGCACTGATAAACTCCACCTCCGCTACACCCACCATAGGTCTTCCTGCATACCACCACTGCCAAACCTTCTTCTGCTACATCCCATGAACACACTTTTCCACAACTCCCTCACAGAGACACACCTCTGCACGACAGAGGGTCTTCTGTTTAGTCAAAGCAGGAACAAGATATCCCTGGCTACTCTTGTTTGTGTATCCAGGAGTAGCAATGAGCACCCCAAGACTTTTCACTGCCTTGACTGCTTGGCAAGTACCACTGCAAATGCCACTGCCTCAGAAAGTTTTCCTTTTCCTACTAACAGGACCTGGAGTATTCTCTTCCTTGGGTTTACCTGAAGCCAGTTTCCTTTTGTCCAGGTTCCGTCAGACACATCATTGCCATCCTCTGCACTGGAGATGTAGAGTTGGATGTCATCAGCCTATTAATGGCATTTGATCTCAAGGGATTTCAGCGTCCTCTAGAGAATTCTCCAACCAGTCCTTTCTTCTTCATATGGCAATCCCCTGGGTACACCTCAAATCACACTAACAATCCCTGCTCATGCAGCCAGCCATATAAAACAGAACCCATCAATCCTTATCCTCCACACCTGCAACCAACACATACACATAGTACTGCACCAGTCCTGTCTTCTCCTTCCACCTAATCCACCCCCCACACTCACATCCAACCAACAACCTCCAGCATACACCCAACCAGCTTTCCTGGGCATGCACAAAATCACTCTTCCTTACAAACCCAATGAAGGTCTTCCCACAAGACCCCAACCATCACTCTCTAATACACTCAACCAGCCTTGAGTTTGTTGGAACTCAGGCAGCTCACATGGTTTGGCTTAGGTTGGCATTTAGATAGGCAAGGTCTCCCAAGCCAAGCATCTTTTATGGCTTGGATTAGGCAGGCAGCTTGCATGGCTTGGATTGGGCAGGTACACTGGAGATTCCTGTGATCAGGAGAGTTATTCCTTTATCAATTAATCCTCTGGTACTTTAGCCTCAGGGTGGAACTGTCTTCATAGCCCTATCTTGTGAGCACATGGCAGGCAGTGACAATCAAATAAATAATAAACCCTGTTTGTCCCCCTCCCTGTAGGAATGTCATAATACCAAAGAAGGTTCAGGCCTGTATCCCAGTCCCAGCTCTTGGTTGGGGGTGGGGTATTTCTGTTTGTTACCCACATGCCTGGTAGGTTTGTTGTGAGCTCCTGTGAGAGGCTGGAACGGGAATTGTGCTGACAAGAGTTTATTGATCTCCGGACAGAGTGAAGCCAATTAGCCCAGAGGTTACCAGAGGTCACAGCATCTGCCTTTACTTCCCCCCTTCCCTTCTCATTTCATCTCATTCATTTTCAACCAAATCACATTGAAAACAAAATTCCCCCATACTTGGTTCATCCTGTATCTTTTCAATTTCCTCTTCCTCTCACTTAATGCAGCCCACAAGAGATCCGCATGCCCACATACACGAACTCCTGTGTCCTACAACAAAATTAAGAGGCACATACGCAAACATGCTGACCTCATGTACATGCAGATCTGTAGACCAAATGAACTCACCTCCATGTACCTGGGCATATGCACACAAGCACACATACATGTATAGTATTTGTGCACAAATATGCCCACATAAAGAACAAACTTACACATTAAAATTACATGCAAACACAAAATGCACTGAATTTGTACCCATGCAGTCTATGCCATACACAAATACTGAAATCACCTACATCCCTATACATACCTGCATTCACACACACACACACACCTGTGTCCCTAAATACACAGAGCAAACATGCACACATATATTTGTAAGTGCACAAATATGCACATGTAAAGAACATGTACACATTCAAATTACATGCAAACACACTGAATGTACACCCACGCACAAGATATGCCATACACAAATATTTAATTCACCTACATGCCCAAACATACATGTATACACACACAGAAAACTAATGTACATTCGCACACAACCACATATGCCTAAATTCATACAGCAAACATATACAAACATGCATGTGTTTCTGTTCTGTTCTGTGTAGATTCATATACCATGCCACCACTGTGATATCCAAAGGCTTACACACACCAAACATCCATGCACACACAAACATGCATTCATGTGCATGTTAAGGGACAGTATATAAACTACCACATCACCCAGCCTGGTTTCTTTCAGAGACTTAGTCATCCTTATCCCTTTTGAGATACTGGGTTTTGACTGTCCTGCATTGACCCTTGTGTCCACAGCATTCTGAGAAGACAGCAAAGATCTGCGTCAGTACCTTAGAGCTGGTGGCCCTGCTGGAGATGATGATCTGGCTCCTCAGCTGGTGGGAATGGACACAGTCAATGGATTTATGCTGATGTACACTAGATGTGCATCTGGCCCTTCCTTCAGCTCATTCCTTGCCACACTCAATTCTGTTCCACCCCAAGTACCTACTCTTCTTACAGTAATGTTCCCAAACATTGTCCACTAGTTGCTTCACTCATATTCAGTGAGTTTTAAATTATCAAGTCCTGGCTCCTCTCCTGTATCCAGGTTCTGCTCATGGAAATTGTTGCATCTCCTCATCTTTTGAATTTCCTAAGTCTCCTCTCCTCCAGAAATAACTAAAAAAGCCATAATTTCCCTTCCTCTGCACAGCCTAGCTACTTTGGTTCAGTTTGAGAGCTTCTTGTCTTCTCTCCTCCCCTTTTTTCTATCCTTCTCCCTGTGGCTGGAAGTGAGCTCTCAGTCTTCTCCAGGAGAAGACAGCCACCTTCTCCAGATACATTCACACCACTCTCAACACCCTCTGCCTCATTTCCAGGTTAGAGAAATAGCTTAACAATCCCAGGCTCTGAAGTACCAGGTAGAAACCCCACTGTCACAGAAAAGGATCATAGGCAGAACTAAGACCCCTGGTACCATAGATTCCCAACCCCTACCCCCATTTTTTGCCATCTCATCCCACCAAGACAAAAGATGCATTGAGATATAGTTATCGATCAGTAGTTGTGTATCTCTTATTGCCTTTTACACATCCCTCCAGGTGTTTTGTACCCAGCCACTTTCCTGCCTTAGTTCCCTGTTCAAATCAGCTGTGTCATCCACAAGACCTTCCCTGGGAAAAATTATACTCAGACAGCCCTCCAGTGGCCACTGTCCCAATGACAATCTCCCATAGATTGCATGTGGGATACTGTACCTTACTCAAGCAAAATTCCCACCAATGTCAACAGGACTTTGCCAGACTAAAGATGGAGCCTGTACTAAATAAGGAACCAAATCAATGGGGGTTTTGCCCAAGTAAGGAGAGAGTGTAATGTGTGTCCGGTTTGTTCCTGTGCTGTAACTACAGATGAGGCAACCCAGGGTCCTATGTTCTGGTAGTGGGGGCTGAGACTCCAAGTCCCTCACGTCTCATTGCACAATACTTCAGTGCTAACCGTGAGATAACATGATTAGAATATTTTTGATTAGCTAAACTAGATAGTCTGAGGTCCATTCTGAAGTCCATTCCCATCACCACCAGTACTAACACACTTAAGAACTGAGAATTCATCACAGGGATTGGTCAGGCAGCCACTCAACCTCCTCTCACAAGCCTTGGTCCAACTGTCCTCATCCCCTTTACTCCCCCCTCATCGCCCTAGGTCGGGTCAGCCTCTCACTCCCCTTTTCCCCCTGGGTCAGCCCAACATTCTGCCCCACCCTTGCTAATGGTGCATCGCCCAGAACAAACAGCCGCCGCCTGTTTGACCAGCCAGAGAGTGTGTGTGTCTTCCCAAGTGTTATTCTGTCACACACGGACTGACTGAGAGGCAAGAATTGCTGCTGTACAAGAAGTGCTCAGGAGCAGCCAGTGTTACTCACAGTGTGCAGACACTAAACAACCTGTAACAAAACTGGGAACCCCAGAATCTCAGAACCATTCATTAATTTTGGGTGCCCCACCTGAGTTCCCGAGGCACTGAGTTCTGCTATTATTATTTGTGTTACAGCGGCACCTAGAGGCACTGACCAAGATCAGGTCCCAGAGTGCCAGGTGCTGCACAGATGCACTGTGAGAGACAGTCCCTGCCCCGGCAGAGATCAGGGCCCTGTTGTGCCAAGCACTGCACAGACACACCGCAGGAGCCGTCCGAGTCCTGGTTGAGATCAGGGCCCCTTGTGCCAAGTGTTGCACAGACACACAGTGAGAGACAGCCCCTCCCCTAAATAGTGCCGAGTCTACACAGACAAAGGAAGGATCATTATCCCCATTTTATATGTGGGCAAATGAGGCCCAGAGAAATGCAGTGACTTGTCCAAGGTCCCACATGTCTGGGGCAGAGCCAGGTACTGAACCCAGGTGTTCCAGTGCCTCAGCTCCAAGCCCACCCTTCCTTTTGTGCACCAAATCACATTGCTTTCCTTGGGGGTTGGGGGCGCTGAGCGCCTCTGTAATTCAGACCCTAATTGTCTCCAGCTGTGATCAGTTTTCATTTTAAACACATCAAAGGATGCCAGAGGAGAAAGAGCAGCCTCACCAGCTCATCAGCCAGCGGCCTGCACACTAGCCCCCCTCTGCAGGATTCATTACACAAACCCAAGCGCAGGCTTAAATGGTTGCTGCATGCACCTACTGCCAGGTCTGCTCACACGAGCCCCGGCTTTGCCCGTAGGCATGCATGGGAGTGGGGTGTGGGGGGGTTAACCCTGTTCTCACTAGCAAGCTTATATCAAGCAGCACTCGTGCACAGCACATGCAAACAGTGAATCACACGCAGGCCAGTACTAGGGCCTGTCATAAACACACACATACGTGTATGCACAGCCGCAACGGGGACACCCCTCCTGAGCCTGTGCTGTGGTGGATGCTGCTCTCAGGCCCTGATCCAACCACATGGAAATGGACAGTTGTCTATTGACTTCAAGGGGAATTGGAGCAGGCCCTTACACCAGGCAATGACTACTGGGGTGAGCCATCAGCTGGTCAGCCTCCATCATACACCCCCTGAACAGTGTACCATGGTTCAGTCCTTGCCAGCTCTCCCCTTATTCCCAGTCACTCTGTGGCTGGGTCCCCAGGCTAGTTATTTTGGTACTAACTCCTCCTCAGTCCTTTATATATCGGTTGTCATGAGTAACGCTTGCTCTGAATGAGTCTCACTCCAGATGGTTGTAAAGGTAACAGAATTTTTTTTTCAGAGCTATGTACAGCCCTGTCTGTCTTCTGAGATGAAGTCAACAACCAGCATACGTTTCAGCTCCACACCCATATGCTTGCTTCATGCTAGGGCAGGGGTGGGCAAACATTTTGGCCCGAGGGCCACATCTGGGTGGGGAAATTGTACGTAGGGCCATGAAAGTTGGGCTGGAGCAGGGGGTTGGGATGCAGGAGGGAGTGCGGAGTGTGCGAAAGGGCTCAGGGCAAGGAGTTGGGGTGCAGGAGGGGTGCGGGGTACAGGAGGGGGATCAGGGCAGGGGGTTGGGATGCAGGCAGGGTGCGACAGGGGGCTCAGGGCAGGGGGTTGGAGTGCAGGAGGGATGCGGCAGAGGGCTCAAGGCAGAGGATTGGGGGGCTTGGCAGGCCGGGGGTTGAGGTGTGGGGTGCAGGAGGGGCTCAGGGTGTGAGCTCCAACCTGGCACCGCTTACCACAAACGGCTCCAGGGTGGCAGCAGCACACAGCAGGGCTAAGGCAGGCTCCCTGCCTGCCCTGCCCCGCGCTGGTTCCAGCAGTGGCCAGCATGTCCGGCAGTGCTCCTGGGGGTGGGGTGGAGCAGGTGGCTCCACCGAGCGCTGCCCTCACCTGTGGGTACCACCCCTGTAGCTCCCATTGGCCTCCGTTCCCCATTCCCGGCCAATGGGAGCTGCGGGGGGGCAGTACTAGTAGGTGAGGGCAGCGCATGGAGCCCTCTGCCCCTCTCCCTGCCCCCAGGGACCAGAGTGATGTGGTGCCAGCCGCTTTTGGGAGTGGCATGGGGCTAGGGCAGGCAGGGAGCCTGCCTTAGTCCTACTGTGCCACAGGGCTGGCAATCCCATGGGCCGGATTGAAAGCCCTGACGGGCTGGATCCGGCCCACGGGCCGTACTTTGCCATCCCCTGTACTAGGGCATTGCTGATGCTCTGAACAGCCATGAAACCATGGTCCATTACCTAGCACATCAACATTCGCTGGGATCACCTGCCGTGTACAGGCGTGCACACAAACATGCACACAGGCATGGGGTTCACGCAGGCATGCACACGCACACTCAGAGTCAGATCCAGAACCGCTGCGCACTCAAACACAAATGCAAGCAGCACAGGGAGAGCTATCCTGGGAAAGTGACACTAACCCAGTTGAAGAAATAGAATCTCATAGATAGATGCGAAATAGGAATGAGAAATCCAGCAGGAAGTTAGGCTAAGGCAGAGATCTGGAGTTATAAGGGACAGGACATTAGACATGATTGGACAGCAAAAATTTTAAAAACAGTTTGATTCTGTGCTATACAGGCAAAGGTAGTGGACAGGGCACTGAACTGAGATTCAGGAGACCTTGGGTCTATTCCCAGCTCTGCCACTGGCCTGCTGGATAGTCTTGGGCAAGTCACTTTGCCTGTCTGTGCCTCATTTCTCCCATCTGTAAAATGGGGATAATGCTTCTGCCCACCTATTATTATGATGCTCATAAGGGCAGGGAGGTCCTGCTATCTGGCTCTGTTGACAGACCAGCTGTAGTCAGGTTGGGGTCCCACGTCACCAGAGAGGCTTAAAGGAGATCAGAGAAACATAACAAAAAGAACCAGCTGGGCTGGAGGGGCTGGTTTATGAGGAGAGATTAAAGGAGTGAACTCTATCCTGCCTGGTTAAGCCAAGTGGCAGTGGGGAATGTGACCGTCTGGCAGTCCCTGAAGCATGTCAAGATGATGGAGGGATTCTTACAGGGGCGGGGATGTGGGTGGAAGGAGTGAGGGGAAGTAGAAGTAATGGGATGAGGGAAAATTTAGGCTGCCTAAATGTTTCCAGCAGTGAGATCCGTCAGATTGTGGGAAGCTGGCCACTTGGGACATGGAAACTAGACACAGTTATGGGAGAGAATCTAGCCCAGGTGTGCAGGAGGGGCTATGGCTGATGGAGCCAATAGGATTTACCCATCTCTAAATACTCCTGCACACACTATAAACATGATGCAGGCCATGACACATACACACTCAGAATTCACCCCCCTCTTTCAGTTTCCTTTCACATCTAGTGTTACACGTGTTAATTCGAGGCTCTGAGTGAGCTGTAGCCAGAGAAATTGTGAGATGTAGCAGGATTGCTGGGCAAAGCTACAGCCCCCAGCCAGCTTCCCTTCTTCAGAGTGTGGGGGGCAGATCAGGTGTCGGCAGACTCAGGTGTGCTGGAAAACAGAGCTGCAGCCAGGCAGTGTTACCTGCAACATGAGGCCAGCTTGTTTGGTATCACTGACTGTACTCGGTGTTGTCAAAGTCAGAGGCCCCAACCCAGCTCATGAAACATGCACTAGGAAATGAAACTACCCTCCAGAGAGCAACGTGAGAGCGGGAAAGAGGGAGATATCATGGTTTGGGGCAGAAACTGAGACCG
Source organism: Dermochelys coriacea (assembly GCF_009764565.3). Lineage (NCBI taxonomy): Eukaryota > Metazoa > Chordata > Testudines > Dermochelyidae > Dermochelys > Dermochelys coriacea. Next base: position 10,801,181 of record NC_050073.1, on the reverse strand, counting down.
AAGGCAGGAGTGCAGAGGGTGTGCATTGCAGCCCCAGGAGCCAAAAGGTCAATACTACACCAAACAGGGAAAAAGCCTACGTCTTATATCACCCCATGCAGGGAGATCCCACTGTGCACGTGTGCATCATGCCAAGCTGGGAGCCTAGAGACCCTATTGCGTGTGCATGCATCACACTATGCTGGAAGTGTGGAGACCCTTCCTGTGTGTGTGCACATGCAAGCTTAACACCATGCTCGGAATCGAGACCCCGCTGTGTATCTATATAACATTACACCATGCTGGAAGGCTGCAAACCCTATTCTGTCTTTGCGTGTATCACACCATGTTGGGAATGTGGAGCTCCGATTGTGTGTGGGCACATGTACACACCATGTTGGGAATCTGGAGACCCTACTGTATGTGAATGCATCACACGATGCAGGGAATGTGGTATGCGTGTGTGTGTGTGTGTATATATATATCACACCATGCTGGGTGTCTGGAGACCCTGCTTTGTGTGTGTACCATCACACCATGCTGGGAGTGTGGAGACTACGCTGTGTATGTGCACCTCTCCGTACAGTAGGTTATGGGGCATGGGAAAGGATCCTATTACCAATACATCACCCCATGCGGTGCCAGTGAATTTGGGACATGCTGAGGGTGTGGGAATCGAGCTGTTTGGGATGGGGAGGGGAGCAGTAGGAAGAGAGTCATTAAATGCAGTGTGTGTAGATGCACAGTTTAACAGGACCGCGAGGAAACGCAGTGGTGTGTCAGACTGTATATTAATAGGCACCAGCTGGCAGCTGAAGAGACAATTCCAGCCCATCGCTCTACTATTACCCCTCTCCCATCTGGGTACCGCCACAGTGCAGCTGGGCCAAACGCTGTTCCTTTCAGGGCACAAGGGAAAGCTCACCAGTTGGTTCCTAACACACATGCATGAGTGGGATGGCATTTCCATCGTGCTGGGGCACCTGAGCCAGGCAGCATCACCACACAGCCGCCTCCATCATCACAAACACCACTGCGAATGAGCTGTGAAAGAGAAACAGCCAGGCAGAGCGGGGATTCCACCAGGCAAACCCAGAGTTACTCAGCTGGAGTCAGTGCAGGGCCCTGGATTAAGGTCTGGAGAGCAGCCGTTGAGTGAAGACTCCTCCGAGCAGGCGGAGGGCAGGGGGATGTTACAGTGTGACCTAGCCTTACTGGTTCCGAGCGTGCATCTGCAGGGCAGGTTCAGTCCCCCATCTCCAGAGCTCAGCAGCCTCCGCTGGATCTTGGGTGGCCTTAGCAATAGGGCTACATTTGAAGAACAAACCACCAGATCCTCCACTGCTGTAAATGAGCCTTGTTCCATTGATGGTAATGATTTAATGGTCAAATCGAGGCAACCCTGGTGCCGGTGAAAGCTACAAGTCCCCCAGGCCCGGTGAGAACAGCTCTAGGCTCCATGGTAACAGCCCCAAGGCCCTGCAGGGACAGTGCCAGGCCCTGCAGAGACCCTGTGGTGAGCTGGGGTAGCCCAGATGGCTGCAGCACATGTCTAATGGTTAACTCCATTCACTGCTGTACATATAGGGCCCAGCTTCCCTTCTCGAGTCAAAGGGCCTGATCCTGTGTGGTGCCAGGTACCCTCCTCTCCAACTGCTCAGTGCTACGTGGGATGGGCCCGAATGCCAGGAGAATGGAACTGCAGGGCCCAGGAATGCCCTGGCACCTCTCATCCCCAGCCAGAGCAGGCAAGGTGCTGAGGAGGGGCTGCGCTCCCCTTTCTGCCAGGAGGCACCAGCTGATCCTTCAGATGCAAAGACTCCATCTGGCTCCCATGGAAGCACATGAGTGTCACCACCCGTGGGATGAGAGCTGGGATCAGCTCGCACAGCAGAGGGCTCCCCTACGAAAACAGCAGGGGACAGGGGTGGAAGGGCATACTGGGGTTCCCGGGGAAGAGGAGAAGGAGAAGTTTATGGGAGCCATGGGGAAGAAGAGGAGAGGTCTATGGCATCTAAGGGGAGGAGGGCTGGCAACTAGGCCAATGAGAACTAATGAGACTTCACTGGATGGTGATTTCTCTTTACATCATTGGAAAAGTAAAGCCCTTTGGGAGATGCTGAAGCCCCTGCCTTGTCAGGGGTGACCAGCCCCGGAGTTCCTGCGTCGCCAGGGGAGACCAGCTCCTGCAGGGTGGAGGCAAAGATCTGGAAGAAAGCAAAGAAAAGGCAAAGCAGTCCTTGAAATCTGGCGAAGTGGGGGGAGGGACCCCAAGAGGGGAATGGAGAAGGTGGAGTGGCCCTGCGGAACCCATATCACCACTTATAACTCTGGGGAAAGGACAGGGATGAGGATTGGCAGCCATCATGCTCCCCACTCTTCATAAGGGCCTGGGACTCCCTTCCCAGAGTCCCCTGAAAGGAAATGCCAGGAGCTGTGCCCTGGAGGAAGCCCTCGCTGTGGAGCAGAAAGCCTGACCCAGGCCCAGCAGATCCTGACACCTGTTCTCATCAGCTCCAGCACCAGGGCCAAGTGCTCACAGCTGACTGGCCAGGTCTCTGATGGGTGCGTGCCCTGGTGCTCCACTGCATAGCTGGGGGGCAGCGCAATCCCAACCCCCCTGCCCTGGGAGGTGCCCAGCGAGCTCACGCAGGCCCCTTACCTACTCAGGTACGGTGGTTTGGTAGAAAGCAGAGAAGCAGCTGTTGTGAGGGGTGTCGCGATAGAACGGGTCCACCGTTGTGATCGTCCTGGGAGCAGAGGGGGAGAGCATCACAGAGGGATGAGGAGGGGCAGGAGGGCGTCGGGGAAGGGTGGAGGGCAGTGGGAACCGGCCAGCCTCACCGGCCGACATGGGAGTGGACCCGTCTCAGGGTCTCCATGGCATTGGGGTCCGTGCCCAGTTCAGTTATGTGGTTGTTGGTGGCGAAGCCACCCGGCTGTTGGGGCTGGATCCCTCCACAGGTCCATCCTTCGCGGTCCACCCCCTTGAGGGTGTTGTCATAAAACCTGCCAGAGGGGAGGAAACAGAGTCAAAGAGTGCTGCATCCTGCTGGGTCTGTCAGGTGCTCAGCCCCCTCCCCACAGGCCGGGCGACCCCCTTCCCTTTCCCCGCCCACACACACCTGGGCAGGGTACCCCCACTCAGACCAAGAGAGACACAGGGCATGCACATGAAGAGAGGGGAGAGCGCTGGGGGAGGCAGGGTAGAGCTCCCCCAGGGGCAGGGTGGGCTGGAGGAGGCAGGGTAGAGCTCCCCCAGGGGCAGGGTGGGCTGGGGGAGGCAGGGTAGAGCTCCCCCAGGGGCAGGCGGTGGCAGTATTTCAGACTCACTTGGAGTTGTAGCTGCTCAGGTACTTGTTGGGCAAGTCTGGGTCGTAGGGGGGCGTCACATACTTCTTGTTGTTGATGCTGAATCCGGAGAGTTCCTGTGGGAGGGACACAGGGCTGAGCTGGCTAGGCCTGAGGGGACCTGCGGGACCCTGAGCAGGCAGCACAGACCGTGCTCACACTCACCTTGTTCCCCATGTACTCCCGGCCCAGCAGGTTGGTCTGGGTCTGCAGGGGCCTCTGGAGCCCTCGGAACTGAGTGTGGCTCAGGGGCCCTGACCCCTCGGCCCCAGGCTGGGGTGCTGCGTGTGGCGGGCCCTGGGGGGCAGGAGGAGACCAGGTGAATGGGGGGACAGTCACAGACGGGGAGGGAGCAGACAGAGAGGCCAGCACACAGACAGGTTACAAGTGGAGAGGAGGATGCAGGCAGACAGGGAGGACTGAAGGCAGGATGGGGGGTGCCAGTGGAATGGAGAGGGCAGGCAAGTTGGAGGAGGGGAGACGGGTCGCTCACCATGGCACTGAGGCCGTTGTCTTTGTCCCGGCTGAATCCCGTCTCTCGCTCGGAGCCCTTCGACAGCACGGGCAGGAACTCGTTGCCCTGACAGGAGAGGAACAAAGTGATGCAGCCTGGGGCAAAGTGTCACCTCCCCCATCCCAAGGACTTTGTAGCCACCCAGTTCACCTGCAGAGGCGGAGCAGGGCAGAGGGCATCACAGCCCAGCCTCTGTGGGATCACAGGCCCTGATCGCACTGGAAGCCACCCAAGCACCGGGGCTTGGCCACTTATTACAGGACCCTGGGAGAGCGCACTCCAAATGGCTTCCCTAGCATGGAGCTATAGCCCAGAAAACACCCTAATTCTGCCCTCCCCACTTAGTCTCTAGGTGACTCCCCCACTCTGCCCATCCTGCCCCCCATGTATGGGTGACCCTCCCACCCTTTAGCCTACCCTTTGCCATCCTCCCTCTGCTCCTCCTTCTCTCCCCCCTTCCCCCGGCCCCTCTTACATGGGGGAGAGTGCTGGGCAGGAAGTCCGTCTTGGTGATGCTGATGCCAGGCTGGCTCCTCTGCAAGGGAGATGCTGGGCAGTGAGGTCCCGTCCCCATGCAGGATGAGCCTGGGATTCCACTGACAGGCTGGGCCAGGCCTGGCCAACTCCTCCCCTTGGGATCTAAGGGGGATCCCTTGAGATCTTACTAAGGAATCTGCTGGTGTATGGGACTGGCCCATGACATGGGGACCTCAGGCTGGTAGGGATGAGGCCAGGCTGTGGGCGACCTCCCCCATGTAGCTGATCTGTGTGTGTTGTGTGTGTGTGTGTAAGTGGGGGGAAGGTGTTTGGGACGCTGGGCCCCAAACAGCTTTGGCATGTGTTCCAGGGCAGCCGTGATGGGGCACAGGATCCTTCAGCCTCACCCCTGCTGCCGCTCAGAGACGGTTCTGAACAAAACGGGCCGGGGGAAGAGAAACCCACTGGAGTGGCTGGGAAACCAGGGGATGGGGGGGTGGCAAGCTGCACAGGGTCCTGGGTAAGTCTGGGCATGCACAGCTGGGTCACCCCCAGGTCCAAAGGGGGCGCTGTGCTCCATTCAGAGATGACCACCGGGGAGTGGGCCAGGGCCCAGCACCTACTGGCTCTCTCAGAGGAGGTGGCAGGACGGCAATGGGGTTCTGCTGTGTGCCCTCAGTGAAACCCGTCTCCTCCTTGGCTCCTATCGTCTTCCTCTGTAGGAAATCTGTAACGGGAGACGAGGCGGGGGAGTACACGGTAATCCACATTCCCAACACTGGGCAACAACCAACATATCTAAGCCACCTAAAGTCATGTAACGCCGCACCTCGGGGTTTGAACCTCTGACCTCTGGCTCTAAAACCACCAGCCTCTCCGGCCAGAGCAGAAAGATCAGCTCCGTTAATGAAGGATGGAGCTGGCTCATCAACCTCCATTTGGTCTAGCCACTAGAGGGAGACAGGGCACCCCACAGGGCAAGCCCGGCTTGCGTCTGCATTAGCCTCATGCTTAACTGGGCTGCTGATTGAATGCAAAATGAGGCGCACACGGGAGCTGAGAGCACCACAGAGGAAACGATTGCTGGACAAGCCAATGGATTTAGATAAGCTGGGCTGTGACAACTGTGGGACCAGCCCAAACAGGCGTGGGAGGAAAGATCTTGAGGTGGCCCATAGGTAGCTAAGATCACAGGGCGGGCCCCGGGCTGTTCGGGAGAAACAGCGAGTGAGCTGGGCTTGGGCCGTGGCATAGCAGTGCAAGTGGATAGGGGGCTGCATGTGGAACCCTGCCTCTGACGCTCCTGGCCTGAAGGGTGACCTCAGCGTAGGTGGCTGCATGGAGGCGAGAGCGATCATAAGGACAAAGAATCATGCCAATGACAGGAGTGAGGTTGTGCAGCCAGCATGGTCTGCACAGGAGACAGGAACTGGGAACCCCAGAATGGCTCATGACCAGGGGACAATTCAGAGAGCTCCCCATGCTCCCCCCACCCTGGGAACCCTACACCCCTTACCGTTCCCAGAGAGTTCTAGCCAGTAGAAAGCATGGTTCACCTAGGGTTCCCTTCATGATAGGGGTTCCAGTAACACCCCCTCTCTACTTCCCCAGGGTCAGTCAGCTCGTCAGCAGGGAGACCCCACCCTTTAAGGCTAGAGGGACAGGGGGTTGTGTTCCCAGGCAGAGGACAGAGAGGGCAGCCGGGTGAGGATAGCATCTTGTACATAGCGCTTTCCATCCAACTGACCATAAAGGGGTTTCCAGTAAGACTAGGGATCATTTCCCCACCACTGCAATGCAGCCACCTTTGAACTGGAATGTGCTTACCAGCTCACAGTGACATGACACAATGACTAGGACAGGCAGGGGAAACAAATAGCACAGCCAATTGAAACTGCTGGGGGAATTTAGGGAGGCAGAAGATAAGCACCTGAACTGGAGTTTGACTGGGAAACCGTTTAAAAGTCCTGCTCTTAGCAAAAGTTCCAGGGGATCTTAAATAACCACAAGTAGTCAGGACCTCGGCTTCCTGTCTCAGCCAAGAGACAGCATCCTCCAGCAGTGCAATGCCCCCTGCCCCTAGGATGCCCCCTGGCCCCAGGATGGCTCATTACAGAATACCCGGTGTGCCTTTCCAAGCCATGGCTAGGCCCAGTGCTGCTTAGACAAGGAGGGGATGGCTGGGAATTGGAAGGGTACAGGTATTGCTCCTATGAGTTAGCCTATGGCAGAGGCCTGGTTGGCTGCCCCAGGACATGGCTCAGGAGGGTGCAAGGGGCTCCAGGAAGGACCGTACCTGGCTGGCCGGGAATGTCGAAGCGAAACTTGGAGTTATACTCTGTGGACATGTACAGAGAGTCCTGCAAGGAGCAGGAGAGAGCGAGTGAACCGGGGGGAAAACAGTCTTGCACCCAGCCTGCCAGTAGACCCCTACCCAGCTCCCCAGCTTAGTACCCATCCTGCCAGAGGACCCCCACCCAGGGCTCAAACACACCCTGCCAGAAGACCCTCACCCACCTCCCCTGGCAGGAGCCCTCCAGTCTGGTGCCAGGGTATCTCCCCTTCACTCCAGCACGCAGACACACCAGGCTTCCCCTTGCTTTGCTGCAATGCCTAGAACAAATGTCTGGTGGCTCCCCTTTCCATCTCCTTTGCTCTGGTGCCGGCAGTGGATCAAGGCCCAGGGAGAGCCGGTGCTGCACTTACGTGTCTGGCGTTCTCCCCCTGGACGGAGCCTTTCTCCTGTGGCTTGTGCAGGATGGGGAGCTGTCTGGGCTCCAGCCCTGTGATGGCTCGTGGCCCCTGGTCCCGCGTATCGAAGTGGACTTTCTTAGCCTGCAGAGTGAGCCCCTCTGGTGAGTCCAGTGGCACCAAAGCGCTAGGTCCCCACTCAGCCAGGATGGGCAAGGCTGCACAGGGCACTGCTGAGCCTCTATATCCCCACAGGGGGCGATCAGAGCCAAGGGATGGTTTATATAGACCTTTGCTGCAGGAGGTGAAGGGGAGCGTCCAAGGAGGGGAGGAACATTGCAGACCTCTATACGTGTGTTAAATCAGCACTTCCAGATGCTGACTGCCTCTGGATGCCCCCAGCTGCATTACAAGCCCCCACATCCTACCACTGCTCCCAGCTCTAAGGGGGAGAGGGCAGGGCAGACTCCATGCCCATTCAGTCCTTGGACTCTCTGCTGAAGCTGCTAACCCAACCCAGCTGTGCGGGCGCTGCATGTATCAGGGCCACCTGTCCAATTCAGACTGAGACCTCACCGCAAACTCCTCATTTCACACAGACCACCAAGCAGTCAGTGGGTAACCCCACCTCTGGGGTCACATCATGCCAATGGCACCCACCCCCTGATGGAGCCCACGCTGAGGAGCAGACCACAGCACTTTCTAGACTTGTGGACACTCATGAACACTGTCAGGTTATTTATATTCCCATCCGAACAGAACCAATGTGTGCTATTGTTTATTATTCATGTTGTAGTAGCATGTAGGAACTGCAGTCACTGACTAGGCCCCGTGGGTGCATCTACACTGCATTGTAAACCTGGGTCTGCGGGACCCAGGCTTATGGACTCTGTTTCCAAGCCTACACTGGACTGCCCACACTGTATTGTAAATCTGAGCTTACAAGTGCTGGACCAGGGTCTCACAGCTGTGCTAACATGTCCATACTCCACTATGCAGACCTCCTGACTCGGGTCTGCAGCTTAAGTTGTGTCCACACTGCAAAATGCCAGCGCTTGGCGCCAAGTCAAAGTCTAGCAGTGTCCTATGACCTGGCTCTTGGGGTGCTTGCTGACCTGAGTCAAACCGATGCGTGTGTGGATGGAAGGGGGAATTGGGTTCAAACCTGAGTCAGAACCTGGGCTTTGCATGCAGTGTAGACATACCCAGAAGTGCTAGGTGCTGTACAGACACAAAATCAGGATGAGCTCTGTCCCAAAGACCTGATGATCTAAGACAAGAGACAACAGATGGATACAACCAAACCTAATTTTGTAAGTTCCATTTTCCTTGTTGCACGTAGTTAATAAAATAAAAGGGTCACATTTTGTATAGTTATTAAAGGGTTAGGCCCTCTCTGTCCCCAGCCCTACAATCTAGCACTAGCTCTGGGATGGAACGTACCAACTACACAATCCCCTAGCCACAATGTCACCAGGCTGCATTCCCAATGGCAAACCCATGGCAGACAGGGTCTTGATCCATGAGCTGGCCAGGCACAGAGTCGGGGCTTACTGGACACTTACGGCTTTGGTGGTAGGGAAGGAAATAGGCTTGTCTCGAACAAACCCGCTCCCCGGCTGGTAGACACTCCAGGGCAAGGGGTACTTGCCATCAGGCAGCTGGAGGGGTCGGAAATGCTTGGTGGTCACCGTGTTGTAGTTATCTTGGAGGAGCTGTCTGGAGCAGGAGAAAGAGAACAAGTGTGGGATAATGATAGCTAGGTCTTCTGTAGATCTCACAGTGCTCTAGAAATGATGTCAGGGTCATTACAGATGGGGAAACTGAGGCACAGGCAGGGGAACTGACTTGCCCAAGGTGGCAAACCAGGCCTGGGACAAATGGGACAGATGAACCCAGCTCTCCAGAGGCCCAGGCAAGTGCTCCATCCGCTAGGCCACACTGCAGGACAGATCCCAGCTCTGCACGGATACACCCACCTCCCCAGGGGATGAGAGGGGAGTAGTGAGAGAGACCCGCCAACCTGGGATACACTCCTTGGGCTGTCCTGTTGGGATGAACGCCCCAGGGTGGGAGAGGGATCTATAGTTCATGGGACGGTCCCCACCCTGCACACAATCCCAGCTGTAACCAGGCCCCTCATCTCCACAAGGACAGCCTACCCCACGACTGGATTATCCACTTCATCCAGGCTGGCCTTGTAAGAGACGACAGGCCGGTAATTGGATTTGTACCCAGATCCAGAGTGGTGGCCAACACGAGGATGGAACCTCTCCTGCCCTGCCAAACAGAGCAGGGGAATCGCAGATATCAGCCACACAGGCAATGTGGGGGCCCACAGAGAGAGAGACACTTGCTCAGAGAGGGAGACACTTCCTGATCCTCTAATACTGTTAGAGCCTTTGAAAGAACTTGCTCTTCCAGGACGATCCCCAAGCTCCAAATTGCAATGGCGCCTCAGCAGTTGGCATCACCAGGGATTAAACTCAGGAGACTGAGCTGAAGGAGCAGGTCCATTAGACTGGCACCAGGGCAGGACTCATACATGGCTATACAGGCTCTGGCCACCAGAGGGGACCAGAGAGCACAGATAGTCAGTTCAAGATAATGTGGCTGTGCATGAGACAGGGACAGGGCCAAGCCTGGTGGGGAGCTGTGAGGGAGATTCAGTCCTTAGTGCGTTAGTGCTGGGGACACAGGGGCCTTGCTAGGGAAGCTGCCCTGGGCCTTGGCCCTGCTGGGACACTGAGGCTGGGGTCAGGCCAGCAGTGTATTGTGGATAAGTAGAGCACAGTGGGAGGGAAGCGCTGTTGACTGGCTCCCTGAGCGCACTGGGTCAGTGGCTCCCCAAGGGGTGAGGCAGGGAAGGCCATTCACATGGCCTGCTGGGGCACCAGCTCCAGAGCTGGCATGGGCTTCACCATTCCCTCCCCTGATCCTTCATGGCCACACATGCCCCATTAGGCACCACTTACTGTGGGGCCCTTACCATAAGCTGTGCCGTAGCTGGTGGCGTAGAACTTCAGAGGGTCCACGCTCCCACCAGCGCTCGTCCTCACATAGGGTGAGACGCCACCTAGGGGGAGGCGCCCCATGGCAGAGGGAGAGCTGGATCTCCAAGGGGCAGGGTGCCCAGTGGCTATAGAGACAGAGGACGTGGTACAGCTGAGCATGGGGACAAGAAGATCGCCACCCACCCTGCCTGGCTCAACTGCTCCTCCAGTGTTTCCCTGGTGATGGAGTGTGAGGTCATACATGTGGCACTGTAATGTCAGAGCAGGGGCAAAGACAAAGCCCAGCTCTGAGCCCATTGCCCTTCCAGGGTAGCAAGCCAGTGGATCCTAGAGCCAGGGGCAGGAAAGGACCACAGAGGCCTGGATCTCCTGGGAACGGGAAGGGCCCAGAGCCCTGAGACCCAGCATCACAGTTCTGAAGCCAGCTGATCCTGCCAGGGCCTGGAAGTGACAGGGAACCGTGCTGAGCCCAGGGGCTATGGGACACTTTCTTGGAAACCCTGGGGCAGCGAGTCACTGTGTTACCTGCCTGCCTCAGTGAAGGAAACTTTTGGTGGTAGCTGGGTGTCCTGACCCCGCCAGCCCTTCAGCCATTCAAGGACTCTCCCAGCCACTCAAGCACTCTCCTTGGGCTGTGCTAGCCCCTACTTTGCCTTGAAGGGCAACACTTGGTGCACCACAAACTCCTCAAAATCATCCCCCCATAGTGTCCAGCCCCTGACACTGAACCCTCACAGTAACTACTATGTTCTCTACTCTCAAGGGAATAATACACCCACCAACTTGTTTGTCAATCGAGTATCCGTTCCAGTATAACAACACAGCACTGGCGTCTCTTTACAGGGACAACCAATCAGAGTTTATTAACAAAGGTTAAGATTTAAGAGCTACCGAGCAAGGGTAGTAAGAGCAGCCGGTTACACATAAAACCAAAGGTTCAACATGTGTCTTAGAGTCTAAACAACTTTTAACAGGTGAAAATCTCATCTAAGGCAACCTCCCAGCATCACTAGCCCAGGAGGCAACTTTCATTAATGGGAAAAGTGCTGATCTTTTGCTGCCTCACTGAAGGTGTCCTTTTGCCTTTCCCTTATGCCCCCACAAAGTTCATTGTCTTTCCACCTCCCAGGCAGGACAGCCCTTGCAGTCTAGTCTACAGTGTCTTCCCATCCTCCTGGGTATGTCGTAGACAGATTTGGCTTAATTTACATGATACAGAGACATATCTTTTCTCCTGTCTGGCAGAAACCTGTGGGTCAGCTCTGCCTGGTTACAGACTTAAAGACATAGTGCCAGTATGCACACATCACTTTTAAATGATATCTTCAGTGTTAGGATGTAGATATTCAGGCCTGTCTGTAAAGACCTATACTCTAAGAATTTAGGTGTATTCTTATCACTTAGCTAGTTATAGAGGTATAAAAGAAAGAATCAAAATCACTGTCTGCAAGTGTAAGGTCCTTCTCTTACTGTGACAGTCTGAGGCCCTGTGCTTAGGCTAGGGCCTTTGGCTAAGCAGCAGAGGCAGCCATAAGCTGGGAAGCGACCGGTTACATCCTCACATTCCAAACTAGTCACATTGAAATAAGTTGCTATTGGGCTGTTAGGAACACACTCCTATCCTGATAATGCCTATCGCCTCCAGAGAAAGGGAAGTGCCTAGAAGATGTAAAAGGAAACTTAGTTTGATAACATCCTGTCTGGCAAGAACTCACCTATCAATAGCTGGGATGTGAAATCCTCATTTCTTTGTTCTGTCACTGTAGTCCCCATTTCCTATTGTTTGTCTGTCTGGTTCTGTGATTGTTTCTGTCTGCTGTATAATTAATTTTGCTGGGTGTAAACTAATTAAGGTGGTGGGATATAATTGGTTACATAATTATGTTACACTATGTTAGGATTCAGAGTAGCAGCCATGTTAGTCTGTATTCACAAAAAGAAAAGGAGTACTTGTGGCACCTTAGAGACTAACAAATTTATTAGAGCATAAGCTTTTGTGAGCTACAGCTCACTTCATCGAATGAGCTGTAGTTCATGAAAGCTTATGCTCTAATAAATTTGTTAGTCTCTAAGGTGCCACAAGTACTCCTTTTCTTTTTATGTTAGGATTGGTTAGTTAAATTTCAGGAAAATGATTGGTTAAAGTATAGCTAAGCAAAACTCAAGTTTTACTATATAGTCTGCAGGTTTCAGAGTAGCAGCCATATTAGTCTGTATTCGCAAAAAGAAAAGAAGTTCTTGTGGCACCTTAGAGACTAACAAATTTATTTGAGCATAAGCTGTAGCTCACGAAAGCTTATGCTCAAATAAATTTGTTAGTCTCTAAGGTGCCACAAGTAATCCTTTTCTTTATATAGTTTGCAGTTTGTTAATCAGGAAGTGTGTGTGTGGATGGGGAGGGGGAATGGGAATAGGAGTGGGGAAATTGGAATCATGTTTGGTTAAGGGCAGGAATGGGAACAGGGACACAGGTGTAAGGCTCTGTGGTGTCAGAGCTGGGAAAGGGGGTACTAAGGAAGGAAACTGGAATCATGCTTGCTGGAAGCTCACCCCAATAAACATTGAATTGTTTGCACCTTTGGACTTTGGATATTGTTGCTCTCTGTTCAGGCGAGAAGGACCAGGGAAGTAAGTGGGTGAAGGAATAAACCCCCTAACACTCAGTACATACATTTCACAATGGTATTAGTGACCAGTGTGATGTCAGCTTTCATTTGATACCTTACACTACGCTATTTCTGGATAAATACCATGACAACTTGGTGCTAGGTGTAGTGAGTTTGTCAGTCCTGTTAGATGTTGCTGTTAGAGGACAGGGAACCCTTTGTCAGTTGGCACTGAGGGGTTCAGAGGGTTACATACTAACAGTGTCACCCAGAGAGTTACCAGGTGAAAGCCCTACAGGGGATTTTTCTTTCCCTCCTCTCCCCCACAGGCTCCTCTTTCGGCTTCTCTTCCCCCCTCCATGAGCCCTTCTGCTCTGGTTCCCCAGCACAGAATTCCCTGCACCTGTTGGTGGAGCTCCCCAAGCCTGGCTATCCATCCCATCTCTGCGGTTTTACCCAGTGCAGGCTAGGGATTAGCAAGAGGCTCTGTCTCTACAGAGAGGACGATTTGGCCCTGCTGACTGGAGTGTGCAGACAGTTCAGGAACTTACTGGAGAGGGTCGGGTCCAGCACAGCTAGAGGGTCAGATGGCAGGAGCACATGTGGATCCCCCACACCCATAAAGAAGTGGCACATGCTGAGCATCTTCTTGCTGTGCTCTGCCCGAGGAGCTATCCTTATGGACACTAGACTCACCAGAGAAGGCTCCTCCAAGCTACTTCATGGCACCTAGCCTTCCTGCTGCTGCCTGAGCATCTCAGGGGCTTGTACCCACTTCTGAGTTTCAGGGGTCAGCGCAGGAATAAGGTGTGTTGGTACTTTTCCAGGCTAGGCCCACAACCCAAGCTCCACCCCTTCACTCATGACACAGGCAGGAGGCACTACCCACACTAGGTTATGAAATTCCCCATCATTATTCTTTGTATTATTGTAGTGTCTAGGAACCCCAGTAATGGACCAGGACCCTATTGTGCTAGGTGCTATACAAACCGAACAAAAAGACCTGCCCCAAAGAGCTGGCAATCATCTGATCCTCCCTCCTCTTTCTCATTTCCTTTGCTCAACAGTGAAGGAATCGGCAATGTTGACACCCATCACATTGTTAGGCTTTAGAGTTAACTGGTGTAAACGAATGGGGGTATTGCCCCTTTTCAGAAGCATCATTCATTCCAGGCTGGCTGCAGGCTGAGGCCGAGGCCCTTAGAGGGGCTACATCACAAAGGTTTTGTACAAAATCAAGGGTTGAAACTTCTTCCCTGTTCAGCGATAGGGTAGATTGCAGAGCAAGAGAGGCAGATCCCAGGGGAGAGCCCTAGGCCAGTTTGGGCCCTGCCACACCACTGAACCCAGCCCAGCTCCAGCACATGGAAGAGCCCCTGCTCTTCCACCGTCAGCCAAGTCCAGTGGCCATAAAAAGGACACTGGCTGGCGCACCAGAAGGAATTCAGGGTCTTTCACCTCCACTGGCTCCCATCTGACCCCAGGCTGCACATAGGCAGACCTTGGTAGATAGCTGTTCAGATCCTTGGGGGGAGGGTGGGGGTTTTTTGAGGGGAGGGGTTTGGGGTCTCAATGAGCAATACAAACCCATCATGGCCACTGGCTGTCCCTTCTGTTGGAACGCTCAGCAGAGACACCATGGAGCCAGCCGTCCCCTCTCAGCGCTGAGGGTCAATCCCGCAGGGACAGGCTGAGCCACTCTTATCTGGGCTGGGGACAGAGGGATCACATGGGCAGCTTTCCCCACTTGCTCTGCCACCTCCCAGCTCTGCCACCCTATGCCCTTCTCCCACTGCCCTTTTGGGGTGCTGCCCCCTTACCTGCCCCAGGCGAGGCTCTGGCAAGATCCTGGCAGGCACTGGGCAGGGTTAGGAGTTCGCTGGAGGAATGTGCAGGCCTGCCCAGTCACAACTGGTATCCTAGTGACCAGCGCATAGCAACCGGCGGGAGAAACAGGACAGCTTCCAGCAGGAAGGAGCTGAGGCCCAGGGGGATCTCAAAGCAATTTACAAGCACTCACAATGCGGGCCAACATCCCAGAACAGGGCTGCAAGGATTTCCAGCCCTGCTGCCTGATCACAGCGCAGGCTGTTAAGGCCCACCCAGCCCAGATGCTCCTGAGCCACACAGAGGGCACTACACAGGCACAGGTGCCCAGAGTACACAAGCACCCGCTGCACACATGTCCCAGCATTACCAGAGGCACGGAGAGCAGCCAGTGTGGTTGTGGCCAAAGCAAGAGACGACTGCATTAGGCAGACAGAAAGCAAGGGGCGAGGAGATACAGCCACAGGATGTTTGGCTGAGAGCAAGCGGTGGAGGGATTGGCCAGGTCATCAGGTAGCAAACCCAGGGGAGCCTTCACCTTGCTTAGCTCCCAGCCCTTCAGCATTCAGGAGGCAGCAACACCACATGGTCATTCCTTGGTACTTCAGCTGAGGTTAATCTCCCTTGATCCTGGTACGGCTCCTGCTTAGTCTCAAAGACACTGAGCTGGGAATCTTTCCCAAGAGCTTCAAGGGAACAGATCAGTTGCTATGTGTCCCTGCTCCACCCTTCCTACCAGCCACAAGTCCTGTCTTCTGCCCACTTCTCTGCCCTGCAATGAAATGACAGGACCCATCCCCCTCCCTATAGCAATGAGATCCCTAAAAACCTACTGTTTCCAGCTATCCAGAGTCAGCCCCCACCTCTTCCCTTCACCACCCCAGGGCTCTGAAAGCGTGGCCAGCACCTTAAGTCTCCCCACTGCCGAGGCTGCTCTCAGAAAAGGAGGATGAGAGAAGAAAAGGAGAAAGGAGGAATGAAGGCCTGGCCACTGTAGCTAAGGCCCTGCATAAATTGCAGGGTGTTTGTCATGGCTCAATGTTTGAATTTCACGGGACAGGCATGACTGCCAAGTCTCCCCTTTCCCTGCCCCAAACTGCTGCAATTTTCCCCATGGGACAGTGGAAGCAGGCATCCAGGCTTCCACCTCCCACCTGAAGCCACAGCTACTCATGGGGGTAGGCGACAGGTCAGTCCTACCCTGGGGAGCAAGGTAGGGTGGTGGGCCGGTGCAGCTGTTTCACCACATAGCACCAGCTGTCCAAGCCCATCTCGGTCCAGGCTGCAGCTGCTGCTCCCTGCCTTGCTGGTGGGGAGAAGGGGACGGCGTCAACAACACGTTGTGATTAGGAGCCCTGGGCTCTCTCAACCTACAGCAGTCCCTCGCAGGCCCAGGGAAACACTGCAGGAGCTGAGACTAGCATCTGCACTTGGCACACAACAAAGTGCATAAGGGGGCCCTGCCCTGGCAAAGAGGTGGAGGTGAGTATGGAATCCATCTTTTCACCCCACTCCCACACGCACCATCTCATGCACCCAGTGGCAGATCCTAGGCTCAGCCCTTGCCATGCCTCCCCTGGGCCTGCTGCTGGGCCAAGACTCCTAACTGCAGCATTGTCAGCACTGCCCCCCTCTCCCTGATGGTCAGGCGGGCAGCTGTAATGACAGCTTGGGCTGGATGGACAGTGTCATTTGGTGAAACCAGCCCAGCCTGCATCCGTTACTGTGAGTTGTTTCATCCCCAGTTCAGTCTCCCCCCTCTATTGGAAAAATCACAATACTGGGCTAATTTCAATGCAGTCCCTGAAACCTTGATTTAACATGGTCTTACCAATAACACAAGAGAGAGATGGCAGCCTGGCCAAGTGCATCCTGAGACCCCTCCTCCTCCTTTCCAGCTCCTTTCCTCCCCTTTCGGGGGAGGGATAGCTCAGTGGTTTGAGCATTGGCCTGCTAAACCCAGGGTTGTGGGTTCAATCCTTGAGGGGGCCATTTAGGGTTACTGGGCCAAAAATTGGGGATTGGTCCTGCAATGAGCAGTTAGACTAGATGACCTCCTGAGGTCCCTTCCAACCCTGATATTCTATGGTACAAACTCATCAAACCCACTCCTAGCATCTTTCCCACCGCAGCAATTGCTGTAGGGATGCAATCTGAACAACAGCAGGAGGGGAGAAGCTAAGAGACACTCTGTCTAGAATGGCAGCTCTTTGGGGCAGGAACTGCCCACTTGGTCTGTTTTTGCACAACGGGGGCCTGGAGCATGATTGCAATTCCTAGGTGCTTCTGCAACAAAAAATAATCGCACAGGATTCACTGTTGGAAAAGGTTGGAGTGTACTCAGTTTAAGCAAACCATTTTCAGCCTGCGGGGTTGGTTGGGCACATAATCAGTTGTCACATGGGATTGAGCATTGCTGTTCTCTTCCTGGAGCAAGTGTTTTTAAACAGGAGGCTGGGGAAGAGTGAGTGGTGGATACCCTTCCTGCTGAGCAGGTCTATCTTCTCCCCCCCGCCTCACCCTTTACACTGAATTTACCCATTGGTGGGCCCTGGCCACAAGGATTTACAAGGAATGGTTAATGGAGAAGCTGTAGCATCAGAGAGGCCTCCACAGTCAAACAAGAGGAATTTCACAAGGAATCAAAGCACACTGTCATAATGCTATCACCTTCTATTTCTCTCGCACCAAGATGCTCTACAAGCTATATACATACAGTGCTACTGAAATGCAGCCACTTCTGAGGTGGATTGCTGCACCCGTACAACAGTGGGACAAATCCACATAGAAATTCCTACAGCCAGGGATAGTGCTTGAAACTTTATTGGTGGGGTTTGGAAACCTGGGTAGAAGCAACCACCAGGTGGAGGATTCCAGGAGCCAGGACTGCAGCATTGCAGGCTGCCAAATAGGTCTAGGCACCTCAGCCTCTGTTGCCAGGGATGAGAAGATGATCCTGGAGCAGACAGGATGCCTCAGCGTGAGGGCTCGAAGAGGTACTCCAGGTCTGGCTGTCGCAGCCTCTGCTCCTTGTTCTTGTTCTTGGTAAACTCTCTCAGTATCACCATGACATCATTCTCAAACACCTCTGGAGTGGGTTTTGCTTCTTCAGGGAGAAAGGACACAGGTTGAGACACAGCACTCCCAACCCCCTTTCTCAGAGTCACCAGCTTCACATCCTTGTGTAGCCAATCAGGAGTCACACTGAACCCCATCTCATATCCCTCTAAAGTTGTAGCGCCTCTTTCAAGTCTGCTTCACTAAATACCATGGGAACTCAGGTCAGGGCAGCATCCTCCTAGTGAGACCCATCTCAGCTGTCAGCAAACAGCTCTATGATATAGAGGGAGTAAAACCCTACCTCCATTCAATTAGTGCAGCACAGGGGAATTCCTTCCTGCCCCCAGTTTATGATCATCTTGTGCCTTGAAGCATGAGGATTGGAAGCCACGGACATTTTCTGAGCAAGAGTCACTGCAGTTGCTATTCTGATCCCTATACTGTACATTGCTGCGTGTGAAGCCCAGGTGAGCTGAGACACACTCATCACCCCAGAAAGCTTCCTGCTCCATCTCATCATAGGAGACAGGGCCCAGGGACCAGATATAATACCTAGCTCTAGTAGACTTTACAAAGGTCAGTATCATCACCTTATTTTGTGGATAGGAAAACTGAGGCATGGGGAAGGGGAAGTGATTTGTCCAAAGTCACCCAGCAGACCTGTGGCAGATCTGGGAATAGAGCCCAGGTCTCCTGAGCCCCAGCCCACTAATCTATCCTCTAGGCCACACTGCCTCCCCTGAAGAGTGTCCTGTTGCAATACAGTACCTGTTGCCCAGTAGTAAATATCCCAGTCGTTGCTGGGCTCGTTGATCAGACGGTCATAGAGGTTCAGCTGCCGCTCGGTCATGCTGTTCAGATTCTCCTTTGCAAAGAGGCTAAGTGAGGCGAGAGAGAAACCAGGAAGCATGAGGAACATAGGAACTATCAGGCTCACAGCCAGGGTCCGTCCAGCCCAGCATCCTGTTTGACGCTGGCCAGTGCCAGCAACAGGCAGATGTGGGATAATCTATCCCCAAAGCAGGGCTCATCCAGGTCTCTAGTAGTTAAAGATCAGCTTAACTCTGTAGCTGAGTTTTAATATCCCTATCAACATTGGTTATCCTTAATTATAACTCTGGATATTTTAGTTATGCATAGAAATGTCAGGTCACTTGGGAATCTTACCATGTTCCTGACCTCACCAACTTCTTGTGGCAGGGAGTTCCACAAGCTAATTAGGCACTGTGTGAAAAGGATTCGCCTTTATCATTTCTGAACTTCCCATCCTTCTATTTAATTGACTGTCTTGCTGTGCTTATTATGTGACAGGGAGAACAGAAGCTTCCAACCTTGCTTATCTAGACCAGTCATGGTTTTATCAATTTATGTTCCCTCTTACTGGTCTCCTTTCAGACAATAATCTCAGTCTTTTCTCTCTCTCTTTGGAGGCGTTTTTTCTAGGTCCTTGATCATTCTCAGCCACCTCTTTTTGGCAATACCCTTTTGGAGATGGGGTAACAATACAGCATGCCTTAGCCAGCTGAGGCCGCACTATTGATGTACTTGACAGCATGAGAATATTTTAGCAGCACTGAATTTCACCTGCCATGGTGCTGCCCATTCCCTAAGCTGGGCTCAGGTAGCTGAAGTTCCACGCAGCCCCCTGTAGCCTGACTAATCGCAGTCACTTCGTGTCCTCCGTGTGTTTGCGACCTCGCGCTGCAGATCGCTACTTACACTGAACGGCACGGGACCCGGCACGGAACCCAAAGGCAACCTCGGTTCCCCGCCGTAGGGGAATGGGGAAGCCCGGCAGAGCCAAGGAGGGCCGGGAGAGCTGCTGGGGAGACGGAGACCCTCATGCCCTCCCAAAGAAGGGGGCAGGAAGCGAATCCACCAGGGACGTAGCCAGCCAGAGGGAGACCCCGATCCAGGCATCCCCGCGCGGGACCCCTTACCTGAGCAACAGGCAGTTCTCCAGCATGCCACGCTTCCTGCTCTCGTACAGGAGCCGGGCTCCTCTTGGCCAGCAGGGCTCGCTGGGGCGCTCTTGCCAGGGGGGCAAGGGGATCTCCAGCAGGTCCCTTCCGCGAGTCGGCCGGGGAGCCGCCCCGATAGCCACGCCGGGCGGGGAGCGACCTCGGGCTGGGGGCGCGGAGAGCCCGTCGGGAGAGAGACAGGAGCTGCCGAGAGAGCGGGCGCGTGAGGGGAGCCAGGGCCCCTGCGGGAGGGGATGGGGCTGCCTCCTACGACCTACCCCACCCAGCCCAACCCCCCGCAGGGAGCCGGGTGCCTACCCGGGGCGGGGGTTGAACCCAGGCTCTACCCCTCCCCCGCAGAAACTCGCCCCGCTCACCCAAAGCCCCATCACCGCTGCCGCCGCCATCCCGCTTCCGGGGCCCTGCCGCTCTATTCCGGCCTCTCTATGGTAGCTCCGTTCCCGGCGGGTGGAGGGCGGAAGGGGCGTGGCCTGCGGCGGAAGGGGCGTGGCGTGACGGCGCTGGCTGTGGCGGTGAGCGGTTCGCGCGCTTCGGGCCTGCTCGGGACGCTGGGCCCCTGCGCGGTAACGGGTCGGCGGGGGCCCCCCGGTGACTCGATGCAGCGGGGCCGGCGCGGGGGGGGGCTGGTCGGCTGGGCCCTGAGGCGGGGGGAGCGCTGGATGGGCCCCCGCTCTCCCGGGGGGTTGGGTGAAGCTGGCGGGCAGATCGTGGGGAAGGCGGTAGATCTAAGCGGGGGAGGGGGAGGGGGAGCCGGGTGGGCAGATGTGAGGGAGCCAGGGCGGGTAGGTCGGGGGGGGGTGTAGACTCAGGCCGGGCGCACATGGCCGGCCCGTGATACTGAGCCGCCTCTCCCCGCAGTGCACCGCACCTCCTTCCTTCCTGTGCCCCCGGGCTCTGGCTCCCGCCGCGGCTGGAAATATGTCCGAGGGGGTGGATCTGATCGATATCTACGCCGACGAAGAGTTCAACCAGGTGAGCGGGGAGTGAAAGCCCCACTCCCATCACGGTGGTGGTGGGGGGATTTGCAGAGAGTTGCTGGGAAGTCTCATGGAGTTGGGGGGGCGCTGTTTGGAGAAGGTGAGCCCCTCCTTGCGGAGGATATTAAACGCCTGCGACTCGGAAGCTGTGAAGTAGGCTGCAAGGGACCAGAGGTGGAATCTGGTTCCTACTCGTCTGGTAAAGGCACGTGATGGGGCTTGTGTGCCAGCAAAGGAGCATTATGGTGCTGAAGGGTGGCTCTGAAAATCCCCATAGAGCATGGGAAGCCTGCAAAGATTGGGAGTGTTGTTAAGTCATTATCTGGGTCATGACTGGAATCTGCTGGGATGTTTTTTTTTTTTCAGCTGGAGCAAGTGCTTGTCTGATTACAATCTGTGGGCAATGGGGAGAAAGAAGTGGGCAGTACCTATTGGACTGAAGCGTCCTTTAAGACAGGGAGATCTGTGTTGTTGGAGAAGAGATGGATACAAAAGATTGGGAATTTAGCCATCCTCTTATGCAAAACATGAAGGAAAGAGACAGGAATGAACCAGAAGTGAGCTAGATGGGACAACTACTAGAGATCTCTCTGCAACTGTAGGCACACGAACACAACCTGATTTAGGGTACTCAGGACTTCAGGATGCTGAGCTCTTAAGGAATTGTATCTGCTTGAATAACTGGGTATGATCAGAGAGGTGCCTATATTACAAAGAAATTATCCTGATGATACCAGGAACTGAAAATCTATCCTGGATTTACAAGAAGAAAATTATTGTGACTGTGTGAATAATAAGGTAGCTTATGTAGTAAGGAACGTGAATGCAGTGGTCCAAATGTATTAGATTTCATGGAAGCAAATTTTGGAGAGTTAAGAAATCTGGACAGGTGGGTATAATGGAAGCAAGTTCAGCTCTTTAAAGATGAAAATGCTATGGAAGTGCTAAGTCTGAGATCATGGAAGAAGATTAGAGATTTTTAAACAGGAAACTGCAATCAATCTTGATTACTTTTCAGGAGCAAAATGCAAAGAACAAGAGACTGCCAGTGTGGTCTCATGAGGGGTTGAACAGAAATTTGAAGGCAATAAACTCCTGTTCTGAAAAGGTGGGAGGTTACCAAATGAGACTATACCAGAAGTTGAGCCTTGAGGGAAAAGTTAACACTGGCAAAAAAGAATGTTAACCATGACATGGGTGTTAAGGGAAATGTGAGAGACTTTTACAGCTATCCTGGGAGAAATAGTAGTGCTTGATTGGAAGTAGATGTATTAAATGAGGATGAAATTGAGGATGGTTCTAAATGGGTGACGTCTTGAACGCCTTTTTGAAATTTTACCTTTGAAAGAACGGCATAAAAATTATAAAAAAAGAAAAGGACTACTTGTGCAAGTTGCATCTGATGAAGTTAGCTGTAACGAAAGCTTATGCTCAAATAAATTGGTTAGTCTCTAAGGTGCCACAAGTACTCCTTTCCTTTTTGCGAATACAGACCAACACGGCTGCTACTCTGAAACCTATAAAAGTTATGGTATTTCTGTGCTGTATGACCCCCAATAGCCCGGCTTCATCCCCCACTGAAAGCAGTTTTAACTTTAAAATAACCATTTACCTTTGTTTACAATCCGCTTGGGACTTTCTGATTGACTGAAAGCATCCTAGAGTACAGCATGGTTATCCAAGTCTCACTGGATCCCATGCTATAATGATAGGTCAGAATTACATTCTGGGATGTGGCCATTGAAACAGTTCAATGCAGAAATATGCTTGATTTAGTTTCCTTGCAGTTAACCTTTAACAAGCAAAATCAAGAAAGTAGTTTTGGACAGTTTAGTAGTATGAGAACCGAGTAGTTATTGATAAAGAGTAGGTATGAGAGAACTTGGAAAATACAAACATATGCAGATTAGTCTATCAGGATTACAGGCATTCTAGAGTAAAGGAAAATGACTAACAAATTTCTTGAGTCATTGGCGATTATTTTGAAAAGCCCTGGGGGAGGAGATTGGTAGCACATTTATTTTTCTCCAATCTTCAGAAAAGGGAGAAAGAGTGACCCTGGCAATTACTGTTTGGAAGGTCTATCAGTTCCTAATTAAAATAAAAGTCTGTAAACATCTTGAAGGATAGCAGAGATATGAGCAGTGTAAGCGTCATGGAATTATAAAGGAAAAAAAATCAAGCCCCTCTCATTTGTTGGCTTTCTGTTGTTTTGACTTTAAAGCACTTACTGCGCCAAGGTAATTATCCAGGTTTGGGTTGACTCTGAGTATTTTCACATGGCTTCAGAAGTGACTGGAAAAGCAGAAACCAAGAATGGTAATAAAAGGCAATGCATTGAGTTGGGAGGAAGATGTTTACTGGATGCAGAAAAAAAAGTCTGTATTGGACTTACTGTATTGGTCTTACTCAACATCTTCAGTGGTTCTCTGGAAGTAAACAGCATGATAAAAACATTCACGGATAAAACATCTCCAACATACATGAATAGATGTAGTTTTTAAGTCTAGAAGTGATCATTATGATCCATCTAGTCTAACCACCTGCATAACCAAGGCCATAGAATTTCATTTTCAATGGGAGGAAGAAACCTAGAAAGCAACAGTGCTAAGAGAAAGAGACTATGGCGTGATTTTGGGTAGTTTGCAGTGTTGTAGCTGTGTTGGTCCACAGATCTTGAGAGACAAGGTGGGTGAGATAATGTCTTTTATTGGACTGACTTCTGTTGGCGAAAAAGACAAGTGTTCGCCACTAGGAGACATTACCTCATTCACCTTCTGTCTCTAAGGCTACGTCTACACTAGAAACTTCAAAGCACTTCACTTTGAAGTGTGAGTGTGCGCTCTCCCAGCGCTCCTGGTAATCCACCTCCCAGCACTCGGAGCCTGTCCACACTAGCGCTTTAAAGCACTCAAATTTGCTGCATTCAGGGGGCTGATTTTTCACACCCCTGAGCCAGCAAATTAGAGTGCTATAAAATGTAAGTATAGACAAGCCCTAATAGTGGCTAGTGAGTTGGGGCTTCTGTATCCTGCTGCATGGTGGATCTCAATTCTGTAACAGGACACCCCTACTCCTGGTTCCTGTGATTAGTGTTACATTCTGTGATAAAGTAAAAATTGTACTGCAGCTATTTGTTCACAAAATAAATCCAGAGCACAAGATTGTAATTAAATCTAAAAATGCACCTCTTAATCAATATACTAAAGGGCTCAGTCCTTGCAAGGTTCAAATAGACACGTTTGCGGATTTGAGTTGCAGCAGGGAGATCTTAGCTGCAGAACGTTGTTGCCATGCTTTCCAGGTGGGGATGGGCTGTAAAGTGCTCTCTGTCTTACTGAATGAGGTGACAAAGGCAGTCTTTTACAGCCAGCACATGGCAATGTGGGGAAAGGCCCTGAAAAGTCAGTTCTCTTCATGGCAAAGACAATATTGGGGTGAGATGGAAAAATGAACAAACCTTGGGAAGATCTTTGATCATTTATAGCTGGAGCAGCAGCAAATGGCATAATTAAGGCTTCAGAATTGTTTCCGTTCCAACCCCCTATTTTTATGCACTTGTAACTTTTTGAAACTCACCTTTCAGGCTTGATCTGTGTGCAAAGGTGACTTTGCTGGGGGGTGGAGAAGGAGTTTAAACAGAAACAGTTGAGCAGTTTTTGAGAATGAGTACAAAAATATTTTCCCTGTTAAAATTATTTTAACCTTTTAATCACCTCTGCAACTGGAATAGCTGGGGGCTGAAAATTTGGCTTGGAAATAGCCCTTGCTTTTGAGAAGGGCTTGTGTAGAACCTTAACTGGCATTTCCCAACTTCACATTGTCTAACCTTGCAATCTTGGCACTTTCTTTTGTAAAGAATGCAGTGTATCTTACTGCTCTTTGCTGCAATCTTGAGACACATGTCACAAGATCAGGGCAACTGTATCTGTATTTCCCCTTTGGGGGGCACTCAGTATAATTTGCAGAGCGCCCCGCCTTGCACTGTGATATCCCCAGCAAGCCAGACTGCCTAAGAAGAACAGTGCCTGTGCTCTGCTGTCTCTCCAAAGACCTATGGCCGGTGTATTGCCAGCAGTTATAAGTTACCTTGCAGCTCCTTCTACATTTATTCTTAAAAAGTATTACAGAGAAAACCTATTAAAAGAGTGGGAGTTTGTAAAGGGAGTTTGTATTGTGGTGCTTGTTTGGGGTTTGCTTTTGCTGGGGGGTGTGTGGTCTTTTTGGTGTGGCTTGTGTTTCCCAGATTAACAGGATTTAGGTGGGAAGGAGATGACAGATACAGAGGCAGCTGTGGGAGTGACTCCTGTAGTGAAAGACACATTGAGGATGACTGGATGTGGAAGCTGTGGTATGTACATGATCCTGGAGGGGGGAACCGGTAAGAGTTTTGTCTGCATGAAATGCCGTCTGATAGAGCTGATGGAGGAAAAGATCCGAGGTTTGGAGATGCAGGTGGAAAGTCTGGTTGAGTTTAGGAAGGGGTTTGAGCAGATGATGGAGCAAAGATATGAGGTATCTGAAGAGAAAAGCTCAGACTCACAGATGGAACCAGGGCTGGGGCATTTTGAGAGACTGGAGGAGGAAAGTGGTCAGTGGAAACATGTGACTCAAAGAACCAGGCAGAGAAAAAGACGGGCTAGTGAAGGAGAAATAGAGCTTAGGAACAGGTTTGCAGAGTTGGAAAACGAAGAAGGGGCTCAGCAGGTACTTGTTGAAGGTGGAAGGGTAAGGAAGAAGAGAAGAGAGGCTAGCCCTATAGAAAAAGGGGAAGAGTCAAGGGAGACTACACCAAATATGAGCCCCAGGAGGATACAGGATGGGTTGAAGAAGATTGTAAGGGAAAATAGGAATGGAAAGAACTTGCAGCCAGAGGGAACAGGGGAGACACTGGAGAATAGCACTGTCACCAGGAAAAGGCAGGTCTATGTGATCGGGGACTCTTTATTGAGAAGAATAGACAGGCCTGTAACTAGAGCTGATCCTGAGAATAGAAGGGTGTGCTGTCTTCCGGGTGCTAAGATACGTGATGTAGACCTGAGGTTGAAAAGGATCCTAAAGGGAGCGGGAAAGAATCCCCTAATTATCCTTCATGTGGGAACAACTGATACGGCTAGATTCTCGCTGGAAAGTATTAAGGGAGACTATGCTAGGCTGGGGAAGACGCTTAAGGAAATTGAGGCTCAGGTGATCTTTAGCGGGATCCTTCCTGTTCCTAGAGAAGGGCAACAAAGGTCTGACAAGATTATGACTCAGGTTTCAGAGTAGCAGCCGTGTTAGTCTGTATTCGCAAAAAGAAAAGGAGTACTTGTGGCACCTTAGAGACTAACAAATTTATTAGAGCATAAGCTTTCGTGAGCTACAGCTCACTTCATCGGATGCATTTGGATTATGACTGTCAACAGATGGCTTAGGCAGTGGTGCGATAAGGAGGGCTTTGGGATGTATGACCACTGGGAGGCATTCATGGACAGAGGTCAGTTCTCTCGGGATGGACTTCATCTCAGTAGGGAAGGAAATAGACTTCTAGGATCGAGGCTGGCACAACTGATAAAGAGAGCTTTAAACTAGGAATTGGGGGGAGATGGATGGGAGATGACCAGAAAATCTCCACGCCAGATTTTAGCATTGAGAGGGAAGCAGATGAAGTAAGAATGGATACAGCCGTGGGTAGGAGAATGTATATAAGGAGTGAGGGCGGTGTGGATACTAGTCTAATAGGTTATACTGGATGTAGAATGACTGTGCCTAATAGGGTACAAAATGTGAGCGAGGCCAAACAGCAAAAATTAAGATGTTTGTACACCAATGCGAGGAGTCTAGGTAACAAAATGGAGGAACTAGAGCTACTGGTGCAGGAAGTGAAACCAGGTATCATAGGGATAACAGAAACATGGTGGAATAGTAGTCATGACTGGACTACAGGTATTGAAGGGTATGTGCTCTTTAGGAAAGACAGAAACAAAGGTAAAGGGGGTGAAGTAGCATTGTATATCAATGATGAGGTAGAATGTAAAGAAATAAGAAGCGATGCAATGGATAAGACAGAGTCTGTCTGGGCAAAAATTACATTGGGGAAGAAAACTAGTAAAGCCTCTCCTACGATAGTGCTTGGGGTGTGCTATAGACCTCTGGGATCTAATTTGGATATGGATAGAGCCCTTTTTAATGTCTTTAATCAAGTAAATACTAATGGAAACTGCGTGATCATGGGAGACTTTAACTTCCCAGATATAGACTGGAGGACCAGTGCTAGTAATAATAATAGGGCTCAGATTTTCCTAGATGCGATAGCTGATGGATTCCTTCATCAAGTAGTTGCTGAACCGACTAGAGGGGATGCCATTTTAGATTTAATTTTGGTGAGTAGCGAGGACCTCATAGAAGAAATGGTTGTAGGGGACAATCTTGGCTCAAGTGATCATGAGCTAATTCAGTTCAAACTAAATGGAAGGATTAACAAAAATAAATCTGCAACTAGGGTTTTTGATTTCAAAAGGGCTGACTTTCAAAAATTAAGGAAATTAGTTAGGGAAGTGGATTGGACTGAAGAACTTATGGATCTAAAGGTAGAGGAGGCCTGAGATTACTTTAAATCAAAACTGCAGAAGCTATCGGAAGCCTGTATCCCAAGAAAGGGGAAAAAATTCATAGGAAGGAGTTGTAGACCAAGCTGGATGAGCAAGCATCTTAGAGAGGTGATTAAGAAGAAGCAGAAAGCATACAGGGAGTGGAAGATGGGAGGGATCAGCAAGGAAAGCTACCTAATTGAGGTCAGAAGATGTAGGGATAAAGTGAGAGAGGCTAAAAGTCGAGTAGAGTTGGACCTTGCAAAGGGAATTAAAACCAATAGTAAAGGTTCTATAGCCATATAAATAAGAAGAAAACTAAGAAGGAAGAAGTGGGGCCGCTTAACACTGAGGATGGAGCGGAGGTTAAAGATAATCTAGGCATGGCCCAATATTTAAACAAATACTTTGCCTCAGTCTTTAATAAGGCTAAAGAGGATCTTGGGGATAATGGTAGCATGACAAATGGGAAGGAGGATATAGAGGTAGATATTACCATATCAGAGGTAGAAGCGAAACTGAAACAGCTTAATGGGACTAAATCGGGGGGCCCAGATAATCTTCATCCAAGAATATTAAAGGAATTGGCACCTGAAATTGCAAGCCCATTAGCAAGAATTTTTAATGCATCTGTAAACTCAGGAATAGTACCGAATGATTGGAGAATTGCTAATATAGTTCCTATTTTTAAGAAAGGAAAAAAAAAGTGATCCGGGTAACTACAGGCCAGTTAGTTTGACATCTGTAGTATGCAAGGTCCTTGAAAAAATTTTGAAGGAGAAATTAGTTAAGGACATTGAAGTCAATGGTAAATGGGACAAAATACAACATGGTTTTACAAAAGGTAGATCGTGCCAAACCAACCTAATCTCCTTTTTTGAAAAAGTAACAGACTTTTTAGATAAAGGAAATGCAGTGGATCTAATTTACCTAGATTTCAGTAAGGCATTTGATACCGTGCCACATGGGGAATTATTAGTTAAATTGGAGAAGATGGGGATCAATATGAACATCAAAAGGTGGATAAGGAATTGGTTAAAGGGGAGACTGCAACGGGTCCTACTGAAAGGCGAACTGTCAGGTTGGAGGGAGGTTACCAGTGGAGTTCCTCAGGGATCGGTTTTGGGACCAATCTTATTTAATCTTTTTATTACTGACCTTGGCACAAAAAGTGGGAGTGTGCTAATAAAGTTTTCAGATGATACAAAGCTGGGAGGTATTGCCAATTCGGAGAAGGATCGGGATATTATACAGGAGGATCTGGATTACCTTGTAAACTGGAGTAATAGTAATAGGATGAAATTTAATAGTGAGAAGTGTAAGGTTATGCATTTAGGGATTAATAACAAGAATTTTAGCTATAAGTTGGGGACGCATCAATTAGAAATAACGGAAGAGGAGAAGGACCTTGGAGTATTGGTTGATGATAGGATGACTATGAGCTGCCAATGTGATATGGCTGTGAAAAAAGCTAATGCGGTTTTGGGATGCATCAGGAGAGGCATTTCCAGTAGGGATAAGGAGGTTTTAGTACCGTTATACAAGGCACTGGTGAGACCTCACCTAGAATACTGTGTGCAGTTCTGGTCTCCCATGTTTAAAAAGGATGAATTCAAACTGGAGCAGGTACAGAGAACGGCTACTAGGATGATCCGAGGAATGGAAAACTTGTCTTATGAAAGGAGACTTAAGGAGCTGGGCTTGTTTAGCCTAACTAAAAGAAGGTTGAGGGGAGATATGATTGCTCTCTATAAATATATCAGAGGGATAAATACAGGAGAGGGAGAGGAATTATTTCAGCTCAGCACCAATGTGGACACAAGAACAAATGGGTATAAACTGGCCACCAGGAAGTTTAGACTTGAAATCAGACGAAGGTTTTTAACCATCAGAGGAGTGAAGTTTTGGAATAGCCTTCCAAGGGAAGCAGTGGGGGCAAAAGATCTATCTGGCTTTAAGATTCTACTCGATAAGTTTATGGAGGAGATGGTATGATGGGATAATGGGATTTTGGTAAGTAATTGATCTTTAAATATTCAGGGTAAATAGGCCAAATCCCCTGAGATGGGATATTAGATGGATGGGATCTGAGTTACTATAGAAAATTCTTTCCTGGGTATCTGGCTGGTGAATCTTGCCCATATGCTCAGGGTTTAGCTGATTGCCATATTTGGGGTCGGGAAGGAATTTTCCTCCAGGGCAGATTGGAGAGGCCCTGGAAGTTTTTCGCCTTCCTCTGTAGTATGGGGCATGGTTGACTTGAGGGAGGCTTCTCTGCTCCTTGAAGTATTTGAACCATGATTTAAGGACTTCAATAGCTCAGACATGGGTGAGGTTTTTCATAGGAGTGGGTGGGTGACATTCTGTGGCCTGCGCTGTGCAGGAGGTCGGACTAGATGATCAGAATGGTCCCTTCTGACCTTAGTATCTATGAATCTAAAAAAACAATAAGAAAACCTTACATGACTGCTCAGAAGTTTACCAGAGGGCACCCCCAACTCCCGCCCAGGACTCTGATAGATTTTAGTCCTTCAAAATCCAGAACTGGATGCTGGCAGATCAGCTGTTTCTTTATACAGCTCAGCCCTTTGATCTTGGCCTGCTGTAATGGGTTATCAGCAGACACTGACCCTCTGTTCAGGGTAAAAACAACGAGGAGTCCTTGTGGCACCTTAGAACGCCCATCTTTTCATGTACTGTGTATATATACCTGCTACTGTATTTTCCACTCCATGCATCTGGTGAAGTGGGTTTTAGCCCACAAAAGCTTATGCCCAAATAAATGTGTTAGTCTCTTTAAGATGCCTCAAGGACTCCTTGTTGTTTTTGCTGATACAGACTAACACAGCTACTACTCTGAAATCTGTTCAGGGTGGAGCTTCAAAAGTCTGGGGTTTTGCATAACTGGAGATGGGGAATTTGCATTAACCTCTCCCTAGGGATTCCCCAGGAAATCGACTTCACACTTATTGTCCCCAAAGTCCATATGCGTCTGGCACATTTTCACTATAGTCTAAACTCCCAGGTCTCTTATCTATCACATTACCCCCCTGGGCCCAC
This sequence comes from Dermochelys coriacea, assembly GCF_009764565.3. Taxonomy (NCBI): domain Eukaryota; kingdom Metazoa; phylum Chordata; order Testudines; family Dermochelyidae; genus Dermochelys; species Dermochelys coriacea. The sequence continues at coordinate 10,771,074 of NC_050073.1, read as the reverse complement.
AATAATATATGAACTTGTACACAAGGCTATTCCAGGAAATTGCCATAGCTGCCTCAACTCATTACTTTGATTGTCAGATCTTTGGAGGCAGGAACTGTTTTTTTTTCTGTATATGCACTGTGCCTCGCACAATGGGGTCCTGGTCCAGGACTGGAATTACTAGGCACTACTGCAATATAAATAAGGTAGCAGTTTATAGTACTGAGAAATACTCTTAGTACTTTAGGATTCCAGGCAAGTTATAAGTATGAAAAATACACATTAAGTGGAACTCCACATATATCCCAGGTTAAATATAGCATAGAGCAATATATTTATATATCTATATATATATCATAAATATCTCATAATTAAATCTAGCCTAGAGCAAGAATTTGAAGGCCTATCAAGGACTGTTCAGTTTTGTGGCTAAGAAACTTCTTCAGCTGCCATGAAAGGTGGTGATGCTGTTTTTTTCACACCCAAAAATGTATGTCCTATGTAGGGACTACCCTGGTGATCAAAATATCAATCCTCTTCCTGAAAGGAAAACTGCACAACGCCTTCAAAAGATGAGCCTGGGAGTTTAAATGTACAACTTTGCTAGATACTGAAAATCATGGGCTCAATAGAAACACTGGACTTATTATGGCCTATTACAACAATCTGTAACCCACTATCTACACTCCAGCTGCTCCCCTGCCACCCCTACGCCCTTTCCTTTCCTCCCTGTTACTGGCAGGATGTTAACAAGCTACTTCACCTTGAATAGTCCCTTGAAATACATGTTAACTACTTATGCTGAACAATCTGCTCTACCTTGTATTTATCTGTGACACTGATTACGTTTCCCAGCCTCAAAGAAGAGGTTGCTCGAAAGCTTGTCTCTCTCACCAGCAGAAACTGTGCCAAGAAAAGATAATATCTCCCCCACTTTCTCTCTCTAATATCCTGGGGCCAACATGATTATAACTGCACTGCGTACAACATAGGTAGATCTAAGTCAGTAATGATACACTGAACTTTGATGGCAATGAAAACAAATGACAAAATGCTACACCTATGTGTCTGAGGTTGTAGAAGAGAATTGCCTGCCGGATGCTGCATTTGAGAACCAGCCTGCAGCCCTGTGCTTGGATTGTGTTGTGAGGGAGGTGAGCAGTGACACAGGGATGACCTTAGGATGTTTGATCTCCAGAGGTGTTTTCTTTCATTGAGCTCCTGCTCTTTGGTGTGCCTTTATAAAGGTCAGGGTTTTCTGATTGCTTTTTACCTTAGAAAAACCAAGTTTGGCCTGGCTCTGGTCTCCTGGCGGATGTTGAAAGCGCAACCAGGCCACCTTAGCATTCTATTAACTGGGGTTTGCGTGGCACACCGTAGCACCTGGTTAAAGATGGGCTCTGCTTTGGGATGCTAGCTGCAATCCTCCTCCTGTTATCACACAGTAGCCAAAAAGGAAAGGGACTTGAGTCCTCACTTTAGGAAGTATGCTAATGATTGACTGGTTGGAGGGCAGGCGTTTTGACTAGGATGGGGAGACACAGGCAGTGTAAAAAGGCAGCTGGACATGGATAAATGCAAAGGTAGGGGATTTCTGTGTCAGCTGGGGAGAAAGCATGTTCTGTGGTGGATTCCACAACTGAATAATTGTAGCAAATGTGGGGCTCTGGCTGTTGATTCAAAGTCCAGAAAGGACCATTGTGATGTTCTAGTCTGACCAGGTATACAACACAGGCCAGAGAACTTCCCCAAAATAATTCCTAGAGCTGATCTTTCAGAAAACATCCAACCTTGATTTAAAAATTTTCAGTGATGGAGAATCCACCACAATCCTTGGTAAATTGTTCCAGTGGTTAATTACTCTGTTAAAAATCTATGGCTTGTTTCTAGTCTGAATTTATCTAGATTCAGCTTCCAGACAGTGGATCACGTTGTGCCTTTCTCTGCTAGACTGAAGAGCCCATTATTAAATATTTGTTCCTCGTGTCACTACTCTTCTTATCAAATGTGGAGCTTGCCAAAGCGGTTTGCGGCAGCAATGGATCAGCATTCTCATTGCGTGCCACAGGATTACCTGGTTAATAGTGCGGGTACTGATGATCCAATCAGTGGATTGCATTCAAAGTCCTTTCTAGAGCTGAATCTCGATTTACTTGCCAGTAGTCATTCCTGATGTAGATGCTTATAGAATCTGTGATCAAGTCATCCCTTAACCTTCTCTTTGTTAAACTAAGCAGATTGAGCTCCTTGAGTCTGTCACTATAAGGCATGTTTTCTAATTCTTTAATCACTCTCGTGGCTCTTCTCTGAAGCATCTCCAATTTATCAACTTCCTCTTGAACTGTGAGTGCCAGAACTGGACACAGTTCCAGCAGTGGTTGCAGCACTGCATTTACAAACACAGCCCATTACAAAGCAGGGAGACAATCTCTGTACAACTCCAGTGGTGGAATGCCAGCTACAAAGTTCAGTTCTGGGCACTTTGTTATAGAAAAACGGGCAATATATTGGGGGAGGAGGAGTTCAGAAAAGGGCAGGAGAAAAGCCCAGGAGCTGGGGAGATTGACTTGTGAGGAAAGATTAAAAAATGTTTGAACCTTGCCTAAATGATGGCTATGGGGAGGCAGAACCGTTTGCAAGGAGCCATGGATCTGAAGATGAATTAGTGGTAGACGGTCTAGCTAGGACTAATGGAAGGAGATTGAAAGAGGGCATTTTTAGACCAGTTTTAGACCAAGTATCCAAAAAGGTCCCACTGTGGAGACTTCTTTCTATAGGAATGTGGGGTTAGTGTTCCAAGGCAGGAGGATGGTCACCCCTCCTTGGAGAGTTGGACTGGTCCAGGCACTAGGGATCATCTATTCCATCCCCTGGACTAAGGTATGTATCTTCCTGGACTTCCAGGAACTGTAGCCTGGAAATGATGCATCAAGTCAGATCCCGCCCAGCTGAACTCATTGGCCGTTTTATCCTTGATTTCATTAGGAGCAGGAGCATCTCCTTAGATGTGTGTAATAGCTTTAAAATGGCTCTCTTTCTTGAAGGAATTGTCCTCCTGATCTCATGTCTCTGGCCTATCCTGGATTTACGCTCCTGCTTATATTGTCTCAGTGCAAGAACAAGAGTGCACTTGATGAATTAAGATAATTAACTTCAAGCATATGAAATGGCTGCTAATGCATAATTAACCTGTGTCACTTGCTGCTGTGGGGTGTCAGAAAAGCAAATAGCTTTATAAGAGTTTTGAAAGGACCGTAGCATTTGTTGTAACAGTAACTGGGATAAAATGATAAGCTAAGGGCTCTAATGCTTTACAGTCTAATAAGAGCAGTAGGAGGAAATTGCCCCCCACTTAATTGCACTGCTTCCTCAAAAGCCTCATGCTACCTTGGGTTCAGGTCTCCTAAGTTAAACCGGGCCAGGAGACTGCAGAGGAAAGCCCAGATGCTGCAGTAGGCGGTGCTCTTTCCTCTGAGTGCTGAATCAGTGCCCCTGGGATCGGATGTAAAACGGAGGCCCTGGCCACTCGTGATCAGAAGAGGAGCCCTAGCCAGATTCCATTCTGCGTTTGGAAGTTCTCCCCATAGTTTCATTTGGATGCAGCGTTCTTCACTTCCTGTCCTAAACTGTTGTCCTTTTTGTGACCCCAAATGAGTCACATCTGCGCATTGACACACATGCTGCTCCCATGAGGCTGCAGAGCCCACACAGCTACAGGAGAGTGAGCCACGTTCCACTGTGCCTCCTGCGTTGGCCAAATCGTGGTCTCTGTTCCACGGCAGAGGAGGTGGGGCTAGTGAGAAACAATCTGGATTTGAGGTTCTCAGGGAGAGTTGGTGGCAATGAGAAAAGTCCTCTCTGTCATTGAACTCCTTTATTGTTTGAAATTTATGGCAGGAGCTTTGCAGACACATAGAGAAACGAGTCCTTGCCAAAGCCACTTAAAGTCTGAACCAGGCAGGAAAAATGTTATACCCAAGGTAATCATTCAAATTTAGGATATGGAAGACACAGAGAGGCTGAAGAACCAGGAGTGTCCCTGTTACATGGTACCTCAGCCCAGTAACATTCCTTCCCTTTGGCTTCTGAGAGTGGGTGTTCTAGTGAAACTCAGTCAGGGCAGGAGAGAATGATTCCTTCTCAGGATTGTTTTGTCCTTGGTGTTTAATCTCTTAGCACGGGCTGTTTCCCAGCAGATCAGAAGCACTGGACAGGGCAAACCTCTAGTCTGCTGGAGCCTTTCCCTTGACGTGACTGGCTAGTGATTGATTGTTGCCGAGCTGGTAAACTGGCCCTGTGGGCTTGTCACAGAAATGCTCACTGATCTCTTGTGTGTCCTAGGACTCCGAATTCAGTAATGCTGACCAGATGGATCTGTATGATGACGTGCTAGCAGCAAGCTCACAGCCACCTGAAAGCCGCACCAGCAGCTCGGAGGCACCGACCGAGATCCGCCAGGAGCAATCCCCCAAGCCAAACAGCAAATCACCTGCCATCCTGTACACCTACAGTGGCCTGCGCAACAAACGGGCTGCCGTGTATGTGGGCAGCTTCTCCTGGGTGAGTCGGATCACTGATGCCTGCTGGAAGCATATGGCCTAGTATGACTGTCCTCCACTTACTGGGGACAGATGCAGTGTCTTCAGTGCTTGCAGTCTGGGCTGCAATCGTAACTGTCAAGTGAAGTGAAATCAAGGTTGGTCTGTACATGGATGGGGGTCCTGTAAGGAAACCCATGTTCTGTAGAAAGGGATGTGGTGTAGGGGGCTCTCTTCCCTTTGTGTCAATACTGAACCAGTGCCCCATCCTGGGCTTGCAAGGGCTGTGCTATCAAACAGTTAGTGAGGTGTGGTAGAACAGAGACCTGGACCATCTGTGGCCAATGGTGATCTCATGGTGTGCTCTGCATGGGACTGAGATATAGAGCCTTTCTAGCTTCGGAGCTAGTGCAGTGGGAGAATGATGGCTCTGCACCAGCTTATGTGCTCTTGTGGCCATGGGCTGGCTTATATGATATGAGGTGATGGCTCTCTGAAGAACAGATGTCCCCACTACACAAGCCACTGACACAGTTGGGACTAATTGTCCCCTTTGTTGGTAGTCCCTGAGAGAAGCCAAGGACTGAATGGGCCTGGAGATTGAGCTCTGCCCCACAACCCCTGTGATCCTTTTTGGTCCAGGCCTGTTGGTTGGAGTGGCTCGTGGGGGAATCTTGCCCTGCTGCTCAAACTCTGTAGACAGAGCCCTTCAATCACCACAGCTCTCCCTGGTGCCTTTCCCCAGATCTTACGACTGTCATTTACAGCTGCCTCCCTGGGGATTGGTGGCTCCAAGACGGAGGGTTACTAGACTGGGCTGTATCGCCTTCCCACTGAAAGCATTTGTGGCATCAGAAACTGGAGCCTATGCTAAAGATTCTAGGGGGAGATTGAGCAGGGCGAGTCTTGGTGGTGGTGAATGATTGATAATGCTAGCCCTGGAACAAGAGTGTGTGGCCCAGAGATCCTGCCATAGGGCCTCAGCTGCTAACCCTGTCCTCTTCCACCTGTTCTCACTCAGTGGACGACTGACCAGCAGCTGATCCAGATTATTCGCTCAGTGGGGGTCTACGATGTGGTGGAGCTGAAATTCGCAGAGAACCGAGCCAATGGCCAATCCAAAGGGTGAGAGCTCTGGGGGGGGGACCCAAGGCCTTCCGGCAATGGGCCAGTCCGCAGAGGGAGAATTCCCAGGATCTTCCGGCGGTGGGCAGTCCAAAGAGTGAACACTGTTGGGGGAGACCCTGGACCTCTTCTCCTATGGGTTTGTCACCATGATCGTCCTTCCTGTTCCCCGTGGGCAGGGTGTCAGGAAGCCTTCTTGTGGAGCTGTGTGGAGGCTTGAAAGGTGCTTGTGTGACTGGAGCTAGTGTGTTGAAGCACAGAGGGCGAGGTAGCGAAGAGGTGATGGGGAGCTGATGGGAGGCACGTAGGAATGCCGGTTACCCTGCAGTGGTGGGTTGGGTTCAGCTGCAGATGGACGTCCATAGCGAGAGGTGAGGATTGCTGCTCTCTATGCTGCCTGGGCCATGGGAAGAGGTGTACATTGAAGCATCCATGGTTGCTCATTGGGTTGTCCCCATAGATTGTGGTCGGGGGAGGAGGGCAGGCTTGGTCCCTTGATGTGATGGGATACTGGTCTGCCATCATCTGCTTGTCTCTGGCTCCCCCCCCCCAGGTATGCAGAGGTGGTAGTTGCCTCTGAGAACTCAGTCCACAAGCTCTTGGAGCTGCTGCCTGGCAAGATCCTTAACGGGGATAAGGTGGAGGTGAGACTGGCCACCCGGCAGAACCTGTCGCAGTTTGAGGCACAGGCTCGGAAACGTAAGTGGGACAGGCCTGCCACCAGGGCGAGGCGCAGGGTGCATGAGGAAGGGGAGATTCCCATTGGGCCCTAGAGATCCTGAGCAGAGCTTCAGCGGCCTGAACCAACCAAAACCCTGGGGTGGGGGCTGAATTCCCAGGAGTCTCTGCGTGTTTTTCCTGTTGCTGCCGAGTCTGACCAGATCCTGACCCGAGTCTTTATGATCCCATTTTAGGTGCTCATAGACTGCGAAGATCCCTCGTAGCCTCCTCCTCCTCCTCCTCTCCAAACTGAATGGGCTTAAGCTCTTCAGCCTATCATCATAGCTAAGACCCTCCATATCTATTAGTAGCTCTTCTCTGGACCTTCTCCAGAATTTGTACATCCCTGCGGAGGTAAGGTGCCCAACACTGGACGCAGTACTCCAGCTGGGGCCTCACCATGGGCCTTGTACAATGGCCTTTTTCCTCAGTCTGATGGCCTGGCCCAATGTCCCAGCCCCGCCCCAGCTAGGGGGCGCTGTGCAGCTGGAGGTGCCATCTTTCCAGGGACACACATGATGAAACTGGCCACCGGTGGTCATTGTCAATCCCATGGCACAGTTCGTAAGAGGAGAATTACTGCCTTCCAGTGCCCTGGACAAATTCCAACTGGGTGACTGTCCTGCAGCCTTCACGCGCCCCAGGCAGTTGCAGTGGAACACCAAATTTCCATTGCCCACCCTGAATTGTCAAAGAGAAGTGCTCTGCTCTGTCAGACCGCTATCACCTTCTGCCATGGAGGTGGCTGCATTTCAGTGGCAGATGAGAGGCTCCTTCTGTTCTGTCCCTTACCTCACAGGGCTGTTGTGAGGCTGTTGGCTTTGTCTGCACTGGGGAATTGCCCTGGCTATAGCCATTGGTGCAGCTGTGCTCACCCTGATGGAGCTGACCAACACCTGGTATGAATGGAACTTCTACTTGGATGAAACGGGGCCAGCTCATAGCAGTTTACCATGTACACTAGGGGGTTTGTATCAGTGGCTGTTACAGGACCACTCACCAGGGCAGGCAAGGCCTCAGTGTGTCTCCAGCCCTTTGATTCTGGGCTGAAAGGGGATAGAGAAGGGAAAGTTTCCTGGTAGTAGTAATCTCCCTTAGCTTGTTCCCAAAGCTCTTCAGACATAGCCTCAGGTCCTGTCTGTCCCCACAGCTGCAGATGAGCAACATCTGCATGTCTGCTGCAGATCTAACCCCCTCAGACTCCCTCATGGTCCTCATCTGGTTACTTGCTCTCCAATACTTGGTAGCCATGAGAGTTTTGGATCCAAGCTGTGTCCCTCTGTTTGTTCACCTTATAATCCCGTTAGCCCTTTCCAGATCCACTCCCCTTGGGGATTGCAGGCTCTGTGGGTCAGGGTCACTTAAAGTATTGGCAGGATTTCAGTTTCTGCCGCTGTGCAGGCCCAAACCAGTTGTATTAACCAACAAACAGGCAAGCTCTCACTCATGCAGTGCTCGGTGACCTCTCCACTGCGGCCTCTTGCAATTTGTCAAGGCTTTTGGCTTCTGCCCGGGTAATCAATTTGCATTGCAACTTCCATCCCCTGTGATCACCACCGGGGCACTGCCTTGGAAGCTTTCCTGATGTCTTGGTGGAGAGCAATCATGCCCTGGCTGAGGCCTGTGGAAGTGGAGGCTACGTTTGGCTGGCTGGATCTTTCTCTTGGTACCTCAGGCTCCGCTGAAATCAGGCGTGTGGCTGTGGGAGACAGGTGCCCCGATCTCAAGGCGGGGAGGTGTGGTAGGGGCTAGTGCAGGGTCGAGGGGAAGATATGTCCCTCCCTCGGTCACTGGGTCATTCCATGCCCCGCCTCCTTCTCTCTTCCCTGGGCTTATGGAGGGGCTGCCGCACCAGCTAACTCCCTTCAGGTGGCTTTCCTATGGATAAAGTCACCCCTGTGCTCACAGGCCGTTCCTCATCTTTGCTGGCTAACAGGGGTGCCGCCGAGGGCTCACTCCCGGGACTCCTGGGATTCGATGGATGGCCGAGCCACGCCGACAGAGAATGCCGTGCCGCCCCCTCGTGTGGAGAAGCCCCCTTCCGTGCTGCCTTTCTTTAACCGCCCCCCTGCTGCCATGCCCCTCATGGCCCTGCCCCCTCCCCCGATGCCTCCCCCGCCACCACTCTCCTCCAGCTTTGGAGTGCCACCTCCCCCGCCAGGAATCCACTACCAGCATCTAATGCCCCCTCCTCCTCGACTGCCCCCCCACCTGGCCGTGCCACCTCCAGGGGCGGTCCCTCCTGCCCTGCACCTTAACCCGGCCTTCTTCCCCCCACCAAATGCAACACTGGCCCCCCCGCTGGACACCTACAAGGCCTCTGCAGCATATAACCACAGCAGGTGAGAGCAGCTCCAGCCTCTGCTGGACTTGTGGGGGGCAGGAGACAGCAGCACCGTCATAACTGTGTGTCAGCCAGATCTGGCCTACTGGGCCCCAAGAGGGCAAAAGGTGTTGCTATGGGATGCCAAGTGGGTGCCCCGGGAAGCTCTGCCAGGTGGGCATTGACCCTTAGTGCCTTTTGGGTCAGTCCCAGTGGGTGGGAGCTTTCTCCCCATGCCCAGCTGATAGGCGCGTGCTCTGTTCTGTGCAGTCGAGAGCTGGGCCCACTGCCACCCCCGGTAAGCGAAGCCGAGTTTGAGGAGATTATGAACAGGAACCGAGCGATTTCCAGCAGTGCCATTTCCAAAGCGGTGTCCGGAGCCAGCGCAGGTAACAGCAGCCCCCTGCCACCTGTTGCCCTCCATCCTCTGCCCGGTCTCTTTCCTCACCCCTCTTCTCATCTCCTGCAGGGGATTACAGTGATGCCATAGAGACCCTGCTCACGGCCATCGCCGTTATCAAACAGTCCCGTGTAGCCAACGACGAGCGGTGCCGCGTCCTCATCTCCTCCCTCAAGGATTGTCTTCATGGGATCGAAGCCAAGTCCTACAGCATGGGTGCCAGCAGCAGCTCCTCCAGGTAAATCCTTGCCAACCAGAGCAGGAGGGGAGAACTCCTTGTTCTCATCTTGGGCCTCTGGTGGAGATTGGGGAGGGGCACAGCTCACTACCCTTTGGGGAGACCTGAGTGGGAGGCAGCAGCCCCTTTGTTTGAAAATCTGGAGGGGAGCACGGTCTGGGAGACACTTAGCGCCTGGCCTTGTCTTCCAGAAAAAGACACCGGTCTCGGGAGAGGTCGCCCAGTCGGTCCCGCGAGAGCAGCAGGAGGCACCGGGACCCACTCCATAATGAGGATCGGCACGAGGACTATTTCCAAGAAAGGAACCGGGAGCATGAGAGACATCGGGACAGGGACAGAGAAAGGGACCGGCACCACTGAGAAAGGTGAGCTGGCCCAAGGCCCTGCTCCTTTTACCCCCCTTGTTCCGCAGGGCCATCTACCTGCTGCCAGTGGGACACCCCTTCCCCTAGAGGGACGTGGCAAACTCCTGGGGGTGCAGACTGAACATTACGTAGTCTATTTCCCCTGGCTTTTAGCAATTGACTCTCCATGGCTAACATGGCAGCCCCTCCAGTTAGTGTTGTAACTACACAGTGGCCACCCTCCTGTTCTCAAGCAACAAATGATCTTTCATTGCCTGCAGCATGTGTTCCAGGAGGGAAAGCCCCAAGGGAGAAGAGAAGGGAATGTTCCCATATCTCCTCTGATGGCTGCTCAATAACCAGCACTGAAGTCCCTCATTGGTGGTTTTCCATTGAAACTGCAACCAGCTTGGTGCTGCTACTTATTCATATGCATCAGCAGAGTCATTTCCAGCCCCGTTCCTCTCCTTCCTGTGTCTCCTTCACGTGATTGAACTGTAGTAGGCTGTGAACCCACATTGCCTGCACTGAACAGTAGAGAGTGAGCTCCTTGCCCTTTGTACTCTGTCCTCCTTTCTAGGTTCAGTGTGAGGACTGGGCTTTCCTTGGTCAGGTATCCTCCAGCTATGGAATTCCTTTCTGGGGTTAGCCTGCCAGAGTCCCACACTGGCTGATTACAGCACCCTGCAATGTCCTCACTTCCTGTTAACCATCTTCAGAACTATTGGACATTGAGCTCTGCTGTTTGTGGGTGGCTTGGCTGGGGAGAAGTTGTTTGTTGGATTTTTAGGATGGAAGTGTCAATAGCATGTGTGTCCCCCCCATCTCCCCCTAGTAGTGGGGGGGACATGATAGTGGTCTTCAAATACTTGAAAGGCTGCCATAAAAAAGATGAAGAAAAGTTATTCTCTCTCGCTACAGAGGACAGGACAAGAGGCAATGGGTTCAAGCTATGGCACTGCAGATTTAGATTAAATCTGCTTCCTAATTCTAAGAACAGTAGGGCAATGGAACAGACTGTCTAGTGAGGTTGTGGAAGCTCCTTCACTGGAGGTTTTCGAAAGAAGCTGGATAGCCACCTGTCTTGGATGGCTTAGACACAACAAATCCTGCATCTTAGCAGAGGGTCAGACTAGAACTAGATCACCCTTGCGGTCCCTTCTAACCCTGCTGCTCTCTGGTTCTATTATAGCTCTACTGGAGAGGGCCACGCAACCTTTTAAATTAGGGCTGATGTGTCAGGGCTGCCAGCTTCAGGCCATGTGCTCCTTTCAGTCCACTATTTCAGAATCACTTGGTGGGTGGGGGGAATGGAGGGCACTGCAGTTTCCCCCGTGTCTACCCAGATGTACAGCCTCTCCTGCTTTCTGTCGGGGCTTTTGTACAGCACTTAGTCCTAAAGAATTAAAAACAGCTACCCACTAGATTTGCCTTTGAAGGTCTTGACTAAAGCCCAGCCGCGTGACCCATACGCTGCCCCTGCTCCCCTCTGAGAGAGGCCGCCACTAAGGAACAAGCTGACTCAGAAATTACAAAGCATCAACCCTGCAAACATAGCATCCCCTGGGAGCTCTCCCAATCCTGCCTGGGCAGCTGGGCTAATGCCAGGATTTCTGCTGCCTCCCCTACCTCTAGCCGTACTGAAGTGGGCAGCGTTAGAACTACAGACCAGCCTCCAGTATCCGCTCGAGAGCCCCGGTGTTTTGGTCCCGTTCCTTCTGTGTGGGAAAGTTCTCCCCGCAGGACTCGATGCATTGGTTGGGCTGCCTCTGGGTGAGACATAGGATGGTGGTATTCTTAGTCTGTTGCAGGGGGAGTACTCTGCGTTCTTTGTGCAGCTGTGAGGATTTTATTTGGCAATGGGCTGGTGCCTCTTAAATGATCTGCCTACTGCTGGAGTGCCTTCTCCTCTGAGCACTGCCACACCCCGACACACTACTGATTTGTACTAGGGTAAGACCAGGAGGCCCCCCACTGCAACTGGGCCAGCTGCTGAGTTTCTTACCCAGATCAAAACATTGGTCTCCAGGGGAGCCCTGGGTTTCAAACCCATGATTGCCTTATGCTTTTAAACGTTCATCCCCCACCCCAAAATGTTTCCAATGTGAGCACTGTCCAGGCATGCTGGGGGCCTGGTGGTTAAAGCAAAGAAAGGGGGAGTTGGGAATGGAGCCAAGCTTTTTTTGCCACTGATTAACAGTGAATTTTGGCAATTTACTTCTCTTTTCTGTGCCTCAGTCCCCCCTGCCCCCCTCCAATGGCCGTAATATTTGCCTACCTGCCACGTACTTCTGACTTAACCCATTACCCTTGTGAAGCGCTCAGATCCTCGGCTGAAAGACATTCTAGAAATGCCCTGTGTAACCTGGTCTAATTAGCACATCCTTTGGTATAGAGAACTGCCTGGGGTAAGTCCCCTCTCAGCAGAACCCGTGTGGTTTGCAGGATTTATTCCGGAATGTACATTAAATATTCCAGGTGAAATGACTCCCCTCTCGGTCACTGGTTCCAATCTAGCCTGGGTTGGTCATGACCTTCTGGCGATTTGACCTGTGCAGGTTTGGCTGATCTCAGTCCGGTTCCTAGTGCACAAAAGTCCTCGCTGGAGAGCCCAAGATCTGTTAGACATGAATTAGCTTCCTTGGCATTCCCAGCTGTTCAGCTGAGGCCAGAATGGGGCTGTGGAGATGGAGTGCCTCTCTCGCTCCTACAGGTGGCCACGGGGCAGGGGCAAGGCACCTCATCTGGTGGAGCCTGCCCTGGGGGTGGAGGACTTCCCTCTCCAAGGCCATGGATGCTGCACCTTGATCCTGTCAACACCAAACTTGCACGAAGACAAATGTTAAAAGGCAGGTCCGTGGGGGGCCTTTGCCTCCAATGGGGGAGGCTGACTGGGCCCCAAGCAGATCCTTGCTGAGCAGTTGTCATCAGTGGCAACTCAGTGCCTGGTCAGTGCAGCAGGGAGACTGTGTGACCTGTTGTCTTGTTCTGTCCCTTCCAGGAGTTTGGTTGGCAGTAAGTGTTTTTAATGGACTTGTATCTCCTCACCTCGATCAGGACTGAAGGACGGAGGCCGCTCCACCCCTCTCTTCCCCACTGCCCCCAGCTCCTTCCAGGCACCCAGGGAAAGCCACGTCGCCTGCGGGACTCCAGCTGGCACATGGTGACCTCGGGACCCACACTCGCTGCTGCTGCTTCCTGGGGAAATGCTGGAAGACGTGGAGTTAGGGAGGGATAGCATCGGGGCCACTGTGAGCAGGGAGTGCTCCAGTCCACGGATACTTGGACCCAAAGAGAAATGGTGCTTTTCCATGGAAGCTTGTGAGCTCCTTCCTCTCCGTGGCCCTTCTGGGGACAGCTGGAAGGGAATCCATCACCCTTGTGTGTGCTGGGGAGGGTTGGAGGTGGGGATGCAGATATCTCTGCGTGGTGTCTGCTGCCTGGCCTGCTTGGCTCACTGGGGCCAGTATCCATGCCCTCCCATGGTGCGCTGTCTTCTCGTCCTGTGTGGGGGAGCTCTCCTGAGGAGTGCGATCCCTTCTCCCAACCAGTTCCAGGCCTGGCTTGTCTGGCCCATTATACTCAGCTTAGATAACAGCATTTCCTCTTCCTCCTGCCTCATGGAGAGCAGGCTGGCTGCTGCCTCCCATCACCTCTTTCTGTTCCCCGTTCCCATTCCTGTAGGCACCTCTGAGTCCTCTGCGTTCTGCCCTGGCTCATCTAGGGGGCTTGTCCAGAACAGAGGTGGCCCCTCTCGGCTGGACTCAACACCTCTGGCTCTCCATGCTGATCTCATGCAATAACTGTTCCAGTTCACGTTTTTCCCTACTGCAAGCCCCAGCCACCTGTTTCTCCAGAGCCAGCCTCCTCCCAGAGAGGCTGCCTTCCTTGTTTTAGAGGAAGTGGCATGGGCTGAGAGTTGTGATATCGGTGGATGGAGATGGGGTGGGCTGGGGGCTGGCTGGATGAGCCCAACCACTGATAACCTTGTGAGCTGCTTAGCTTTTTTGTGTGGTGGGAGGTGCATTGATTCCAGGGATGGAGAACTCTGGTAGGGAATCCCGCCCCTTCATAAACACTCTAGGAATGGGAGCTCCCATTCGAGCGCTGCATGGGGGGTTTCTTTAGACAGCACCGCTGCTTGCTATTGCTCTACAGTGTGTGATGGTGAGCAAAGGGTTTGGGGCGGCTGAGAGTTGGTCTACATCTAGCTAAGGAGCCTTGGTGCCTGTTCTAGCACATGGGCTGATTGTGTCCAACAGTGCGATGCCTGAAAGGCCAGGGGGAAACATAACCACCATTTCCACCACAGCCTTCAGCTGGTGCTTCTCGAAGGCTGGTGGAGTAGGTGGTGTGGAAGGAGCCATGTTCCCTCGAGCAGAGGATGCTGTAGGGTACAGGTGGCCAGAGAGCAGCCTGCATGTGTCACACCACAGTGGCGTCTGAGCAGCAGCCTGTGGAGACTACACATCCCAGCATGCAATTCTCCAGTCACTTAGCTCAAGCTATAACACGTTGCATGCTGGGACCTGTAGTCTCCAGAGCCTGCACCTTTATGTAAGACTGAGGTCAGCAATCACCTGCTGCATTTCATGCCATTCAGTGTGGCCCTCCTGGCAAGTTGTAGACACAGCTGGGCAAAACCTGGGCACCATCCCCCCAGCAGGGGGTCTCGTGCTCCAGTTGGGCACATCAGAGAGGGTGGCAGGGGCCGAGAGTGCACAGCCTACCTGGAGGTTGGTGAAGTGAAGTGACACCTCCGTAAGAACTGTGATCGGTGAGCAAAGGCCAGCTCTGGATGTCTTTTTTTAAAAGAAAATGAAAAAATACGGAAACTTAAAGTGAGGTGACATTAAAAAAAAAAAAAGTGTAAAATACCAGAAAACCCTTTGACAGGAGAGCGTTCTGTTTTTTTTACGTAATGACACAAATTTTTAGTTTATTTCAGAATAGTGGGGGGAGGGGGGATGATAAAAAATAAAATAAAAAGCAACGCCCCAATTCCCCTCCCCCAGTTCTCGGTGATTTGATTTTTGTCTCTTTCTGATAGGTTGGAAATTGTGTAATAAACTTGATGACGTTGTCAATCTTTTATACTGCATTCTATGTTTTCTTTTTTTTTTCTCCTTTTGTAACAAAATATTTTAAATAATAAATGGGGTGTGAGCTGTTTTACGGAACCTGCATTGCATAAGATTCTCTCTCTGGGGCCATGGTGGTATTGGTGCTGTAAATGGGGATCTAGGGTTTGGGACTCTGGACTTCTGGATTCTTGACCTTGCTTGTGATCTGATTTTCAGAGGCGCTGAGTCCTCAGAACCAGCACCAGCATTTAATGGTCAGACATATAGGAGGCTGCCAAGGACACTAGGCCAGCTACACCCACCCCCAGCCAAGACTGCAGTCTGTGCTTCTAAACTATGCCTCCAGCCCAGCCCGCAGCTCCCTGCCCTGCAGCAGTGGGTGGGACTGAAAGCAACTGCTCGGCCATGGCTTCTCTCTGGCTATCCCCTCTCCAGGTAGGGGAGATTTCAGGGGTTTCTGACCCTTTAAGGGGACACCTGTTTGGGAGTTGTGGATCTCTGCCTCTCAGCCAGGATAGCATTCAGGGTGTAGTTAAAAGCACCACCTTCCAGCACTGCCCATAGGCAGCACCATTGACCTCAGCAGGCCAGTCCCATGCCCTGTGAAGTGTAAGGAATACTGCCCCCCACCCTAGGAGGTCAGATCAGTGCCTGTGGGTTGCTTTGAGATCCACTTTTCAAAAGGGACAGAAGCAAAGTTTTGAGTGCTCTCCAGCAGACTGTGGTTCAGGCTGTACATCAGTCCTTGCTATCCAAGAGGATCTGAACATCATGGTGCTTAGGGGCCGGTGGAAACTGCGCCATTCTGGGTAGGCCTAAGTTAAGGTTAAAATAATCAGAAGTAGGAAAGTCAGAGGTTTAGAATGAAACCCTAAATGCTCGAGTCTGGAAATAATCACTGAGGTGCACATGTCAACACAAACTGTCCCCTTGGCCTTCTGTTACCCACCCCTGGCCACCTACCCACTGTTAGCTGTCTTCTCTGTTGAGTGCTCGCTTTACAGTAATACAGACTTCTATTGATGGTCTAGCCCTCTGTATCAAGGGATGGTGGCCTGTATGTCCATGATGAATGTAGGGAAAGTTGGCCGTGGCTTGGATCTGGATTGTTGGGGGGGCCTTGGGTCTTTTTAGGAGGATGACTGGGGCAGAGCTCTTTGTGGTGGATGAGGACAGGATATTGGATAGATAATGTGTAGGGTAATGGGGGGTAATGTCTCATACTGCCAGCATTGGGGTTGGCAGTGTAGTGGCTGTTTTCTGCAGCGTGGTGATGGTCTGTGGTCCATAGTTGAGAAGTAGATAGTGGTTGGGGACACAGTTAAGGTTGGTGACTGTACTTTATAGAATTCCCAAAACAGCTGGGTTCTGTTTTTTTGGACTACAGTGTTCTAAAATCGTGCTATTCAAATCTTTTAAACATATCTCCATGTTCTTTGGCTTTCAAGTGCTTAATGATTTCATTGCCAGAGGGCAGCTGCATGGTTCCTTTACAACCTTACTGGGTTGGGTTTTTTTTGGTTGGGAAATTAAGTTTTTGGCGACAGCTTTTTATAATGTATGGAACTTTCTGTAGATGGAGTTGCCGCCGATGGGAGCAGAGGTGTCCCTCTCTCCCCCTCCCCCCGGGGCTGTGACTGCTGTGGAGTCCATAGGCGCAGCCTGCGCCATTCGAAACCGCATACAGATTCCTACATCTCTTCCACGCCTGGTCCTAGTCAAAATCCTCTCCTGACTGCTGCTCAGAGCCTTTGGCTAGGGCTGGAACCCTGCTGTTACAATGGGTGCAAGAGACCTCATCAAATTTAGAAGGGCCATGCAAAATACCAGGTAACCTAAAAACCTTTTTGAGGCTCTCTGAAACTCCTCCCTCAAGTGTGTCTCTTCTGATCCCTCCCTGAGGCAGCTCTCTGGCAAAAGCAGCTAACACGAGCTGTGGGGTGGATTAGAGGAGCGTTGGCAGAGCTGGAGGTAGCTCTCAAGCGAGGTATGGCAGCAGGCTAGTTGTAGACTTCCCTATGGAGAGGACCACGCAGAGGTGAGATCTGCAGAACAATCTCCCAGGGGAAGTAGGGGAAACCCCAGCCCTGAAGACACCTAAAACTAGACTAGGGACAAATTCCTAGACAACATCTTGTTGGGACCAATCCTGATGGACTAAGTGGGACCTGATTGGCCCCTTCCAAGTTGCATTTCTGGGGTGGTTCCTTGTAAAAGGAAGATTCTTGGCAAATACAGGCTTCTGGCAGTCCTGCACAAGGGGTTGGGACTTGGTGTCATTTATGAACTGGTTCTTGGTTAGTTAAGCACCGTGTTGTGGTGCGCGTATGTGTGGGGAGGGAGGGAGACCCAAGCTAGTGGGGAAGGAGAAAGTGGAGCACATCCAGTTAGGCTGGTGATGATGGCCTGGAGCTCACAGGTCAGGCTTGATGATCTGGTGACCCCTTCTGGCCTTGAACTCTGACTCAATTACTCTATTGGTGGGGGTGGTCCCCTTCCCCATGCTGAAGGAGCTGTGGTCCTCAGCAGGATTTGGGGGAGGAAGATGCAAGGAGGGAAGTATATGCTATGACAGGAGTCAGGTGCCCAGTCTAGTTGTGATTTTTAACCTACATTGACCAGCTACATCTGAAGTCCACTGAGAGCCTCCCCAGAGTGATAGGTAGAAACTGAATGTGAATCTTCTGCCACCCTGCTGAGAAAAAGTGGCACCCAGTGGCGTGCTGGGCTGGGTCTCAGGGTACAATACCTTCTTTGAGTTTGGACCAATAACTCAGGTCCTGTGAAGCTGAGGGACATTCAGGTCACATGTGAAATAGGTCCCACCAGGGATGACAAGGACTGGCTGGTGGATCCTGCAGAGAAACTGCCTGCCTCCTAGAGGCATCCTGCAGGCAGCGATTAAGAAAGCAGCCCTGCATGGTCCCAATCTTGCAAGCTGCTGCCTTTTCAGGCTACTCTTTCCCAGGTATGGCTGAAATGCCAGCAATCATCAGACTGTATCCACTAACCCTGCACCCTTCAGACCAGGTGTGGTACCATGGAGCTTTAGGCCATGGTCAGGTGTCTGTACTCACACTGCTCAGTCTGCTGTCTTTCACCCTGGTGAGTGAAATCCTGCCTACGAGCCCAGGCCAGAGTGGCTGGGGCAGCCCTGAACTGACACTGGTCGTTCTGGTTTCAGAGTAGCAGCCATGTTAGTCTGTATCCACAAAAAGGAAAGGAGGATTTGTGGCACCTTAGAGACTAATAAATTTATTTGAGCATAAGCTTTTATGAGCTACAGCTCACTTCATTCTGGGGATCGCAGGGGGCTGGGCAGCTGCAGCTGGTACCTTAAGGCCCTCATAAAGTCTTGCAAGGCTCAATCTTATCCTCTTCCAGCACTTCTGTGGGGTCATGAGATGCCATGGCTCTGATGCCAGCTATTGCCCTCCCAGCTTTCCATCCCCCCAGTAATGGGGGTTGTCACAGAGATGCTCTGGAGCCTTCAGGAAGAGGGGAGCTTGCTAAGATGCTCTCCCTGGGGTGGTATGTGCACTCTCATTCTCAATGGCTTCACTGCCTTCTGTTCCGTCCCGCGGGGGCAGGGTGTCCTTACCTGCCACCAACTTGGCTTAGAAGCGCTTGGGGTTAGAGTCAAAGACTGCAACTGGAGGGCCGGGGAGGGGTGAGGTTCTGCTCCTAATGCAGGGTGGGGGTTGGGCTGTGGTCCCTGTGAGGGCTGGGGCCAAAGCCCTTATCAGCAAGTGTAACATCCCCAAAGGTTGTAGGGATGGAACACTGGTAGGGCCCCTCCATTGTGGATGCTGCTCCGTTAGCGACATGTCCAAGTTGGGGGTGGAGCCATGGTGTGGGTGGGGCTAGTTGGGTGTGGGTGGGGCTGTGGAATGGGTGGGGCTAGTGCTGTGGGGTGGGGCCTGTGCAGTGGCTGCCCAGTTGCCTGGTGTCCATTGTTGTGGGCGTGTCTGAGCAGTATCAGCAGCATAAAGTGGCCCAGGTGGGAGGAGTGGGAGTGATCAGAGCCCCATGGCTGACTCCACTGTACCTCCCTCACTGCCCTGTGGCCTTATCAATGCTGCCAACCGGTACCTGAGTGCCGAGCCCTTCCGCTTCCAGGTGGTGGCCACGGGCTCGGTGCTGCGGCTCTGCCAGGTCTGGATGCTGCACTTCGTGCCCTCACAGGGAGCCGGGGCAGCTGAGCAGGCCAAGGAGAGCGGGCAGAGGCTGCATCTGCTCAGTTCCCTGCAGCGCTTCCTAGCGGCCGATCCCAATGGCAAAGTCACCTGTGACCAGGAGAGCCCGGGCCCGGGTACCATCTTCCTGCTGCGGCAGTACCCAGATGGCAAGGTGTGCAAACTCCACACACACACACCCCCGAACTTCCTATTGCCCCCCACCCCAGGCACCGCTCCATTGAGCCCCAGCCTCCCTCCTGCTGCGGCAGCACCTGGAGGGCAAGGTGTGAGCCCCCAACTGCTCCAGCATCTTGCAGCCCATCTGAAGATAGAGCCTGCAGCTCCCTGCCCTCCCTGGCAATCCCCCAGCACCAAACCTAGGGGGACCTGACAGCTGTGGGAGGAGCAAAGATGGGTGGGGCTCAGCTGGCAAATGTCATCCAAGCCAAGGGGCTCCCCGCGGCTCAATGGGGGTCCTTGCACTGAGCCGGGACATGGGGGAGTGCAGACAAGCTCGGGTGCCATGTCAAGTCAGAATTTGCTCTCCCACCAAGCAACCTCTGTGCTCTGGCCAAGGCCTTAGGGGCACCACACTATATTGGAGAGTGGCCATGGCCTCAGCCCACCATTAGTGGGTCTCTACAACACAGGAGGGGTGGGGTCATCCCAGTCCCTTCCACCATTAGTGAGTTGGGAAGGGAGTTTGTCCTGTGCCTCCAGCCACCAGGGGGCCACACATCCCCCAAGAAATCCCCCTTTCCGTGGGCACAGTTGCTGTGTCCCTATAGCACAAGTCCCTGGTTGGAGGTGTCTGGGTGCTCCCTGGGGGTCGGTCGGCTGGGGCCTGCTCTTAGGGCGCTGGTCCCACTGTAAGCTCCGGGGAGGAGGAGGAACTTTTTGCCTCCAGGCCAGTGGCTGGAGTCTGGCTGGGGCAGGTAGTGACCAAAAGCCTTCCCCTGGGCCGGCTGCTGAGGTGTCTGGGGCAGATAAGGGGTAGGCATCTCAACCTGATGGCCCAGTGGGGCAGGCGCCCATGTCTCGGATGCCGTGGCTGGGAGCCTCGGAACAAGCCATGAGGCTGGCATGTGGGGTGTTGGGGGGAGCTCCTGAGCTGGGACTGACTGAGTCACTTTGGATGTGGGCTGAAGCGGAGATAGGGGCATGATGGCTCAGGGGTCCTGGGGTCAAGCAGCTCCTACCCATGGGTCGGACGGAGCCAGGGGCTGAAGAGCAGGCAGACGACGAGCCGTTAAAGCTCATGTGTCAGCACCGACAGAGGGACCCAGCTGGGGGCGCTGCTGTGCTCTAAGGCCCAGACATCCTCTCCTCAGACATAGGGGCCCTGAGGGTTTCCCGCCTTCACTTTACCAAGGAAATGGGGGATCCCGCAGGTCCCCTGGTCCCACAGAAGGCAAGGACATGGGTGCCACTGCAGCCCAGGTGGGAGAGGTCTACGTACCCCTCTCCTGGGCCCTCTTCCAGCTGGCCCGGCCCCTCTGGCTCCTGAGCATGGCTCATGTGGCAATGCTGGCTTCTCTCCTCCATGTGCCAACACACCCAGGTTTTCCTGTGGCTCCTCCCAGGCTCCCACATGCACACCGGGGCCGTTGATTGCTGTGCTGGGGGCTGTACTGGAGGAGCCAGCACTGCCCCCCCGAGCCATGCTGGCACCAGCCCCTCCTTGCTTGGGTATGTGCTCTGCCCACAGGGAAGAGCCATCTGTGCCCCCCCCGGCCCTGGCACTGACTGGCTGCCCTCCCAGCAGGTGTCCCTGCAGTGCGAGTTCTCCCAGCGCTACTTGGGTGGGGCCGAGGACAACGTCACCTGCTTTGCCCAGACAGTGAGTGAGGGTGAGAAGTGGAGCCTGCACCTGGCCCAGCACCCCAACGGGCACATGCTGAACCTCGGCAAGCAGCGCTACATGCGCTGTGACCAGCAGACCGGGCACATGCGCTGCGACCGCGATCTGCCCTGGGGGCCCGAGGCCGTCATCACCCTCCACTTCGACCTCAAAGGTGGGCAGCCCCTCGCTGCTGCCTCAGGGGTGCTCTGCCCTGCTGGGGTGGGGGAGCTGAGGGGAGGTACTAAAGAGTAAGGGGGATAGGGAGCAGGTGGGGTGGGGAAGGTGTTGGGTGTGGGGTGGGGGCCATGTGGGAGCAGATCAGAGAGGAGGGGGAAGATGTGAGCAGGGGAATGGGGCATTGGGTGCTGGGGTGGGTGGGGAAGGATGTGGAAAGCCAGGGTACTGGGGTGGGATGGGGAATGTAGATGAGGTGGGGTGCATGCTGGCCTGTTGCATGTGCCCCACAGGCCCGCAGCATCACTGGGATTGCCAGTGGCTCGGATACCATACAGCTGGGAGAGCTATTAGCCCAGCGGCACTGGGCCGTGGTGCCCCATTTCCGGGGTGACTTTTTCTCTAATGTTGCCTTCCTGCCCTGTCTCTAGAGAGGAAGTATGGGCTGTGGAGCGGGGCTGGGAGCCTGCTGGCTGCCGACGGCTCGCTACAGGCTGAGCTGTCCCCTCACACGCTTTACTCCCTGGAGCTGCGGGGTGGCCTGCTGGCCCTGCGGGATGCAGATGGCAGGTATCTGACCGGGCGGGAGAACACCATCAAGACCTTCAAGACGGACAAGCCAGGGCGCGACGAGTTCTTTGCTCTGGAGCCCAGTGCTGCACAGGTCTCGCTGCGCACCTTCACTGGGGGCCGCTTTGTCTGCTGCAGGCCAGGTGAGCGGGGCAGGATGGGGAACCCAGTGCTGCACCCAGATGGCACCACCTGCCCTGCTGCTACTGCCACTCCAGACCTGCCCCCACTCTGGGCTGCTCTCCGGACAGGCAGCACATGCTGCAGCAGGAGAGGACCTGGCAGCCAGGCTCCATGTACTCTGGGGCATGTGGCACATAGAAAGCCTAGTGGTTGCAGCACTGGACTGGGACTAGATCTGGGTTCATTTCCTGGCTCCCTGTGGGACCTAGCTCAAGGCACTGCAACTCTCTAGGCCTCTGTTCCTTATGTGCAAAATGGAGATAATGTTCCTTCCTTTGTCCTCCGTTTGTGTAGTGAAACAGTCAGATCTGCAGGGCAGGGACTGTCACTGTGTCTGTACAGCCCCTAGCACAATGGGGCCTGATCTTGGTTCAGGCCCCTATTGTTATCTGTTGTCAAGGTTCCTTCCCCATTCTGAACTCTAGGGTACAGATGTGGGGATCTGCATGAAAAAACCCCTAAGCTTATTTTTACCAGCTTAGGTTAAAACTTCCCCAAGGTACAAACTATTTTACCTTTTGTCCCTGGACCTTATTGCTGCTACCACCAAGCGTCTAACAAAAATAACAGGGAAAGAGCCCACTTGCAAATGTCTTTCCCCCCAAAATCCCCCCAAGCCCTACACCCACTTTCCTGGGGAAGGCTTGATAAAAATCCTCACCAATTTGCATAGGTGAACACAGACACAAACCCTTGGATCTTAACAATGAAAAAGCAATCAGAAGAATTTTAATTAAAGAAAAAGAATCACCTCTGTAAAATCAGGATGGTAAATACCTTACAGGGTAATCAGATTCAAAACATAGAGAATCCCTTTAGGCTAAACCTTAAGTTACAAAAAGACACAAAAACAAGAATATACATTCCATTCAGGACAACTTATTTTATCGGCCATTTAAACAATGCATATCTAACTAGATTGCTTATTAACCCTTTACAGGAGTTCTGACCCACATTCCTGCTCTGGTTCCGGCAAAAGACAACACAGACAGAGAGAACCCTTTGTTTTTCCCCCCCTTTCCAGCTTTTGAAATTATCTTGTCTCCTCATTGGTCATTTTGGTCAGGTGCCAGCAAGGTTATCTTAGCTTCTTAACCCTTTACAGGTGAACGGGTTTTTCCTCTGGCCAGGAGGGGTTTAAAGGTGTTTACCCTTCCCTTTATATTTATGACATTGGTTCAGGCCCCTGTTGTTATCTGTATTAAACTATGGAGTGATCTGAATTCTGCAGCAAAATCCGGTGGTCTCTGACAAAGATGCAAGTCAATTGCAATATTGTACCCAGTGGAATACAGAAATCTGCATTGTGTTGTTTATTTTGTGTAAAGCATTGTATACTGGGCTGCCCCCACATGTTGAACATGGCCCATGGGGTTTGGCATTGACAAATAGTCAGTAGGTTTTGTGGTTAACAGTCTGTCTAGCTGTCGGATCTGCTGGCACCTCCTTTCCTAGCTGTTGTTTCAGGCTGTCTGCCTGTAGCCTCAGGCAGGTGTCCCTTTGTTAATTATCCTACATTCATATTTTAAAGGGGGCTCTGCATTACGTGGGCAGCCACAGTGTGCCAGTTAGCCCTTGGGATCTCTTCACAGAGCCAACATATTCCCATGTGCTGTGGTGGATGGAAGTTGCCGTGACTGGAGTAGGTCCGGCTGCAGCCAGCAGAGGGCAGCAGTGATACACATACCAGCCCTTCTGGGCCATGGGGGAGGGCATTATTGACTCTCTGGGCTGGCACCATGCTGCCCATCCTGTTACCATGCATTTCTTGCTGCCCGCAGGGGCTGACATCTATGCCAACGCCATGTCCGTTGGCAACACGGAGATTTTCCAGCTGCTGCTGAATGATGTCACCAAGCAGGCCTGCTTTCGCAGCTCCTCCGGCACCTACCTCGCCGTGGTGAGTGTGGCTGGAGCCAGGGGATTGGCACAGATCCCCCAATGGGGGGAGATAGACAGAACCACCGACTTTGTCCTGCAGTGCGTTGCCTGCCACGGTGCAGCTCTGCGATCCACCAGCAGGGGTGAACACATCCCTGGGACTGAGGGATGTAGGCAACTGCCAGCACAGGGCAGGCTGGCCCTGGCTCTCCCCTGCCCTGCTATCCAATCCCAGCTGCTAGAGTGTGCCCCATTCCAGGAGTGGCCAATTGAGAGGGTGCCAGCACGTTAGGGGTTAAACCCCCTTGCTTAGGGGCCTGGGCGGGAGAGCTTTGAATCTTGGTCCCTCTGTCCCTCCTCTGCCCAGCCCTGTGCCCAGCTGGTGCCCGCCTTAGCCCTGCCCCAGAGTCATGTTCACCCCTCTCCTAGGGGGGGGTGTCAGTTGGTGGCAGGGGAACATGACTCCAGGGTAGGGTGACAGACAGCAAATGTGAAAAATCCGGCCGGAGTGGGGGGTAATAGGAGCCTATATAAGAAAAAGACCCAAAAATCAGGACATCTGGTCACCCTACTACAAGGACCGGGCCTGTGACCAGACTCCTGCTGGGAGCTGGAGCAGCTCCTGGTCCCCCCAAAGGGGGAGCGTGAGGGCTGAGCACCTGCCCTGCTCCATAATGCTGCCTCCTTGCAGGGCCCCAACGACTCTGTGGTGAGCACCAGCACCCACGACAAGGGGGTCTGGTTCTCACTCCAGTACCGGGAGCAGAGGGTGATACTGCGAATGGCTGACGGCAGACAAGTGGCCACCAGGCCCAACGGGCAACTACTGCTGGTGCCCGAGGCAGCAGGTAGGGGCAAGGTGCAGCTGATACCCCTAATCAAGGAGGAGGGGTTGGCAATGCAATAGAGGCCCTTCACCTCACTGCCCCACGCTTCCCATCCAGCCCCGCAGCGGTGCTGATAAATCCCTTTTATGCAGTGGCTGTTCTGGGGCTTACGTGACATGAGGCCAGGGTGTCTCAGCCCAGTTTCCACCAGCCCAGATCACTGACACTAACTGCCCCCCTTGGCTGCAGCCAGGGTTCGCCCTGGCCTTGGAGCAGGGTCTTGGGGCAGGGGCCAAGCCTGCCCTGCAAGGAGAATGTCCATTTCCAGGGCTTGCTCCGCAGCAGCGAAGGTGATTTTAGGTGCACAGAAGCTTTGGCTTCTCTGCTCGATCCCTGCCCTACTCTGAAGCGTCACCCACCCCCATTCCCCCCATCCCCAGGGGGAGTGGGCCCTGGCCTGCCCCATATACCGAAGGGATGGTTCTCAGCAGCAGCCCCTCCTGACCTGACTTGACTGAGCTTTGGCCCTTTCTGCCTTCACACAGCACCTCTGCAGGGCTGGTAGCCTCCATCCCGTGCCCCATGTGGGGCCAGCTGGAGCTAACTCTGCCTGCTGGGATCTGTGCCCTCAGGCAAGAAGGAGGAGTTCCTGCTGCTGCTGGTGAACCGGCCCCTGCTGATCCTGCAGAGCGAGGCTGGCTTCGTGGGGCTGTTCCCTGGGACGCAGCGCCTGGACGGGAACCGGCCAGCCTATGACGCCAGCACCCTGACGCTCAGCGAGGACGGATTCTGCCACTTCAGAGTCGGTGCGGCATGGGGTTCCTGCCAGGGGTTTGGGCGTGGAGACGCCAGGAGGTTGGGGATACAATGGGCTGGGGAGTACTAGGCATGGGAGGGTACCAGGGTATCCATGCCAGGGGCTGGACTGTGAGGGTGCAGGGTGATGAGGATGTGCAGGCACTGGGGCATCCCTGGGGATGGGGGTGCTAGGGGATCCCCACTGGAGGTGAAAGAAGGGGCCCCTGGCCATGTCTTAGGAAGTGGGGCTGCCCAGGGTACCTCTGCCCAGGCTGGAAATGCCATCCTCCATCACTGGGGACACAGTCAATGAATTGCTGAAGGCCACCAGCTCCTCCCTTCCCATCTGGTGCAGTAGCCAGTACTTCAGAAGAAAGGGGGAAGCGCCCCCTGCCTCTCCCATAATCCTTCGAGGAGCAGAGTCCACACTGGCCCCAGCTAGTGTCCGCTCTGCAGCAAGGTTCTGGTGTGCATCTCCTGGAGTGATTCCACCTGTAACATCCTGCAGAAGCCTCCCTAGGTTAACGTGCACCCAAGTGTGCCCTTTCACACTGGCTACCCCCTCCGCCATGATCCTCATGTCACCCGGCCCTAACTCCCCCTTTGGCCTGCAGCCAACAAGTACTGGAGCCTGGACAAGGACGGGCTGGTCATGGCGAGTGAAGACCACCCCAGCAGCTTCTCCCTCCAGTTCGTCTCCTCCAGCTGCCTCGTGCTGAAGGCTCCCAACAAGAAGTACCTGGTGGTGGAGGCGGGGGGCCGCCTGTGGGCAGGGGCCTCAGATGCAGCCTCTGCCACACCCTTCCGCTACTGAGGGTCACTAGCCCCTGAAATAAATTTTCTCTTCCACTGTCTCAACCGCTGCCAGCCTGTTGCTAGGACCCCTCTCCTCTTGCTGCCACCCAGTCATTGCCCATCTCTCCTATCGGTATCCCTCCTGTTGCCTGGGGAGTGGGTCCGGGCTGGGGCAGACAGTGCAGGCTGGCATGGGCCTGGCCTGCCACCTGGAGCCGGCTGTTGGGAGGAGATGTGGCCCATGGGGATGGAAGCGAGTTAATGGGGCTTCTCCAAGCCAGAGCAGTGCTATGTGGAGCAGAGGGCATTCATGTGCTCTGAAGTGGGAGCAGGCTGGCTGTTGCTGCTCTCTAGTGGACCAGGGAGGGAGATGCCTTCTTGCTGCCCCCTGGGGGAAGCCCTACTCTAATGAAAAGGCTCCAGGCAGCAGCAGTAGCAGAAAAATAAATATTTATTGGAAAATAGTATTAATTCGGAGGATGCAAGAGGAGGGAAAAAAGTGCCACGAGTCACTGCTACAGCAAATAACACTGAATCTGGGGGAGCGGGCGCAAGCACCTCCCAATCAGTCACTTCTCACATGCGATAGACAGGAGCTTATTAATACTTACAGCCCTGGGTGTCTGCCCCTCCGCCCCCATGCTGAAATGGGAGGACATAGCTGGTGCAGGCATGATCCCTGGGGGTGTGGTCTGGGCCAGGGGCCACCTGGCCTTGTGTGTGTGGGCTTGGACAAAATCTAAGCCCTGGCTGTAGGGGCCAGAATGGGATCCATGACAGCTCCCAGTAGCCTCTCTTCCCCCTTTCCCCCCCCCCCAATGCCTGGCAGGTGGGGGAGGGCAGTGCCTGCAGCGGGTGAGTGATGCCTGGGCACATGGAATGGCTGCTCCATGAGGCGCCAGGTCTGGGATGCGAGTTACAGTCTGTCTCCAAGTCGCTGGGCACACCAGGGGTGGCGTCCTGCCCAGGAGGGGCTGATGTGGAATGAGGCTGTGGCTGGGTCTAGCTCTGCTCCAAGGGGCTGAGATGCTGCCATCAGACCAACTGTGGAGGGAGGGAATGTGTGGCCTTGGTCCCAGGCGCTGGGGCAATGCGTAGCCTTGTCTGGCCCAGAACAGCCTGGATGGAGCCTTAGTACGAGTCCACCCTAGAGGGAGATAAACAGGAGAGAGCCTGGCCGTCAATAGCAGCCTCTCACAGGGCTCTGGCTGGGGGGAGCTTCCCTCACATCCCTGGGCAACCCTGTCACCCCAACTGCTTCCCCTCCCCTGTGAATCTGTCCTTGTAGTGGGGAGAGGCAGCCAATCAGAGGAGAAGAGTGCAGATGAGGAAACCAAGGCAGGGCAGTCAGGAATGGCACCCAGGAGTCCTGATCCCCAGGCGTGTGCATGAGCCGCTTGCCCAGCCTTTCCTGTTTGTATCATCAGCATTTTCTCTCCCCACTTTCCCTCCCTCACCCTGTCTCCACCACAGCCTCCCTCTTTGCCCATTACCTAGTTATTCCCTCATTTCCACTAGCCCAAGAATGATCCAGTCTCCCCCAGTCCCAGTGCTTTTTCACCCCTTGGATCCTGTCTCCCTCCCCATCCCAGCTCCTCCCCTGCCCCATGTTACCCCTCCAGACCCTGTCCACACCTGCTCAGTCTCCCACTGCCTCCCAGTGCTGCTGCTTCTCAGGGCAGGAAGGGGCGGGGTTTGGGTACCTAGAGAAGGAGGCCAGGGTGAGGATGCCCAGGAGCAGCTCGATGGCGTAGAAGAGCAGCAGGATGGCATTGAGGATGGCCTCCAGCCGCAGGGCGTAGGTCTGCAGCAGCAGGTAATAGGCCGCCATCACTGCCGCTGGGAATGTCAAAGCCAGGCTGATGGAGAGCGGCACCTTCCGCTGGCACAGGTTCCCCTTGGAGCCTGCCACGTGGTACAGTTAGTAAGGCAACTGCTCCCTACCCTGCAGCCAGTCACACACGCAGCTTCCTGGAGGGGCACGACTGTGGGGACAGACTGCTGGGGGATTGGGATATGGAGCCTATCTCCTCTAGGACACAGGCTCCAGTCCAGCCCAAGGGCAGGGAATGGAACATGGAGCCTTTCCTCTCTAGGTCTCTGGCTCCAATCTGGCCCCTGGTCCAGGGACCTGGATGGCTCAGGCAAAGAGCTCTTCAGCTCTAGGCACTGATCCATCTCCAATCTGAGTGAGTAAAAGTCAGTCACGTGCTGGCTGCTTGGTGGCCAGTGAAATCAGGCACCAGTCCAGCCTTCTCAGAGGTGTTTGTCTGCAAGGGGCTGCTCGTCCTGTTGTTCCAGAGCTGGCTGTTAATCTTAGGCACTCACCAAAAAATATCCGAGTGACTTCAATGCCAAGGTAGAGGAAGAGCATGACCAGATCCAGGGCCAGGTTGGCAGAGGGGTATGGTAACAGCAGCCCTGTGAACACAAGTCACCTGTTTCAGAAGGAGTGCAAGGCCCCCAAACCCTCTTTCTGACATGTCATTGTCCCTCACCTAGGACAGGCCCCTAAGGAAGGGGAGATGGCCGTGAATAGCTAGTGGTTCTCAGCCTGAAGGCCTTTCTCCAGGGACAGGAAGTCTGGTGGAGAGCCCCAGAGAGGTGCCAGCAGGACCACAGAAATGCAGTGCAGAGAGAGGCTCATCTAACGGGTCCTGGCCCTTGCCCAGCATCAGAGCCAAATGCTAATGGCTTCCTCTTACTCCTCTTCCCACCAGACGCAGCCCTGGAACAGGCTGGGAATGGCTGAAACGGATGGATGGGCTGGGAGGCCTGAGGGTCATGGGTGGAATAAGTCAGCTGGCACTCTACTGGGCTTGTCCTGCCTGCCTTGCCCTCAGTCAAGTGGCACTTGATGGCACAACACAGCGGGCAGCCCTAGTGATCTGAAATGGAGGCTGGAATGGCAGTGGAGGGAACTCACCTTTATAGATGAATATGAAGATCTCCAGGAGGAAATAAGTGGCATAATACCATCCATTGAGGAAGAGCAGGATTTCCAGAGGTGTAGAGGAGAGCTGGCGGCCTAGGGGATGGGCAGATGAACAGCATGAATGGGTGAGATGCTGCTCCCCATGCAGGCCAGCCGCCCTCATTCTTCCCCACAAAGGGGGCAGAGGAAGTCAGAAGGGCCTGAGCTGCATTAACCCCTAACTCCCCATGGGAGCCCCGTCCTCGTAGGATGAGGGATTGTCTGTCTCTCTGAGATAGGCTGAACACAAGGGACTGACTCAGAGGATAGGTGGTCAAGGTACTGGCCTGGATCCCTTCCCAGCTCTGCAACAGGCTCCTTGCATGACCCTGGTCAAACCACAGAGCACAGACTTACAAAGAGATGTAGGCACCTAAAGATGTAGAAGGTGCCCACCTGCCTCTTTAGGCACCTCAAAATCTGACCCTGAGTCTCTCTGGGCCTCAGTTTCCCATCTGTAAAATGAGGATAAGAATCCTTCCTTTCTCCCAGCTTTTGTCTATTTTGTTTCACTGGGACAGGGGCTGGTTCTCGCAATGCATTAGTGCAGCACAATGGAGCCCTGGTCTCAGCTGGGGCTGCTGGGTGCTATTGTGATTTCACAGCATCTAAGGCCAGAAAGGATCACTGAGTCTGACCTCCTGTATAGCACAGGTTGCCAAGTTACCTCAGAGGCTGGGTGAGCTGCCACTTGGGGCTGACCTCACTTCTGGCATGAGTCCAGTAATTTGTGTTTGACTAAAGCATCTTCCAGAGAGATGATGGGAATCCCCCACTTCCCTGAGTCATTTTTGCCCATGGTCTGTCCCCTCACTGTTGGGAACATGGGCCTACTGTCTAATTTGAATTTGTCCAGCTTCAGCTTCCAGCCGTTGGTTCATGGTCAGCTCTTCTCCGCTAGAAGCAGGCAGTGTGGGTCTCTAAGCCGCTCCACTTTCTGTCTGCAGGCAGGAGCTTTCTCCACTATATTTTGGTTTTTCTCCCTCTGCTTGGTGCCACTCTTGGCAGAAAGAGGATTTCTGAGAACAGGACACTGGTATTTAAAAAGAAAACCTGGCAGGGCAGCAGGTCCAGCTAAGATCAAAGAGCTCCTGCACATGCCCAGCTGCACAGTAGGGTGCCACCTGCCCCACTGTACAGCTGGGTGTCAGGCAGCAAGGAGTGAAATTCAGCAACAGGAGCTGGTTTCGCAGACTCTCCAAGCCGGCTGTTCCTAGTTGCTTGGTGCTTCAGGCCAAGGTGAAACACTGACTCCAACAGCAGTGATGTGGCAGACAAGCTGTCAGCTGTGTGGGCTGGTCTTTCAGCAGCAGAACATGATGTTTTGGAAGTAACAAGCCAGAGACGCATAGCTGTTGTCTTCTGTTCTGACTGGGGTGAAATAAAGTTCCCAGGAATATGTCTGTAAATGGTGGATTCTCTGTGACTTTAAGTATTTAAACCACGATCTGAGGACTTCAGTAACTCAGCCAGAGGTTAGGGGTCTATTTCAGGAGTGGGTGGGTGAGGTTCTGTGGCCTGCAATGTGCAGGGGGTCAGACTAGATTGGGGGTGGGCAAATTACGGGCCAAAGGCCACATGAGGCCCTTCAGATGTTTTAATCTGGCCCTCGAGCTTCCGCCAGAGAGCGGGGCTGTGAGACTTGGTCCATCCTGGACTAGATGCTCATGATGGTCCCTTCTGACCTTAAAGTCTATAAGATGACCGAACCCTGTAGTAAGCGGTGTTTTCAAGGTACCGATAGATCGTAATCAGGTTTGTGATGAGACTGGATCTCAGTGCCAAAGCTAACGCTGCCTGACTCCTGACTGTTTTCATCCCAGCCCCTGCTGGCTGTAGCTCTGTGCTTTGCATTGAAGTTTCCAGGCCTGGGCTCTGAGGGCGAGCTGTTTTCAGCACCCTTTGAGCCAGCCGGGGGCAGTGGATCTGGGTGGGAGCTGCCCGGTGCTTTCCAGTGAGATAAAATCTGCTCATTTAAGCCAGCTCCTGAAGGTGCAGGAGGGGGCGATTGGGCAGGGACACCCTTTCCATCACCACCTGGGGAGATAGGCTTGGAGGCAATCGGGGGAAACAGGGCTGGGGGGGCACAGTTCCGTCCATGGGGTGGGGGAAGGGGAGGCAGGTGGCCCCCCTGGGATGGAGTGGGGGAAGGGACGTGCCCCCCCCCCCGTGGAGGGGAAGATCAAGGACCCTTCCCGCGAGGACGGGGTCATGTGGCAGCCCCAGGGTGGTCAGGGAAGTGGGGTGGCTCACGTGGCACCCCATGTAGAAGGTGGGGCAGGGGACGTGCGCCTCCGAAGGTGGGGATGGGGAGGTCACGTATCTTTCCCGCAAGGATTAGGAGTCACGTGGCACAGCCCCCGGGATTGCCCCCCAGGGATGCTGCCGCCCCGTGCTCGGTGAAGGCTCCTGCGGAGGGTGTCCCACGCACTGGGCTGGGGGGGAGGGAAATCCGGGATCCCCTCCCCCAGTCCCGCACTTACTTCTGGGCGCCATCTTCCATCTCCATGGAAACCGCCACCCAGCGACATCGCTTCCGGGAACGCGGGAGGGGGAAGCGGAAGTGCGGGGCCGGAGCGGCTCGTGCCACTCCATCCGGCTCAGTCCCGCGGCTCGATGGTGCGGGAGGACCCGCCGGGCGCTGTGGAGCGAGGGCTACGTTGGGTGGCAGAGGCAGGCACCCCGGGCTGGGGCTCTGCGTAAAGCTTCAGCTCCTGGAGTCCCGGCATCTCCGCTCGCCTTGCCCTCCAGCCAGCCCAGAGCCCTCCGAGCCGAGGGCCTGCAGGCTCAGACACCCCCCTATTGATTATTGGTTTAACATCTGGGTTCGACGCCCTTCTCCTGTCTGCGCGGCTCGTTCCCTTTGCCCACCCGCAGCTGGCGACATTGCGATGCTCCCCTGGCCTCTTGCCTCCAGGAGCTGGGGGTTTATGACAAGGCTTGGCAACGCTACCATTCGCTCCTCCTGTCCAGGGGCTGATGGTTAATAGTAGGGGCCTCATAGTCCCCAAACGACCCTGATCCCCTTCTCTAACAGCAAGGCTGGTGTCATAAAAATAAAGGGAAGGGTAAACACCTTTAAAATCCCTTCTGGCCAGAGGAAAAACCCTTTCACCTGTAAAGGGTTAAGAAGCTAGGATAACCTTGCTGGCACCTGACCAAAATGACCAATGAGGAGACAAGATACTTTCAAAGCTGGAGTCGGGGGGGAGAAACAAAGGGTCTGGGTCTGTCTGTGTGATGCTTTTGCCAGGGACAGAACAAGAATGGAGTCTTAGAACTTAGTAAGTAATCTAGCTAGATATGTGTTAGATTCTGATTTCTTTAAATGGCTGAGACAATAAGCTGTGCTGAATGGAATGGATATTCTTGTCTTTGTGTCTTTTTGTAACTTAAGGTTTTGCCTAGGGGGATTCTCTGTGTTTTGAATCTAATTACCTGTAAGGTATTTACCATCCTGATCTTACAGAGGTGATTCTTTTTTTTACTTTTTCTTCTATTAAAATTCTTCTTTTAGAAATTGAATGCTTTTTTTCATTGTTCTTAAGATCCAAGGGTTTGGGTCTGTGGTCACCTATGCAAATTGGTGAGGATTTTTATCAAGCCTTCCCCAGGCAGGGGGCTGCAAGGTTTTGGTAAGGATTTTGGGGGGAAAGATGTTTCCAAAAAACGCTTTCCCAGTAACCAGTCAAATGTTTGGTGGTGGCAGTGGAAGTCCAAGGGCGAAGGGTAAAATAGTTTGTACCTTGGGGAAGTTTTAACCTAAGCTGGTAAAAGTAATCTTAGGAGGTTTTCATGCAGGTCCCCACATCTGTACCCTAGAGTTCAGAGTGGGGAAGGAACCTTGACAGCTGGTCACTCTGCAGTACCCCTGGCACCGCTTCTCAACGAGGCCCTACCCAATGTCAAGGGACAGCACCCCGACCCACAGACCATACAGGTGATTTGGAGATATCCCTCCCCCTGCATTGGTGTAATCCCCATTGCTCACCAGTGACCCCCCCATTCCCTTCCCCTAAGCAGCATAGCTGGGTCGCTGTCTGACCTCATCCGCCCAGCAGTGCAGCCCCACAGCCTGTCTGGAAAAAGGAAATACTATGGTTCTGAATTATGAAATTTATTTCTGAGTAACTCCTGAGCTGTACTCCCTCTGCTCTGATCACCACCAGACACCATCCAGGTCCCCTCCTCTGGAGCAGGCAGCTTGGAAATAAACCAATGCTGAAAACACAGCTCACTGGCAAGCTGAAGGGTTTCTCCATTCAGCTGAGAACATTAGGCTAGCAAGTGCTTCATGTTCTTACTCCTCCAAGATTGGGGTGGCATGGGAAACAAGGGCTGTGTTATGTGGGTCTATATGTAACTCTGCCTGCCCTATGTTATGGCACCATTCCCCATACACACCTCTGCCCTGGTCTTTACCAAGACTCTGCACCCTGCCCAGCCCTCCAACAGGCTGATGAAGGAATTCAGCAGTTGCCCATTCAGTAATGCCTACTGTGCGGTAGGAATGCAGACCCTACCGCTACCACCGCCAGTCAAGGGGACCAGATGTCCCCATTTTATAGGGACAGTCCTGATATTTGGGGCTTTTTCTTATATAGGCAACAATTACCCCCCACCCCATCCTGATTTTTCACATTTGCCATCTGGTCACCCTAACCAGTATTGTCTTATTGTCTCCTGCCTCCTGCTTAGATTGTCAGCTCTTTAGGGTGGCAGCCATCTTTGTTCTGTGTTTCTGCAGTGCCTAGCTCAGCAGGGCCCTGATCCATGACTGAGGAATGACTAAACACCACAGGCAGCTCAGCAGCTGCAGGGAGAGAGTGTGTCCTGGCCATTGGACTCCTGCCCCCAGTATGGGAATTAGCTGCAATGTGGGCTAGAACAGAACAGTGTTTGGGGGCAGGGGGACACATAGGATAGAGCAGGGCCTGGAGTAAGGAGGGTGCACCCAAAACATGCACCTACAGGGAGGTTTCTGGAAAATGAAGCCAATTTATTGTCTCATAATTTACAAAAATACACAGGTACAAAAGGAGGGTCTACCACCAGGAGAGGCCTAATGCTGAGCAGCTAGGACAGGCTGAGTCCTGGCATCTCATCCCACCACATATGCAAAGCGGAGGCCAAATGGAGCCAATACCGACAGGACCCCATTGGTCAGGCAGTGAGTATGCTGTGCGTAGGGCTGGTGGAAGGATTGTTCTGGATGAAGAGGAGCCACGCTGCAGTTACAGGACAGGAGTCCTCAGCCAAACCTGCTTGGCACTTTGGATCACTCCTCAGAGAGGCTGCAGCTGGGTCCAGAGAGAAAGGAGCAGGAGTGGCTTGCTGATCTGGAAGAGGGGAATGGAATGAAATATCGGAGGTGAGGGAGAGCCTGAGAGGGCAACCAGGAAAGCAGCAGGTGCGAGGATGACACGTCTCTTGATGGGACCTCTCCAGCCTGTTTAGTTCATGGGATGGAGCGCAAGACCAGGCTTGAGAGACACTGGCTTCTCAGACAGCCGACAGAGAGCACAGGTGGAACGGGGGGCACCATGCCAGCCAGCTGGGAGCAGCCACGGACCGGCCACGGCTCTGGGTCCTGGAGGAAGCCATCAGCTGCGGACCTGAGCAAACTCCTTGCGCAGCCATAGGGAGTCCTGGTAGAAGTGGGGGTCACCCAGGTGCAAGGCTGTCCTCTTATAGAAGTAGCAGTACAGCACGGCCACTGGGGACAGTGAGAGGAAAGTGAGACATACAGCCGGCTGGGGAATGTCCTCTCCCCCACCCCATCCTCCATCCGCTGGATCACCCCAGTGTGCCCTGGGGACCTCCAGGACAGATAGAGCCACACTGAGATCCAGCATCCATGGGAAGGGATTGGTACGGCTCATGGGAACATAGAACTGCCATTCCCCAACAAACCCACCCAAGCCCAGCCTGGAGAGACTGCAGGGAAGGCAGATGGGGTCAGCCCACTGCCAGCTCTGGTAGCTCTGCTTTGGGGCTGTTGTCTGTGTTTGTGTGTTGGGGTCCATGATGGAGCTTGGCCCTTACCCAGCCGCTGGAACACAAAGAGGGCCTGCAGCCCATCCGTCCACACAAAGCGGGTGGCGTTTTTCCAGCGCAGGTTCTGAAGGAAAGAGAGGCACAAGGGACATCAGGGGCAGGAAACGGCCACACAAGCGCCTGTCCGGCCCACCACAGAGCTCAGATGCTGGGCCCCTTAACTCACTTCCTTGCTCCTCTCTTCTCCGGGCTGCTCTATTCAGTCACCTCCCCCATCACTTACTCCAGATTCCCAGTGAGAAGCAGCTCTCTATCTCCCCAGGGTTAGAGGACTCCCCCTAGTGGCTGAGCCCCTCAACAGAGGGAGAAATGCATCATCACTGTACTGATCCACTTTCCAAAACAACCCTTTCCCAACAAGAACCATCCCCCTCTCTGAGCCTGTCCTTGGGGCCCAGCTGTCTAGAGATCTCCCTCCTCTTCCCTATGAGCGGGGGTGTGAGTGCCAGGGAGCAGCTCAAGGAGCACACAAAGGTTAATCAGATCAGCGGATTTATACAGAACACCAAGACCTAGTCGAGCTTCCCAACACAGATCCCAGAAAATCCTCTTAAATCCCACTGCCCAGCTATGGCCCATGGGCAGCACCAGCCAGGGGAAGCTGCCAGGCAGATGCCCTCCAAGTTACTTGCATTGGCACCTCAGAGGGATGGGGTCTGGCGGTCTGAGCACAGGACTGGGAGTCAGGACATCTGGGTTGGGTTCCCAGCTCAGCTGCTCACTAACTCGGTGGCTTTGGGCAAGTCACCTAGGCACCTATATACTTCTGAGGAGCTGGGCCTAACCCCTACTGATTTCAATGGGAGTTAGGCACCTAAATACCTTTAAGGATTTGATCCTTAGCCTCTCTCTGTGCCTGGGTGTCACCCTCTGTGCAGGGGTGTGTGGGGGGGGAGATGATGCCTGTGGCTTCCTGTTTCATGGGGCGGCAGGGCAGAGGGGGACTGTTGTGCTGCATTCATGGCAGTAAAGGGAGCTGGTATCTGGCTGGCAGTGCCTCACCATGATGCCCTGCTCCATCGGGTTACGCGCGTCAGTGGTTCTTATTACTGACATTCTGAAGCCCCAAATGGTCAAATACAATACAAGTGGTTAGTTTATTATCCAGTGGCTTTGGGCCAGGTACTAGACCCATCCAGCTGGTCACCCCAGTGCTCACTCCAGCGTCTCAGAGCCAAGCAGCAGCCCCAGCAGAGAAATGGGATTTGTGGGGCTAGCCCTTTAAGAGACTGGGAATGTCACAGCAGGTGAGATCAAAGGTGTGTGTGTGGGGGGGGGGTGGAGTGCCTAAGAGACAGGGCAGAAAAGAGTTAACGGGAGTGGCAAGGAGGGGATGATGGGTGTCCTGAGGATTTGTGGAGAGCAATCCTCCCTACCCTTCTCCTATGAGGGCAGGGTACAAGCAGAGCTGCCAGCAGCTGTGCTCGCTTCAACCCAATCTGGGACGGACACTCGCAGCCTGTGGCTCCTGCGACCAGCTGCACCCCTGAGTGCTGGCTCCTGGTGGGGATTTATCCCATGTAATGCCTTGCATGGACATCAGCACTCCTCACCCAAGGATTAGCCTTGTTGGTGGGGAAGCCATTCCAGCAAGACTCCAAAGCAGGTTTGGAGCTTTCCAGGGCAAGCACCAACCAGGCCAGGCATCCCTGTAAATGCAACTCCCTAGGGCTCCCACATAGGATCCAACCCAGGATGCACTTGTTCATCTGTTAGACCCTGATCGGAACTGGTGAGACCAGGAGCTGCTACTCAGGTGGGAGCTGAAAAGGGAAGGAGGGGGATTTCAAAGGGAAAGGCTCTTGCTGTACCGCCCTTTCATGGGTACCACAGCTGAGGACACAGGTCAGTTTCCACCCTAGCTCCAGCAGTCCCCTGCCACGAGGGTGTTCTCTGGGGCCTGGCTTCTGCTAAGCAGTTTTAGATGGAGTTTTAGATGGAGCAAAATCCTTTTGGGAGGAAGTGATGGGATATCAACAGACTGGCCAATGGCCCAAGCTGTGACAGGAGGGGCTGGGCTACCCCACTAGATGGATCTGTGTCGCCACTCCAGCACCCCTTAAGGAGTGAACACCTCTGATTTCCCCGCTGTGAGTATTCTGATCACTCCCGAGACAGCTCCTGAGGGCAGAACTGATGCCTCCGCCAACCTCTGGCCCCAGCCGCCAAGGGAGGAGTTGGATTCAAATGTATTTTTGAATCCCAAACTATCCCTGCTCCAAATAAACTCTCACTGTGGAGTTGCCTCCCCCGGCCACGTTTCCCACCATGGCATCAAGAGAGCACAAGGCCCAGGACACCAGCTCCTGCCGATGGCCATGAAACAGGCTGCTTTGTGAGGCCCTGATCCTGCTCTCGGCAGTGGGGACTCTGCTTGAAGTGGTTGGGAGGGCTGTTCGCAGACCCAAGTCAGGTCCTCGAAGAGCCGTAGCTGACTATGCTGTCTAGTGGGAGAAGCAGCTCTCCCCAAATCTGGCAGATAGGGTGGGCTTCTGCCCAGCCCCAGGGCCGATCTCCAAGAAAAGAGGGGGAGGCTGGGGAGGCACACGTCCCCCAAAGAAAGGATCTGAGTTGGGGAAGAACAACGCTTTCTGTCACAAGCTGGGAGGAAGGTGCTGGGGAAGGTCTGCACGGAGCCCAGCTGAGCTCCCTCCAAGGAGAGAGAGGAAGTGGGGCTGGTATCCCTCCTCCCCTTCCACTCCAGGCCCAATCCCCCTACTTGAAACATGGGTGAATCCCCCAATCAGGGAGGGGCCGGGTGCAAGGGTGCTTTGTGGCAGCTCCCGGTACCTCACTCTTCTCCTTAGAGTGCCCGACTCTCTCCAGGGATGCGCTGCTGCCTCTTTGGGAGACAGAAACATTCCACAGAGCAGCAATTCTCCCTCTCTGGAACTGCAAGGCGAGATGGGCCCCGAGCAAAGCTCTGACCTCTCCAGGCTCAGGGGTCAGGCCTCTTCCCTCAGGATAAGCTGCTCTCCAGAAGGAGGCCAAGACAACACACCACTTACAGAGTGTGGCAGGACTGGTTTGGTGTGCGATGGGGATTTTGGCCCTCTCTAAATCTTCATGACAAAGGGGGGCTAGCAGAGCAGATGGGCCAGTGTCCAGCTGGGGAAGGACATCAGGCCAGTGGATGGTTCTGAGACTACAAGAAGTGGGTATCATACCAGATGCACCAGAGTCCCAGGTGCTTCAGAAGAGGGTGAGCTACCCATCTAGACAGATGTGTACAGTTGTTCCTACGCCCCCTGAGACTCCAGAGCCCAGCCCTGCCTTACCATGACCCAGACATGGAAGGCGATGCTCAGAACCAGGTAAGCCGCCGACAGGACAATGGTCCCTTTAAACTTGTGGAAGAGGAGGTTGACCAGGCCAGCTTGGAAGACGAAGGTGTTGAAAAACATGAGGAAGATAATGATTATGTTGAAGAGGATGGCAATATCCTGGATGCTGCGGGGAGACAGATGCCATGAGCACACAGCACTTCCAGAGACCACAGCCCTCCCTGGGACCATGTGCTGGACACAGTGGTCAACACAAGCATTGCCCTCTGCCCCAGGGGGTGTCCCAGCTGTCCTGGCCTACACAGCAAAACACAAAGCCTGTGCTGGAACAGCACCATGCACTAGGCCCCTGGGAGGAGAGGCAGCCAGCTCTGGGTGGTTCCTCCAGCCCAAGCAGCCCCTCCTAATGCAGTAATTTGCTGCTTTGATAATTGATCTGGGCAGACACAGATGTTCCTCTCCAGATCTTTATGTAACAGACACTTGGCTTAGAGCCAAGAACACAGGCTGTCTCTGGGAATGGAGCCACTGCCTACAGACCAGACTCTCCCTGCAGCTACGCCCCACTTCCCCCCTGGCAGCTAGTAACTGATGCTTCAGAGGAAGGCAGTCAGGTACTGCTGCACACTGCAGGGGAAGGAGGACAAAACCTTCTCCAAGTCCTCCCCCTCCACTCCATTGCCTCAGTTTGTCCTCTCTTCCCCCTTCTCCCCATTTACTTGGCCACAGTGGCAGTGAGCCAGACGAGAACTCAGGGCTCCTGACTCCCAGTCCCCTGCTCTAACCACTAGCCTGCACTCCCACAACTGAGAAGTGAACCCAGCTCTCCCAATTCCAACCGCTAGTCCCTGCTGCCTCACATGAAGAGCACGAGCTGGATGACGGGGGCCGTGCGAAGCAGCTCGGAGAAGGAGTTGACGAAGAGGTCATAGACGAGGAGCAGGAACTGCAGGAAGAGCACCAGGCTGTAGTTACTAGTCCGGAGCATCTTCCTTTCCCAGGGCTGCGGGCCCTCAGCGTGTGCATTCCAGAGAACGGAGCCAGCTCATCCTCAGGGCCAGAGGGGCTTAGGCTCCCCTCCTGCACCACAGCCTCTCCCTACAGCTGAGCTCTGGAGTCTGGAAGAGAAGGTCAGAAGGGGTCTATCTCCAGCAGGGCCTGTGGCAAATGCCTACTTGACCTAGGAGTGAAGCTGCAGCTCAGCCAAGAGCCCAGCTTGGCCAGGGGTTCCCCCCAAACTGCTTCGCATGCCCCCAAACAGTGGGCCCAAATCCATGGGACCTTCTCAGTTTCAGTTACCCAGCACCAAGCTCCGGGCTAGAGAGCAAAGATGTTTACAAGAGGACACCCTTAAGAGTCATAGCAGTAACCCTGGACTCCCTTCACCCAGAAGACAGGCGCTCTCCTACCTAGGGGCTGCAGGCATACCAGGGAGAGGCTCTCAGGGGCTCCATGCAGAGCCATGCCCTAACCAGGGTGCATTCTACCCTGTGGGTCATAGTCAGAGGGCTCAAGAGCTCTTGTTCTGTCTGATCAGGTTACTTGAGGGTTATGGCAGAAAATGCATCTGGAGGGAGGTGGGGAGGACATGACCCTGGAGGAAGAATGAGAGGAGACAGAATCTTGGTGGTTTACAGATGCCCATAAGGGAGGAGGATCATAAATACATTTGGGGTTGGGACCCAACGGGGGCACAGCCACAATGGTAGTGGTGTGAAGGGACACAGGGTTGAGCAGAGAGCGATGGGGTGATCTTGTTTAGGGCAACTCATACACAGCCTGAGACTGGAGCAGAGGGATCCTTCCTGAAGACTTGGGATCACCCTAGGGCAGGGAGGAGGAGACAAGGAATAGGAGCTGGGGCAGGTTGCCACATGAGGGATGAGGTTTTACCCACCCATGGGGAGGGGATATGGGTCTGTCCATAGAAGAAAAGAGGAAATGCAATTCAGAGCCAGCTCCCACACCCCCCTTCTCTGATTGCAACAACGTGTGTGTGTGGGGGGGTAACAAACAGGGTCACCCCCAGTGGGAGGGGCTACAATACTAGGGGACCGCACATAGGTGGGGGCGACATTTACGGGGGGGGCGCGATTCTGGGACATCGCCATTGAATCCCTCTTAATTCAGCGCCTCCGGGGATTCGGGACCAGGAGCTTTGTGACGCCTCCACACCTACAGGCCCCCCCCGGGGTTCCGTCCAGGAAACCCCCCGACCACCGGCCCCCTAGCCAGGAACCCCCGGGATCCCTTCAGGACCCCCCGGCCCCGGTTGCACAACCAGGGCACAACAGCCCAATCGCACCCCCTGCGGTTCCCCTGGGCGCAGTTGCCTTCCCCCAGACTGCCCGGGCCGGGCCCCGCACGCACCTCGGGCCGCCATCTTCCATCCCCATGGAGACCGCACAGCCTTTAGCGACCGGTCCGGCCGGCGGAACCGGAAGCGCTCAGATAGAAGCCGGGGCACCTCCGGCTCCCACTAGGATCATAGAGTGGCGCTGAATTCTTCCCTTCTGCCCCTCTCTGTGAGCCGCGGAGGCGGCTGGATGGCGAAGACTCCATTTCCCATAGTGCCGCGGGGAGGGCGCGACCCGGAAGTGCTTGCGCGCGGGGCGGGCCTGCAAGGCGGGAAGCGAGCGGGCTCCGCGGGTCCTCATAGTGAGCCGGGGGGTCCGCGGACCCTTGGAACTACCGCTCCCAGGGTGCGCCGCGCCAGGGCCGGACGAGAGGTGCGGGCTGGGCGCCGGGGTGGGGTTGCCTAGGGGCAGCAGGTGACTTCATGACCCCTCCCGCAGCCCAGTGACATGTCCCCAGCCGCACTCCCTGGGCACGGGCCCCAGTTCTCCAGGCGGGCCTGGCTTTGACCCATGGGGTGGAGGCCAGGGCCAGATTAACATTTTGTGGGCCCCCATAGGGGCCCTGGAGCATGGCGCGTCGAGGTCAGTCCTCAGAGCGAGGGGCCAGCCAGGCGCATGGCATGGCAGGGGCGGCCCCGCGCCGCCCAGCCCAGTGTGAGGCCACTATTTACAAACCGGCTGTTGCCAGATGCACAGTGGCCCTGTGATGCCAGCATGCCCCATCCCCTCGGGAGGTGGGCCCATGCCATGCCACGCCACACAGCCCCCCCGCCAGACACCCCATAGTGTGTGCTCAGCACCCATCGGTAGCCCTGCTGATCAGATCGTCCCCCTCGTCCACAGAGCCTCCCGCCCACCGCTGATCAGGTATTCTGCAGTGGGCAGGAGAGGCACTGGCTGGGAGCAGGGGCAGGAAGAGGCAGGGCACTC
The DNA here is from genome assembly GCF_009764565.3 of Dermochelys coriacea. NCBI lineage: Eukaryota > Metazoa > Chordata > Testudines > Dermochelyidae > Dermochelys > Dermochelys coriacea. The sequence continues at coordinate 10,729,472 of NC_050073.1, read as the reverse complement.
TGGGGAGGGGGTGGAATGGGGGAGGCCCTTGCAGGAAAGAGTGGAGTGGGGGTGAGGTTGGAATAGAGCTGGGTTCAAGCACCCAGGGGGAAATCAGAAATTCAGCACCTCTGTAACACCCTGACCCCAACTCCCTATGGCCAGAGCCTCCCCAAGACCCACCCCCACAAGTGCAGAACACCCTGCACAACCCTGCAGGCTGAGAAGAGCAAGTGGTGGTCGGGGGGCAACCAGCAATAGAGCAAGCTGGGGCCCCTTCTGAGCATGGGTCCGGCTCCTTGGCGCCATTGTAAACTAAGCACTGGTGGAGGCACAGGGGCTGGCCTGGCTGCAGGAAACCCTGGCTCACTGGCACCCCAATTTGCAGAGTGTGTTGGCCTCAGGCCTGCCCCCTGAAGACTGTGCGGATCCTAGGGACCTGGCAGGCTAAAGGGGTTGCTCACAAGGGGCAAGTTACAGGCTGGGGGATAGGCACCCCCGAATCACTAGTGCCTTGCCCTGAATCCTGCCCTGTTCAATGGTGCCAGCTCACCGCTTTATTGTGAGTGAGAATAAATGCTAAATAGCAGTCTGATGTCTTGTTGGGAAACTGTACACCTGAATAGGCTATTCTGAAATGTTGAGGCCTCGGTGACGGTACTACCCTTTGTTTAATAAATGGTATCCTTTTGGAATTGGAGTCAAGGGGGTGTCTACTTGGGGAGGGGTGGAAACAGCCTCCTAAAAACCAGCTGTTGCTCAATTTGCTTAGTGCTGGGAGTAACCAGCTGGAGTGCAGCAAAGGCAAGAGGGAGGCTGGCCTTTCAGGTACATTTCCCCCAGCGAGCTCAAGCTGTCAGGGAACAAGGACACCCTTACTGATCCGGCTCATCAGAGCGAGGCAGGACAAAGAGCCTAGCGGTGCAGGCTGCCAAAGTAAAGATACCCTTTTTAGCCATTCAGTTCCATAAACTGGCAGGTGCCAGCAGGGTGCTCTGATCTGTTGGCTTGATGAATTAGCCCTTTGCCTCAAATGCCCTGCGCTCGTCTGCAAACTTTGCTCCAGGAGAGAGGAAAGGGGGTGGGGGGTGTATTGCAGCCCTGCCCAGAGCTGGATTTCCTCGTTGCTTTAATTCCAGCACATCGGTTGCTCACTTTCCCCTTTGCTAGTTACCTGGGCTCATGTCTCAAACCCCTCCCATCCCCAGCAATGCTGCCATGTCATGGCTTAGCTGGAGCTATGCATTGTGCCAGCAGCCAGAAGAACTGCTTCAGGCAGGTAAAAGCTAGTCTCCCTTCTGTGCTGACCCAGGAAAAGGATCATCCCTGCCACTCCTAGTCCTGGACTCTGGTCAGCTCCAACCCTTCCCCAGCTGGTGCAGTGTTTGCCTGTGGCATCATCCAGCTGGTCCCTCCATATGCTGGGCCTTTCCTGGTCCATGGTCCAGGAAGCAGCCCTTGTCTGGTTGGATTCACAACAATGTACACCACACACTGGCAGCATCTTGGCCTGTTTCATGATCCCCTAGCAGCCTGCAAGCCTTGCCTGCTGGGTGGGTGTGTAGGTAAGGTGGAGGGGAGATGGCCCTTGGCATGGGGCAATCCTCTGCAGGTGGGCCGGTGCCAGCTCCTGCTCTCCCAAGGCACATTGGCTGAGCAGGTTTCTCCTGTGGCAGCTTTCACAGTGGTACATTGGGCTGGAGTAACCAGCTCAGGATCTGTGGAATGAGACCTATGCCTCAGTACTTCTTCCCCCTTGTCCTTGATTCAAGTGACAGAGATAGAGGGCCTGGAGTAGGGGACTTCCCTATCTCAGGGGGCTGGCCCCTTAAATGAAGCAGGTACAATATCCCTGCAGACTAAACAGCTGCAGCCTGCTGAGGGATGGAGCAACACCTGCTCAGGACTATACCTAGGGAGGATAAGGGAGCCAAGGGAGAGCTTGAAGAGAGCCCAGGGAAAGGCTCTACCCAGAGGAAAAAGGGCCTGCTAGCCCCTCTGCATGAAGCTAGGCTCTGCAGGGCGGGAATAAACCGTACCGAGCTGTGGGGAGCAGAGTGATCACTTCAGCAGGTTAAGGCTGGGGAGGGCAGAGGCATGGAGTTAAAGTAACCATAAGCCCTAAGAGAGGGCAGGTAACAACTATTTTTGAGGAGGTGCAAAGCCTGAAACACATGGTGTAACAGGCTGGGACTAAGGAATAAATAAAACCCCAGCAGAGGAGCTGTTATGAAACAAAATGTTTGCATAGTAGCCATGAAGGGTTGACGGGGCGTGGAGTCATGGTGGGGAGCAAAGCTCCCAGCAGTCACCTATCCCTGCCAGGACAAGACTGGCCCTGTGTGTTCCTCTGCAGGGGCTGGACTCAGCTAGTGTAGGGGGAGTTGGCCTCCACAGCCTACTGGATCTCACTACAAAGCTGAGACATGGCCTCATTCTACTCTTTCATCCCAGTGCTTCCCACTCGCAGCGCCTGCCCCCTCTTCTCTACCCAGCCTCAGAATATGCAGAGGACCCCTCCCGTACCTTGCCCCCCTCCACATCCCTCCCCAGACCTGCTGAGTTGCTGTCCTGAGAATTCATAGTCCTGACATGCTAGGGGAACTCCTTCACGGCACAGGCAGTGCTGAACAAACACACCAGGGGAGCCTGGCTCTCTGCCCAACAGGAAGGGGGAAATCGAAGAGTGGGACAGGGTCCCCACCCCAGGAGCAGCCTGAAGGCACAGAGAGAGGAGACCCGTGCTAGGAGGAGGTGGAGAACACACAAAGATCCCTCCTCAGTACTACCTCACCCAAAAGCTGCAGGGGAGACCCCAGCCGGGAGAGCAGGAAGAGCTCAAGCCTGTTCACCATCAGGTGGCAGGAGCCTGTGTTGTGCTTACAGTGAAGTAGCTGTTACAGCTGCTGAAGCATGTGCAGGTGGTCCCAGCAACCCTTAGCCAAGCTCAGATAGATGTAAATCTTTCCACATGCCACCCCTTCCTCCCTCTGTCACCAGCTTCCTGGTAACAAGGGGCCCTGTGCGCTCTAGGCAGGGTCTTGCCACAGCTCAGCTATGATTCTCTGTGCCACGGTAGGGGAGGCAGATGAGCACAGCCCCACAGCCAATGGCTTTCCTGGCTCCTGTGCTCCTGGAAACTTTGCTGCTCAGTTCAGTGGTGCCCTGTCCCCGCTTGCTGTAGCACAGGGCCTGGTAATTGGGCACTGTCATAACCTACAGCTAAGGGTAGCCTAGAATTCCTCCTTACCTGTAAGGGGTTAAGAAGCTCCAAATAACCTGGTTGGCACCTGACCAAAAGGACCAATGGGGAAAGAAGATACTTTCAAAAGGGATGGGGTGAGGGAGGCTTTGTTTGTGTGTTCCCTGGGGAAGCAGAGAAGCATCAGGTCAGAAAACTTCTTCTCCTAAAATCATCCTAAAATGAGTCTCAATATTGCAAAAAGAGTAAGTAAATAAGGCAAGGCATGTTAGATTATCTTTTGTTTTTAGCTTGTGAATTTTCCCTGTGCTAAGAGGGAGGTTTATCCCTGTTTTTTGTAACTTTAAAGTTTTGCCTAGAGGGCAATCCTCTGTATTTTGAATCTGATTACCCTGTAAAGTTACCTTCCATCCTAATTTTACAGAGGTACTTCTTTTACTTTTTTTTCTTCTTTATAATAAAGTTATGTTTATTAAGACTCTGGTTTACCTATTTGTTTGGTAGATTATTCTCAAGCCTCCCCAGGAAAGGGTGTGAAGGGGCTTGGGGGAATATTTTAGGGAAACAAAAACTCCAAGTGGTCCTTTTCCTGAATCTTAGTTTAACTCACTTGGTGGTGGCAGCCATCCAAGGACAAGGAAGGATTTGTGCCTCCGGGAAGTTTTTAACCTAAGCTGGTAGAAATAAGCTTAGGGGGTCTTTCATGTGGGTCCCCACATCTGTACCCTAGAGTTCAGAGTGGTGAGAGAACCCTGACAGGCACACCCAGGTTCACCATATGAGGAGGCATGAGCCAGGGCTGAAACCTCAGCTCTGGAGCTCAGAGCTAGTGTCAGCTCTGCACTGACTCACCATGTGACCATCTGTGCTGGTTGCCTCAGTTTTCTCCTCCATGCAATAGGGAATCTGGACACCACTTGAGCCTACTTCCTGGGGAGGGAACAATTAATTCCCCTACAGCTGGAAGGAGGTGCTTGGAAATCCTCTGTGGGTGAGGGCAGGGGGAGAGGCTACAGCCAGGCACAGCCTGCACTGTCTCTGCTTAGCTGGTGCAATTTATTGCTGTCCATGCCCAAGGGAGTTGAGCCCCAGCAGTAGGAGGCGCCGTTCAGCATCAGAGCAGGGCTGCTTTTAGAGTAATCCCGAAGTCAGAAACACCTCGGGGAGCGGGGGGGAGTGAAGGGGGAAGCAGCTGTTCTGTGCTGTGAGAACGAGGCGGGCGGGCAAGCGCTGCTGCTACAGAAGGGAACGGGCCATCATCTCTGGGGCAGGACTCTTTATTACAGCCACCGCACTCACAGCACCCAGTAGCAGGGATGAACTGGGGGGGCCAGGGGGCCAGCTACCCAGTGAGCAGTGGCACAGGGATGACCACAGTCTCCCTGCTGGCCCCCATTCCTGCCGACAAGATCCTGCTCTGGGCAGACCCAGGAGCATTGAGCCAGCTCTTGGTAGGACTTCCGTTAACATCGCTTCTGCTTGTCTTGCCTGCAAAGGGTGTGCAAGTCAGCACAGAAGGGCCCCAGGGACTTGCAGGGGGAGGAGGGTAAAGTGGGGGAGTACCCAGGAGCAGGGGGAGGTGGCAGAGTCACCCGTTCTAGCTCTGTAACCCTTCCAGCACAGCGCGCAGAACAGCAGCTGCTGCCACAGCCCCTGGGTCTGGTAGCTCCAGGCGGGCCGAGCTGATGTAACTGGCCCTGCCAGCGCCTGCTTCCATGTTCTTGGTGGATTCAGCCGCAGCCTCTGCGCTCTGCCAAGAGACCATGGGAGGGAGCAGGTTATAGGCAGGAGTGTCCCCAAGGGACATGGGGAACACAACTGGGTCGGGCATGCAGCCAGTAGCTGGGGGAGAGGGGCTTCCCTCTACAACTCTCCCGATGCCCCTCCATCCTGCCCCCCTGAGCTGTGCCAATGCTCCTCGATCCTGACGCACAGCTCCCCTGCTATCTCGGTACCTCCAGAGCTCTGCTGATACCCATCATCCCCTGCTTTTGCAAATTGCACCATAGGAATTTTCCTGTCCAGACATAGCCAGGGCCTGTTTTTACATTTCCGTCAAAGACAGCCATCCACTGGCACAGCACCCTCATGTCTCACGCTAGGCTTTGGCTCAGTTCTTGCTAAGAGCCATTCGCCCCCCTTCCTGCAGCTTTCTCAAGGTGCCCAAGGGCTTGCCTGCCCCGACTCAGCTCATGAGACCAACAGGGTCACAGCCCCACATTCAACTCCCTTATGCGGCTTTGGAATCTGCTCAGGGGCCCATTCAGCTGCAGGCTCCACCCCTTCACTAGCTCCTCCCTGTCACTGAAGGAGTGGGGCCTGGTGGGAAGTGAGCTCTAATACCTGAACTGCCTTGGCCAGCACGGGCAGTAGGTCGGCACCAGGGGCCTGCAGGGCACGCAGCTCCTCAGCAGCAGCACAGAGCGAATCCAGCTGCCCAAGACACAAGTGGGAGGAGTGGTGAGGGCAGGGCCCCTGGGAGACGGGGCAAGTGGCTGGGGTCAGGGTTACTGAGCAGAGGTTGCCCCTGGATCCCTCTGGGGCTCACTGGGGGCAAAGCCTGCCTGAGCCAGCAGGGGACAGTGCCAGATGGGGAATATCCCTGTGTCTGCACTGAATGGCCTCCCTTGCCTTCAGTGTTGCCCGTAGATGGGAGCAGTCATAGCATCAAGAGGGTCCCCAGTGGCAGTGTAACGGGCATGGGCAGAGCTTTGCTTAGTCCCCATCACATCATGTGCCCAGGAGGCAGGGCAGCTGCTTGTCACTCACCATGGTCCTGTCCCCAGGGGCGGCTCCCCCATACCTGGCACAGAAAGCAAAGGGATCAGTAGCGAGCACGGAGCAGTGCCATAGACCCACCACGGAGGGGTCACGGGCCACTGGTAGGGGTGGGAATGCCCCATTTCCCTTCCCACTCAGGGTCCCCCCTCCCCTGGCAGGGCCAGGAACTGCTGCAATTTCCCCCTGGACCCACATGACCCTCCACCCACCTTGTGGACTCTACTCACCGCTGCATGGCTTCGATGCCGGCCTCCATGGCAGCAGCCCAGGCTGCGGGGTCACTGCGGCTCTGCAGGGGCTGCGCAGCTGCCGTCAGGAACAGCCCGTACAGCTACAAGGAAAACGCCAGGCTGCTCAGTAGCAGTGCTGCCCTGATGCAGGGTGATGGGCACAGAGATGGCAGGGCTCCTACTCCCCCAGGATGATGAAATACCATCCCTCCCACGGGGTGATCGGACACAGGATCCATATACCACCCCCAACCTTCCCGCAGGCCTCATATCTTCCCACGAGGGCCATAATGCACCCCTGCCAAAAGGGGGGCAGGGATCAGTTCAGCAGGGACAAACCTACCCAAGTCCCCATCTGTGGCACTCACCGCCCCTGACGACCCCCCATCTTCTCCAGCATCAGCCTGGCCAGAGTGGAGAGGAGCTGGGACGGTCGGGCAGGCAGGGGCGTCGAGTTCAACCACTCCTGTATGGCTGGAGACACACGGCATCTCGGGTGAGAGGCAAAGGGGCTGGGCTTGAGAGTTGGCTCCCTCCAACCGGTCCCACCCCAGGAATAGCGAGGGCTTCGGGGGCAGAGAGGCACCGGGCAGAGCTCACAGGATGCTCCTGGGGCACAGGAGGGATCCTGAGATCCCAAGTCCTATGGGGAGCCAGCCTGGGACCCCTGCTCTATGGGAGCCTTGGGAGAGCCAGCCTGGGACCCTGTACCCCTGGAAGGGAGATATGGGGGAGGGGAGCCCCATGCCCTCCAGGGGGGATGTGCCAGATGGAGGGGAGCCCCATGCCTGGGGATAATGAAGCTGGTTCCTGGAAGTGACTTTAGCCTTGGTGAGCAAGCAGAGTGCTCTCAGCGGGTGCACCACAGGCAGCGCCAGGGTGACCACCCCTCCCCAATGCAGGGTGCCTGAGCCCCAAGTTGCCCAGTTCCCATGGCTGTGGGCACTGAGGGGTAGTCAGGAAGCGGATGGAGACTCCTCTACCAGAGAGGGGCTTGTTTGGTCCTTCCTGGCCAGGGCTGGACCAGAACTGTCCACTTTGGACTGAGATGCTCCCCACCCCTCCGTAAGCTCGCCAGCTCCTCTGCCCTCCCAAAGAGGGAAGGAGGCCACCCCCAGAAGCCAGCAAGCTGGGATCCCTGTGCCTGTTGCGAGCTCCAGCCCGGGGCAGCTGCTATGGATTGTGGGATAGATGCGGGTCCCAGCACTGACCCCTGGCAGCCGGGCATGGTGCTGCCGCAATCACCATCCCCCGCGCGCGGTCCAGCTCATTGAGCTTCCTCTGCAGGCCCAGCAGAGTACTGCACACCCGCTCCAGAACAGCTGCCACCGCTGGGAGACTGGGGCTGAGGGAGAGAGGGGGCTGGTTAGATGTGGGAGGAGGTGCCTGGCTCGGCATGTGGGCTGATCTGCAACCTCATGGCTGTGCCCCTCGCACACTCACTGCCCGGGCATTAGATCCTGTACACACGCTGTCCATGCCTGTGTGTCCACCCAGCCTTGCCCCCATCTCAGCCCATGCCCTCTGCCCTGGCATATACAGCACACTACAAATGTCAGCGAGGCCAGGAGCACAGACCCCCATTTCCCCCCCAGCCAGGCAGAAAGGAACAACAGCACCCTGTCCTACAGATGGGAAACTGAGGCACGGGGAGAGAAGTAAATTGCCTATGATCTCAAGATTGTCAGCAAATTAGATGGGAACACCACGCCCCATGCTCTAACACTAGACCATACTTCCCTCCCAGTGCTGGGATAGAACCCAGGAGTCCTGCCTCCAGCCCCCGCACTCTACCACACTGGACCCAACCCCCTCCAACCTGAAGAGATAACGAGGAGTCCTGATGGACAGGCCCTTCCTCAGCCCCATGTTCCCTTCCCCGGTAGCAGGCATAACAGGGCTGCTCGGTCTCTCTGTCCCCCCGCCTGTCTCAGGCTGCGCCCACTCCCTCGGCCTCAGCGGCAGGGCAATAGCAGGGCCTCGGCCAGTGTCTCCAGAACCATGTCCAGCGATGCCCAGTAGCAAGAACCCCCCTGCTCCATACCTCCAGCTGGGATGGGCTCCTCCACCTAGGCCCTCCACAGGTGCAGCCAGCACTCTGCTCCGGCCTGTCACAAGTACTCGGGCCAGGTTGGGCCAGGCCACAGCTGTGGTTCAGCATCTAGGGGGAAGTAAGACGGCAGGGTCAGGACCAGAACACTAGCCCCCTGTAGGGCCTGGCTCCCAGCCATCTGATGGGAGGGCTGAGTGATTAGCACAGGGCTGGTCAGGGAACTCAGGGTCCTCTCTGCCTGTGGCCAACCACAGCCCACCACTGCTGGGCCCAGTCCTGGCTCATGGCCCAGCCCAAGGAGATGCCACCACCGTTATGCATGAGGCCAAGGGCCCGAGGAGCTGGACATCAGCTACTCTGCCCATGTGTGCCAGAAGGGAACCCACTGCTGCCAGCCTCTGGCCCCCCAAGAGCATCGCTTCCCTCCCATCCCTCCGGGGGAAAGATGGTCCCTCGGCCCTCCTCACCCATGGCCATCAACCCCAGTTTCATCCCCAGCCCTGACACCAGGAGGGGAAAGCCTCACCTTCCCCACAGCAAAGTCATTCGGCACTGTGGGGGTACTCCCTGCCCCCCATTCCCTGTATAACCCCCAGCCCAATGCCAGGGGGAATTGATGCCCCAAGGCCTCACCGATTAGTCCAAGAGGTCATCATCTGCCAGCAGGAGGGTGAGGGACACACCAGCCATTTCCAGCGCCGTCATGAAGGTGCCGACCAGGGCTCGGGCCAACGCGAACCACCTCGGTCCTCTGGGGTGAGAGGGAAGGGAGTTCATGACGAGCAGAACAGGAACCAGAGCTCAGTGGGGACCCAGCAAGGGGATCGCAGAGGTGATGGAGGAGGGGTTGGACGCAGGGGAGGGAGGGAAGGAAGCAGTCCCCTCTCCTCTTCCACCCACCCGTCAGTCGGGATGGCAAAGAACGGGGACCGTGCAAGGGAGATCAGGGGGTGGGGAGTGGAAGCTAAAGGACCTCGTGGATGATCCAAGGCCAGAAATCCAGGGCAAAGAGGTCCAGGGTGCAGTGCCGAGGGGCCCTAGGCACACACCTGGGGAGCATTATACACACAATCCAGGCACAGCCTCTACCATGGGAAGGAGGGAAGAGACCCCCTGAATCCCCTCCCATCTGAGCCCCTCTCCTGCACCGTCCTGGCCTGTTCCCCACCCCACTAGCTCTGGGCCGGGCCAGGCCAGGCACTCACCAAGGCAGCGTACAGCCGCCACCGGCCACACACCCAGCTCCAGGAAGGACAGGCCACCCAGGTTGTCAACACCAGCACCACAGAGGCCCCTGGAAGGCAGAGGAGAGGTGAGTGTGAGCCCTGCCCTGCACAGGGGGGAGGCGGGTCAGGGGAAGGATCACTCACGGGCTCCAAGGCCACGCGCGAGGCGTTGGAAGAGCTGCTCATGTGATCGAGCATCATCTTGACGATTTCGTCCGCCGGCACCATCTGCAGGGAGAGGAGGGAGATGATGGGAGTGGGGCAGCAACAGACTTGAGGACAGGTGAGGGGGGGAGCCAACCTACCTTCATCCTGCGCACGCCCGCCTCAACATGAATCCCTGCAGAGAAAGAAGGGGTCACAAGGCCTCCGACCTGCTCCCTACCCCTATTGCCAGCACCTGATCCCAAACCAGAGATAGGGCCTGGGCCATGGGCACCCACAATATGGACCAATGGGAGCCGCCTGGCCCCTATCCCCCTCCGGGCAGCACGGCCACCGGCCCGTACCTGGGACCCTAAACAGTGGATTCTTAGGCACCATTGACAATGAACATTCAGGCCCATGGGCACATGGGCCCTGTAGGTGATGGATACCTGGACCCCCTTGGAACCAATGCACCAGTCCCCCACCCCCAGAGAGACAGCCACAGGCTGAAGGGAGACAAGGGCAGAGGGATGCATCCAATGCAGGAACAGGCGCAAGGCAACAGACACATAGATGTAGAGGCCAATCCTCACCCAGGCCCAGCTCCAGCTCGTCCTGAGCCAGCTGAAAGGTAGGTCCTGAGCCAGGGACATGCAGGGGGACAGGCCACGCCAAGGTACCTGCATGGGGAGGGAATGAAAGAGTTAACTTCACCTTCGCTGGTGACAGGACAGGGATGCTGGGCCAGAGGGATCTTTCCATGTTTTCAGGGAGAACAACTCCAGGCTGTAATCAGCGCCGAGCCCCTAGGGGGACAGGGTGGGGCTGAGCAGGGGCAGGTGCCCTGGTCTAGAAGAACATCTAGGCATGGGGGCACCATCTAGGTTGGGACTTGAGACAAGGATCTCCTGGCTGAGACATCCCTGGGGGGAGCTCCCTATTGCTGTGGGGCCACATGTCCCTCCCAGACCCCCTCCCTCACCCATCAGCAGTCCTGGGCACTATGGTGGGAGGTGGTGCCCACCCCAGCCCATGCCAGGAGTCCCTAAGCACTCACCCATGGCTCCTGCAGCAGCCATCACCCTGCGAACAACCTTCTCCAGGCTCGCCCCTGCCTCCGACAGCGCGCCAGCCACCTGCCAGGAGAAAGGCTGCCTCAGTGCCAACTCAGGATGCTGCTCCTTCCTGTAGCCAGCCCTGAGCCCATGATGCAGGGCCACAGCCAGGGGTAAAACCCAACACGGAGCAAGGCATCTGATTAGCATGCGTGCTACTGTAGCACCCACTGGCCCCAAAGTTGGACCAGGCCCACTATGCTGGGCACCACACACACACAGCAAAGAGATGGTCCCGCCCTTTGAGACCTCTCAATCCATGGATGAGACGAAGTGGATGCAAACAGACATGGTCTTGTGGTTACGGCACTGGGCTGGGACCCAGGACACCTGGGTTCGATATCTGCCTCTGCCACAGACTGCCTGTGAGAATCATTCCAGGTCCCTTCTGCAAAAAAAAAAAAAAAAAAAAAAAAAAAAAAAAAAAAAAAAAAGACATTTCTTTGGCCTGTCTTGTGCATTTCCATCACGTGTCCTTCAGGGCATGGACTGACTCTCCTTGTGTCTGGTCAGCACCGGGTACAATGGAGCACTGATCTTTCTGGCTTCTACTTGCTCTGAGATACAAATAAGTCACTGCAGTAGTGACTGCCTAGAGCTAATCATCACAGAGAACCATTCCCCCACAACTTAAAGCAACAAACGCAATGCAGACAGCTCTGTGCCTGGATTCAAACACTCCTGGTTGGGTGGGCGGAGCCTGTAACCCAAACATCACAGCTTCCAGCTGGCCCCAAAGCCTCTGCTGGACCTGAGTAGACGCACCAAGTGAAAGTGACCAGGCTCTGACTGTCCTGGGAGAGCAAAGATGGGGTCAGTTACAACCCCACCAGAGTCCCCTGGCATTACAACCAGGGCCCTGGATGTGGACAACTAAATCCTCTGAACAGGAACAGCTGATCAGACCCCTTCAGGCTATCCAGATTTGACTCCAGCAGGCAGAGCTGGATCCAAGGCTGCTGGGAAAGTAATTGAGGGCTGGTGGTTTTGATCTGCAGTGGGCCCTGCACAGTGAATGGCCACTGGGGACTGATCTGCTAACAGTGTTTATGAACACTGTGCCGCCACAGCTAATTGGCACTGGGGGGCTGCCCCATCCCACTCACCTTGTGTATGAGCACTGTGCCACACAGCCCTCTTCTCCCCACTTTCTTCTGCGCAGTGAAAGCGCTGTCGTCACCCACCACCACCATCTGCACTTCGGCCCCTCTGCCCCGCGCCTGCTCCAGTGCCAGCCCGAAGTTCAAGCCGGTCCCCAGTGTAGTTCTTCACGATCAGCAGCGTCCCGGCTAAGGGAGACAGAAGGAAGCGAGGTGCCTCACTTGCTCTCTGCCACTCTTAGGAGGGACCCCCCATCTGACACTGCACTTCTGTACCTGAGCCAGCCTGTGTCACTGCCCGGATTGCTGCAGTATGCTGCCCACTGCGGGAGAAGTGAAGACGGCGCCAGCCACCACTCCGGTGAGCATCCCTTCCGATGTACCCTAGGCAGGGGAAAGAGAGTGTGTCCTGTTAGGGGCACAGTGAGAGAGCCTCACTTCCAACATGCACTGCTTGCACTCTGATCTCCCTGCTTCCTGTCATGTCTTCAGCAATAGGACCCTCCACTAGCACCAACCCCGGCACACTCCGTGTAGCAGGGCCCTGCCACCCACAGCCAAAGGCCTGCAGCTGTACCTCCACACTGCATTAGTGACTCACCATGCTGGATAATGAGATTGTCTCCTGGGCACTGGGCTGGTAACCCCCCCTCGGTTCCCCCCGCTCCCCAAACATGCCTCCAGCCTGGCCCCACTCCCTGCTCCTGCACCGCATACCTGCATGTGCGGGCTCGTGTCCTGACCCTCCTCAGACAGCAGCGCCACCGTCCCTGAATGTTCTCCAGGTCGGATCGCAGGCCACCCGGTGCCCCTTGCAGGAGCTGGATGGCCGGGTTACAGGCCACCAGCCCAGCCAGCGCATCGTCCGCGCAGCCTGGCACTGAGTTCACCAGCTTCTTGGAGACCTGGGAGGCAGCGAGAGAAGGGAGTCATGCAGCTCCTGACCGCACTGCTGCTGGCAGGGAGATGGCCTGGAGGGGTTACCTGGGTAGTTAGGGGTAGATGAGTACTAGAAAACAGATGTGCTTTGAATACACAATTGCAGGGGCTCAAACAATACTGCTCTGTTGGGAGGACTGGTGGCTGGCTGGCGGGGGAGAAAGAAATGGACCTTTCCCCTGCCCTGGCTCCATTCAACCCAGGACAGCGGGACTGGCTGGCTCAGGGGGCTGAGAAATGGGGATACTGTGCCTTTCCCCTGCAGGACACGGGAGTTCCTTGTTACAAGGGAAGCAGAGGCATGGTTCCTCATAGGTCCCTATTACCGTACCATCCCTATCTCCACACCCCCATCTCTTATTGCTCTATGCTTACACTCCCCTCCCTTGCACAACCTGGGCCTCCCCAATAGATCCGAGCCCCTGCTCTGCATGGGGACTGGCCCCCGCCTGGACCAGCCTCTGCTCATACAGCCCCACTGTGCCATGCTTCTGGGGCGTGGCTGTGCTGCTGCAGTTAGGGACAAACTCCGAGGTCTTTGTGAGGCATTTCCTCAAGAAAATCTCCCAGTGACTCAGAGGCCTCAGGAACAGGACCTGGACCAGAGACCAGTCAAATGCAGCCAGTACAACAACTACTCTGGATCCTGATCATAGCAGGGTACCAGTACTCCTCATGCTGCTGGAGGGGCACACTGGCCAAGTCAGCACATATAGGGCAGAGGATTTACACCTCCATTGCAGTGTGAATGGGGCCACAGCTATAGCCCCTCCCCTCCCCCCGGCGCCTATCAAAACCTCCTTTGAGGCTGGGAACTCACTGCATGGGGGCAGGATTGAGGCACCCGCAGGGCAGAGCGAATCCCAGTAAGGAAAGGGGCCCGATTCAGCCTAGCAGAGCTGCCCTCACCTGGGGCAAGAGGATCGGGGGTCAGACAGGAGAAGTAGCTCTGGGGGTGAGTCGGGAGGACGTCTGTCTTGCTCGGACGGACAGGAAGGGAGTGGGATGCTGGGACAGGACAGCAAAGCAGCCCTGTGGCATTCAAAACCAGCTGAATCCTGCCTCCGGGGCCACAGACTTCAAACCTAAGTCCAAAACTCTGCCTGCGCCAGGAAGAGGATGTTACAGAGAGGCAGGGAAGGAGATCCCAGGATTACACCCACCTGGCCCTGCTCAGTGTTCCAGTGAGACAGGTGTCCCTACTGCCTGTCATGCTCCCAATCCAAAGGCCAAGCCTGGCACTGGTGTAAAACACAGTTGGGTGACACCGCAACCCCGCTCCCTGGGCCGGCAGGGACACAGGGAGATGCAGCAGGAGGGGAAACGTGAGAGGGCACGGTGGTGGGGAAACTGAGGCAGGCGGCCACGGGGCTGACAGAGCGGGCACGGCTCCTTCCATCAGGGCATCGCGGGGCAATGCAGCGGAGATGGCAGACAGGGTGCTACCAGCATGGGCATGGCGGGAGGGATGAGGCAAGGGAGCCACCCACAGCGGGTGCGGGCAGATGTGGCGCAGCGCGAGGGGCACGGTGCCCCCCACAGGGGATGCTGAGGGCGAGGAGAGGAGCACAGCGCCCTCCTATTGGGGAATGGCGGGGCATGGTTGCCATCTCACAAACGGGGGGCATCTCTGCAGCACGCCTCCCGCCTCCCCGCCTTCCTCCTCACCCGCCCGCCTGCCGACTCTTCTGCTCACAGCGGGTCCTCCGAGAGGGGCAGAGGATCCTCTTCCTACGGACCCCCGCTCTGCGCGTGCGCGCACTCCCGTTTACCGTGCGCGCACGCGCGGGTCCTCCCGGCAGCCGTCCCGTGGTGCCCCCGCGCGGCGGCGGCGTCTGGCGGCGGTATCTCGCTGGTGCGGGAGGCAGCGGTGAGGGCTGCGCGGTCTCGCTCTCTGTGGTCTCTTCGGCCATCCCTCCCCCACCATGTCCTACAACTACGTGGTGACGGCGCAGAAGCCAACGGCCGTGAACGGCTGCGTCACCGGTACCGGCCGTGCGGGGGGGCGGGGCCTGGCGGGGGGCCCTATGAGTTGGCGGGGGCTGAGGCGGGGAGTTATCTGCGGTGGGCAGGGCTGGGAAGGGCCGGGCCCGGTGGGGGGGGAGGTGTTGTCCCCGGACGCCCATGGGGGGAGCGTCAGTCCTTGGCAGCCGAGGGGTGACAGCTGTGCCTGGCCCCCTGTTCGTGGGGAGCGGGGCTTAGTGCGGCTATTGCCTATGGGCTGGGGCGCCGCGTGGGGGTGAGGACGCGTGGGCTGTGGGGGGCGGCCTGTGGGTGGGTGGTGAGCAGAGTGGCAGGGGCTGGGGAGTGGGAGGCAGTGGGTGGATGGGGGGCAGTCAGTGTGTGTGGGGGTGAATGAACAAGGTTCTGGGGGTGCCAGGAGGTGGAGAGCAATCAGGGGAGCAAGCGGTCGGGGCGGGGACAAGTGGGGTGCAAGGGGTGAGCAGGATGCTGAGGCAATAAGTTGGGTGCTTGAGGTGTAGTGTGAGGCCCTCTGTGGAGACAGAGGCTGCTGGGTTGCTCCCTTGGTTTGCAGCCTTGTGATGCTTTGTCTACAGGGCACTTCACTTCATCGGAGGACCTGAACCTGCTGATAGCGAAGAACACCCGCCTCGAGATCTATGTGGTCACGGCTGAGGGGCTGCGGCCTGTCAAGGAGGTGGGCATGTATGGCAAGATTGCAGTTATGGAACTCTTCCACCCAAAGGTGAGTGTGGTGCCTGGTGGTGGGGGTGGGGTATGGTGCTGGGTGGGGTGCCGAAGGATGAGATTGTGGAATAAGGGGTGTGAAATTTGTTCTGATCAGTGCCAGGAGTTTGGGTGGGTTTCCTTTGTATGGAGTTTTCCTGAAGCATGTTGATGTTCCCTCTTTCTAGGGGGAGAGCAAGGACCTGCTGTCATTCCTGAACAGCCAAATTACAATCCTGTATCCTTGAGTACAAGCAAAGTGGTGAGAGCATTGATATCATCACCCGAGCCCATGGCAACGTTGCAGGTAAATTGGTGAGCAAGCAGTAAAGGCTGATGGGTTCCCTTTGTGAATGCTGGTTTTATTCTGGTGTTGGAATAGACAAACTATAATACAAATCTCTGCCTTTGTGGAACTCACAACCTAAGCTCCTGATCTTGCAACTGACTGTGCCTGGTCTCTTACACTAGTATTCAGACAAAACCCTCCCTCACCAGTTGTCAAGCCAAAGCACCTTCATCTGTTTTCAAATATTGAGGTTATAATTGGCAGCTGTGATGCATGGATTGAGTACAAGACTGGATATCAGGAAATTTGGTCTGCCGGTAAGTTGCTGAGCGTTGTCCTTGGCCAGATGCTTTTCTGGCCACAGTTTTGCCATCTGTAATGTGCTAAGAGATCTAAGATAATACCTAAAGTCTCAGATAGTGTTTTTTATCTATAGATTTCAAAGTGCTTTATAAAGAGATAAGCATCATTATTCTCATTTTATGATGGGGAAACTGAGGCACAGGTTGGTGACATGTCTGAGTCACCCAGGCAGACATGGGAATAGAACACAGGTCTTGTGGTGTCCCTGTTCAGTGCTCTATCTATGAAGCATATTGCCTCCCTAGAAAAGAGACTGCAAAGTTGTTTGTGCTACAGGAAACTGAGAGTAAGTTATTGAGGCTGGTGGTTTTATCTTTGGAGAAACGTCATGGCTCATTGTGAAAAGGACATCTATTTTGGACATGGGATACCCAAGTCACTATTTGCTTGCTGGACAATATGCTAAAACCTAATAAATGGATTGCAGGAAATTGACTTTGTCTCTTGACCTCACTGAGTGTTCTCTTGTTTCTTTGTTTGGGTCTCTTTTTGATAGTAGTCTCTTCTCTCCAGGATCGCATTGGTCGGCCCTCAGAGACGGGTATAATTGGCATCATTGAACCTGAGTTGTCGGATGATTTGGATTGCGGCTCTATGATGGCCTTTTCAAGGTCATTCCTCTGGACCGGGACAACAAGGAGTTAAAGGCCTTTAACATCCGCCTGGAGGAGCTGCAGGTCATCGATGTCAAGTTTCCTCTATGGCTGCCAGGCTCCTACCATCTGCTTTGTTTACCAGGTACCCTGGGTGGCTTCCTTGAGTTGTCCCTGAATAGAGGGTGTTGGAAATCAATTGGTCAGGGCTGGTGTGAGTGTAGTCCCTGAATGTCCTTGTAATTGTCCAAGTCATTTATGCTGTCCTGGAACCTATGCTAAGCAGCATTGTGATCTAGTGGTTAGAGCAAGAGGCTGGGAGTCAGGACTCGACTGACTGACCGACCTAGGGAAAGCCACATCACCTCTCTCTGCCTCACTTTCTCTGTCTATGCCACATGAGTGGCATGCCACATGAGTATTAGCACTCCATGGGAGGTCAAAGCTTCCCTCTTTAGGAGCCTTGAGATTCTGGATGACTGGTGATTTAGATGTGCCTATTTCTTATTAAATGGTTAGCAGAAATGTCTCTCAGCATGCATTGGGTAGGTTGCGGACGAGCTCAGCTTGGTTTACAGGCTCTGGCTATTTCTTTATAGAAGGTGATGTTGGGCCTGATCTGCCTCCTTCTCAGTGGTTGTGAGGAGTCAGTAAATCCTGTTCAGCTATAGGTTAAGGCTACTTTTCATTTCTGTAGGTGCCTCAAGCCTGTCTTACTGTTGGGATAGTCTCCCAAAGGAAACATTTCTGAGCACTGTTACATCTCCACTTACACATCTCAAAACAAACTCTGTGGGCTAGCTGGCTGGCTCAGAAAATTGGTGAGAGGACATGGAGTCCTTCGTCTTTTACATTGCCAGTGCAAATCTAGCCCAGGAAGCTAGACACTGGCTGAAAGTCATTGCTGTCTGATGGCTTCTTTGTGCCTGTGTGAAATGAGTTTTGGTGGCTTCAGTTTAGTTCTTAATGGCTGATCACATAAAGTCATGAGCACAAGTAATAATCTAGCTTTTATAATGTGCATTTCATCGTAGAGCTCCGCACTTTTACCAAGGAGGTCAGTAACATTATTCCCATTTTATAGATGGCAAATCTGAGACGCATAGGAGAGATGTGACATAGACTTCCTGTCTGTGTCAGAACTGGGAGTAAGAAAAGGAGTACTTGTGGCACTTAGAGACTAACAAATTTATTTGAGCATAAGCTTTCGTGAGCTACAGCTCACTTCATCGCATCAGATGGCTTATGCTCAAATAAATTTTAGTCTCTAAGGTTGCCACAGTACTCCTTTTCTTTTTGCAAATACAGACTAACACGGCTACTACTTTGAGAACTGGGAATGGAACCCATGTCTCCTGACTCCTAGTCCAGTGGTCTGTCCACTAGGCCACACTGTGATAATGTTGCAGTCTGAGCAAAGAGGCAAGGTCTGAACAGACCAGGGAGCCTGAGCTTCCCCCTCATCTTTAGCGATGACTCTTCAGGGCATGTCCATGTAACCACAGTGATGTTGAACCCTCCATCATGACATTTTGCCTGTAATACTTTATTATTACTGTGCTCCATAACATTTACACATGCTACAGCAATGGGGTTTGTGTAACCATTGCACCCAGTTTGAGATGTTTGTGGCTTCCCTAAAGCTAAGAAGTATAAATAATGGCTTTTACACAACACTCTATAAAGCGTAAATTACCCTGTGAGAAAGGAAATCATTACCCTCATTGTGTTGGTGGGGAAACTGAGGCAGAGAGTGGCAGTGACTTGATCCAGGTCATAGAGTCCATGACAGAGCCTTGGTAAGAACTCAGGAATTCCAGGGTTGTACTCACAATGTTCCTCTGTCCACCAAAGTAGCAGAGACAAGAGGACTTGGTTATTCGTATAGTCAGTAGGAAACAGGGCTTTGTTTCCACAGATCTAAGGGTTGTAAACATTTCTAATTAAGAGTGAAGCTATTAATGCCCTGTTATAATAATCAAACAGTCCTGGTATAAGAAGGAAAGGGTTGATTTGATTTGTGTCTGCCAACAACACACTTAATGCCGTGCAGTAAATTTTGCCCTTGTAGCAGAGTGGGATACGCATTCTGTCTGACTCATTAATTCTTACATAAAACATTTGGTTTTGTTTTGGTTGCTGTCTCTCTGAATTGTAAAAGAAAAGGAGTACTTTAGAGACTAACAAATTTATTAGAGCATAAGCTTTCGTGAGCTACAGCTCACTATGCTCTAATAAATTTGTTAGTCTCTAGGGTGCCACAAGTACTCCTTTTCTTTTTGCGAATACAGACTAAACGGCTGCTACTCTGAAACCTGTCTCTGAATTGTGTGCATGTAGGTGGGGAGAGGTTTTCCGAGTTTTTTTTCATGTAATCTCTCTAAAGTTATTAATCCTGATCAGAGAATTTGGACTGATCAGAATTGCAGTGCATGTTCTTAGATGTTGGTGGGTATCCTTTTTTTTTTTTTTGTTTTTATTTTAAATGCCAAAGGCAGATACCACAAATATGAATAAATTCCATATAAAAGACTGTTAAGAAAACATACCAGTTGAAAGGACACTAAAGTGGTCCAGAAATGCCAGAGTTAAAATGCAATTTTACTCTGAAAAGCTACTATTAAAACAGCAACTTTACGCTCAGATCTATTCCCCATTTCTATTCCTTGTAACTGTTTCTTGCTTTACTGATAAACTTAAGTTTTTATTGCTCTTCACTCTGATTAACAATGGTTTGCCAGCACAATCAGAAGAGAATCCAGCTCATAAGAACATAAGAATGGCCATACTGGGTCAGACCAAAGGTCTATCCAGCCCAGTATCCTGTCTTACCGACAGTGGCCAATGCCAGGTGCCCCAGAGAGAGTGAACCTAACAGGTAATGATCAAGTGATCTCTCTCCTGCCATCCATCTCCACTCTCTGATAGAGGCTAGGGACACCATTCCTTACCCATCCTGGCTAATAGCCATTAATTGACTTAACCTCCATTAATTATCCAGTTCTCTTTTAACCCTGTTATTTGTCCTAGCCTTCACAACCTCCTCAGGCAAGGAGTTCCACAGGTTGATTGTGCACTGAGTGACGAAGAACTTCCTTTTATTTGTTTTAAATCTGCTACCCATTAATTTCATTTGGTGGCCCCTAGTTCTTATATTATGGGAACAAGTAAATAACTTTTCCTTATTCACTTTCTCCACACCACTCATGATTTTATATACCTCTATCATATTCCCCCTTAGTCTCATTTTTCCAAGATGAAAAGTCCTGCCTCTTTAATCTCCCCTCATATGGGACCCATTCCAAACCCCTATTCATTTTAGTTGCCCTTTTCTGAATCTTTTCTAATGCCAGTACATCTTTTTTGTGATGAGGGGACCACATCTGTACACAGTATTCAAGATGTGGGCGTACCATGGATTTATGTAAGGGCAATAAGATATTCTCTTCTTATTCTCTGTCCCTTTTTTTAATGATTCCTAACATCCTGTTTGCTTTTTTGACTGCCGCTGCACACTGCGTAGATGTCTTCAGAGGACTATCCATGATGACTCCAAGATCTTTCTTCTGATTAGTTGTAGCTAAATTAGCCCCCATCATATTGTATGTATAGTTGGAGTTGTTTTTTCCAATGTGCATTACTTTACATTTATCCACATTAAAATTTATTTGCCATTTTGTTGCAAATCACTTAGTTTTGTGAGAACTTTTTGAAGTTCTTCACAGTCTGCTTTGGTTTTAACTATCTTGAGCAGTTTAGTATCATCTGCAAACTTTGCCACCTCGCTGTTTACCCCTTTCTCCAGATCATTTATAAATAAATTGAATAGGATTGGTCTTAGGACTGACCCTTGGGGAACACCACTAGTTACCCCTTTCCATTCTGAAAATTTACCATTTATTCCTACCCTTTATTCCCTGTCTTTTTAACCAGTTCTCAATCCATGAAAGGATCTTCCCTCTTGTCCCATGACAATTTAATATACGTAAAAGCCTTTGGTGAGGGACCTTGTCAAAGGCTTTCTGGAAATCTAAGTACACTATGTCCACTGGATCCCCCTTGTCCACATGTTTGTTGACCCCCTCAAAGAACTCTAACAGATTAGTAAGACATGATCTCCCTTTACAGAAACCATGTTGACTTTTGTGCAAGAATTTATGTTGTTCTGTGTGTCTGACCATTTTATTCTTTACTGTTGTTTCAACTAATTTGCCCGGTACTGACATTAGACTTACCAGTCTGTAATTGCCAGGATCACCTCTAGAGCCCTTCTTAACTGTGGGCGTTACATTAGCTATCTTCCAGTCATTGGGTACAGTAGTTGATTTTCTCCTTTCTGAAATTAAATGCCACAGTGTTGGGCTGTAGAGGTGTTCTTTCCACCACAGGAATGTTAAGCTCACGCTCCTTGAGTTAGAGCATTGTCAACCAAACGATTTAAGTTCCAACTGCATAATCTTTGTTTAAGTGTGAGCTGGAAAGAACCCAGCTTAACTTTGACTTTGCAAAGCAGGCAGTTAGTAAAATCTTTTACTTAGAAACTGTTGATTGGATCTGCAAATTGCCAAGACACAGTACACACAGAGCCTAACAGTGTCCTTTCACAAAAAAAAAGTCATTTTTCATAATAGAACCATGCTCGCAACCTTAATTCTGCCCTTTTGGGCACCTGCATCATTACAATATAGACTGTAGTTCCTGGATCCCATACGGTTCCTAAATAATAGTGCTGTATGGGTTTTCTGTAACCTGGTAGTACAGAGCACTAGTCTGTGTGTCAGACAAACGTTAGTTCAGAAAAATCATTTTTGTGAGAAGTATTAGTAAACTGTGCTTACACAACGTACTGCAGAATAATAACTTTAAGTAATAGCAAGAGTTTATATAACCCTCTACTCTGTGTTACATGACCCTCCCTGTGCTTGATCGACAGGGGATATGAATTTGTTACAGCCCAGCTACAGAGCATGAATCTCTGGGTCAATTTTAGCTTTGGAGGTCCCTGGTTCAATCTGCCTGGTGTGTCAGTCAACATGCTGGCTGTCACACTAGCTTGCATGTTTGCAGCAGAGTCCATGGGTAAACTGGATAATGGTCAAAAAATGGGTCTACTGAGACTACTGCTTTTTATGCTAGCCAGTATCATTGTTACTGTGTGTTCTTCCATTTGTTGTATCCACTTGTTGTCTCTCGGATTGTTATACTGTAACTCTTTGGGACAGGAGCTGTCTTATGTGTTTGTACAGCACCTAGCACAATAGACCGATCCATGATTGGTGCCCCAGACACTACTGCAGTACAAATAATGGGTGTTGTCATAAATATCATAAGAGAAAAGGCAACTTATTTAAAAAGGCTGTCTGTAAAGAGAAGCCATGACAAAGAAAATAGTGAACTATAACAAGACAGTCTGTATTTTCATTGCCTTCTGGGCATGTCAAGTATTACAGCTCTAGAAGGTACTACATGCACATGCAGCTAAGGCTGTAGAATATTGTATTGTATTTGAGAGAATTGGATAATATGACAAGGGCATTGTTTAAGCATTTCCACTCTAACATGGTATTGGTTGTAGAGGGTCAGACTCTATCTTCCCTGCTGTTTTGCGGCCCCTAATCAGACATTACGGTCCTGCAGCCTCCTTATTACTCTGCAAGTAATCTCATTGTGTTCATGATCAAACACACACTTCTGCTTGCCTGCTGCAGTGATTTCTGTTGCTTCTCTTTCTGCAGGATCCCCAGGGTCGCCATGTCAAAACGTACGAGGTATCCCTGCGAGAGAAGGAATTCAACAAGGGTCCCTGGAAACAGGAGAATGTAGAGGCCGAAGCGTCCATGGTAATTGCAGGTCGGTTCTTCTTTATAGAAGATCTTACCTACCACATCTTGCTTCGGTGTTGATGCTTCACCTTGTTACAGGTACTCTCTAACGAGGCTGTCTGCATTCTCCCTTTCTGCAGTACCCGAGCCCTTTGGAGGAGCTATCATCATTGGGCAAGAGTCGATCACCTACCACAATGGCGATAAATATCTGGCTATAGCTCCACCGATCATCAAGGTGAGAGAGTTTCTTTCTAAAATGCTGTTCCCTAGGGCCTTGGATATGGCTGCTCCTGGGGCCTGGTTCCTTTGCACTTCAGTTTCCACGTTGTGCCTAGGTACTGCATGTAGTAAGTTCTAAGGCTCACCTGTACTAAGGAGTCTCCAGGTTGGGATTTTAAACTGCTCTCTCACCCTCGCATATCTGTGGGATGGGACTCCTTTACTCCCATGTGACAGTGTAGGGATGTGGCCTTTGGGTGCATGAATGGGTGTCTGGTACAGTTGTTGATCCCTGTCTTCGGACACTTGAGGGTTGTGTTCTGTGTTGAAGAAGGCGTGTGCCTGGTCCCCTTATAGCCAAATATGGGTGGGGCTGCTCTTTGCTTTGAGTGCCGGGGAGAATGCTGTAAAGCCGAAAGCCTGTTGGGGCTCTGGGGCTGCAGAGAAAGAAATACATTAAGTAGCAGAGTGAGGTTCGGGCATTGGCCCAAGCCAAAGCAGAGATGCAGCTGAAAGGCTCACAGCAAAGGTAGGACCTGTAGCAGTGAAAGAGCTGAAGCTTGAATACAACACTGAGTGTGAACGAGTGCTTGGTTTGGGAAGAGGGGAGCCCAGGTGGGGTGTCTGAGCCAGGGGGTGTGATCCTCATGAGAGGGGTATGATTCCTGGCTGCAAGTTGTACAGGAAGCATCAACTAGATCACAGAGGCAACAAGGGGAGTGAGTATGTGTTAGACTGAAAGAAAAGCAGAGATATGATCAGAAGATCATTTGAAGGCTGAGACAACAATGGACTAGAATGTGGAAATAGATCTCTGGGGAAATAGATACAGGCATCGTGGCTTGAGTGTCTGACAGGCTGTCAGCTCAGGCTCTTTGGAGGCCCATGCTTTTATGTGTGCTGCATTAGTAAGAAAAGTAACATGCTGCCTGGGAGTCTCTCTGGGCCTTGCCCTGCATACCTAGCACAGGCACATCTGCCCTAAAGTCAATGGGAGATTTGCTTGGATAAGGGCTGCAGGAGCATGCCATTAAATCCCAACCCAAATGGCATGACCAGAAGCTGGGCATCATCTGTCACTCAGAAAACCACTTGCTCAGAGTTCTGAGACAAAACTGGCATGCAGCTGTCTAGGCCCAAACCAGCATCTGGACAGTTCATCTGCTGAAAGTGCTCAGTCAGCGGAATGAGGTTTCTGAGGGGGTCACTCCTGAGCTGAGAATGGGCCTAAGGCATTTCAGCCTGACCTGTAATTCCTGAGACAGTTCTGAGTAGTTGATAATGGGGAAGTTCCACCACAGACTCGCATATAGTCAATGGCACAATATAATCAGTGGGGAGTCAAATCACTGTCCCAAGGAGCAAGCGGATTGCCACAATGGTTGGGGGAATTCACCGTCTCACGCAGGATTGTACTGTTGGCCATGTGCATTGTGGGCGTATTCACTCTTCTCTGGCACATCTGACATTGGCAGCTGGGAGCCAGATACCAAGCTAGGGAGCCCAGTAACTCCAACCACTTTCTCTGCCTGCAGCAAAGTACAATCGTGTGCCACAATCGTGTGGATCCCAACGGGTCCCGTTACCTCCTGGGGGATATGGAGGGCCGTCTCTTCATGCTGCTTCTGGAGAAGGAAGAGCAGATGGACGGCACAGTCAGCCTGAAGGACCTGCGTGTGGAGCTGCTTGGAGAGGTAGTGCTCTTCCCCCTTGCTGCTGTACTATGTGTGGTCTCTGCCTGGGGAATTCTTGAGCTGCAAGCACGGCTCAAGGACTTAAATGGAGAGAAGCGAGTCTCCACTAAGACTGGGGTGGGGTGCGGTTTAATTCTTTGCTATATTCACAGCTCTAAACCCCCTGAGGCACCAGGATTTATGGGGAGTGACCAAGTGTGGGTCCTTTGCTAGCGTCCCCACCTTCAGGGGTTGCATTGGGGCTGGTGCTTCGGTCAGTCATTGAGGGGAGCATGTACTCTTTGGTGTTTCCCTAAAAGGATTTTCTTTCAGGCTACGGATCTTAACTTCCTTCCAGGGGCGTTCCCATGGAGCTGGAGTTTGGGATTGGTGTTTGTAGGGTAGGGGGCCCTGCTCTGGTCTGGGGCTTTCCAGTGGGCTTGAATTGTATATCTGCTACAGGCCTCTTTCCCCCTAACCTGTTGGTCCATCTGTCTCCTTGCCTAGACATCCATTGCAGAGTGCCTGACCTACCTAGATAATGGTGTTGTCTTTGTCGGCTCTCGGCTTGGGGACTCCCAGCTTGTGAAGGTGAGAAGAAGCCCTCTCCTGATCTAGTTCTATCTGCAGCCACATTTGTTCACCTTTCCCCTCCCTGCTGGATCCCAAGAGGCTTGGATGGGTCAGGGGAGCCTCTGCCTTGCTTCCCATTGCTCGCCCAGGCCTCTCTGCTCTGTTTGCTGGAAGTTTGACTCTGTTATTGACAAGAGGTCGAAAAAAAACGAGGAGTACTTGTGGCACCTTAGAGACTAACAAATTAAATTTGTTAATCTCTAAGGTGCCACAAGTACTCCTTGTTTTTTTTGCTGATCCAGACTAACATGGATACCACTTTGAAACAGGTTGAATAAACAGGCTCCGTCAGTATTTATGAATCAGATTTAGTTACATATTGATACAGCATAGTGCAGAATACAGAAAGGAAGGCTGTATATTACCAAACCGATCTGCAGAAATGTTCTTGATTCACTCCCAACTAACTCTCAAAACCTCAGCTCCTTATGTGCCTTGGGTCTTTACAAAGAGAGAGAAAAGATTCCTTTTTCAACAGCCTAATTACTTGTGAAATATCCTTTATGGTATTTCAGCATACATGATTTGATAAGTCCATAGGTATTTTGAACCAAGTTGTTATTACAGAAAACGTCTCTGACAACAAGCAAATCCTGATGAATTAAAAACATCTCAGTAGTTTATTATCTTATCAATCACAAAACACATCTGCAAGTATCCCTCGTCAGTCACAAGTGGTCTCTTTTCTTGGTTTCCTAGACATCTGATGACTTTTTCTGTGGGTTGACAGGATCACAGCAGGAGATTACACACATTCCATCACTTGGTCACACACTAAGGTTCAGCCTGTGTACAGAGCACATTTAGGTGTATAGATACAGAACACCCGCACTTTGATTGATGCCCCACAGCGTTCTGGGACTTGCGTACAAAGCGTTATGGGAGTTTCATATCTGCTAGCAACTCAGATCCCTCCCCACCTCTGGGTGCTCCCTGCATTTACTTTGGGAGCTAATGACTTTGTGTTCACAGCTCAGCGTGGACAGCAATGAACAAGGCTCCTACGTAGTGGCCATGGAAACCTTCACCAACCTGGGCCCCATCGTGGACATGTGTGTGGTGGATCTGGAGAGACAGGGTCAAGGGCAGGTAATATTGGCTCTGCCTTCCCTTTGTCAGTGCTGAGTGCGTCTTCTCCAGATGGGGCGTGCCCACTGCAAAGGGGGGATAGACTGTGCTCCATGCTGGGCGTCCAAGCTGCCCTCATCTGAGCTACTACACAAAGAGATACTGAGAGGGAGGATAGGTAGTGCTTGTGGGGTATTCTGTGTTAGGAGCAGCGAATGGTGGCGCTTTGAGATCCATTGCGGGAAGGTGCTGTGAGTGCAAAGAAGGAGTCTTAGGGTAGCTGCTTCCCGGGGATCCCTTCTCATGAGGGAAGATTAGAGGAAAGTTAATGAGTACCTCCTCTTTCTAGCTGGTCACGTGCTCTGGCGCCTTTAAGGAGGGCTCCCTAAGGATCATCCGGAATGGGATTGGGATTCACGAACACGCCAGCATCGACCTGCCAGGGATTAAAGGTATGTAAATCCATCGGGAGCGCAGAGCATACGTGTCAGCCTTCAGCTT
Source organism: Dermochelys coriacea (assembly GCF_009764565.3). NCBI lineage: Eukaryota > Metazoa > Chordata > Testudines > Dermochelyidae > Dermochelys > Dermochelys coriacea. Next base: position 10,702,848 of record NC_050073.1, on the reverse strand, counting down.
TGTCGGCATGTTCTATAAATCCATTTGATTGTGACCCACAGCTTCAGAGGGGACTGGGAGATGTGTCCTGCATGCAGGCTGGGCAGGGTGTGGGGTGTGTCAAGGGGCATCTCCCTAAGCTTTTTACTGAGATTTTTACTCAGATTTTACTTTATTACTGAGTAATATTGGGCTCTTTTCTTGTGCAGGCCTATGGCCCCTGAGGTCAGATTCACACCGTGAAACTGACAACACCTTGGTACTATCCTTTGTGGGCCAGACCAGGTAAGACTCTGGGGTTAATGCTGGGGCAGGTTCTGGGCTGTGTGCTCTGTACCTAGTTAATTAATTCTTTCCCTCTTGTAGGGTTCTGATGTTAAATGGGGAGGAAGTGGAGGAAACTGAGTTGACAGGATTCGTAGATGATCAGCAAACCTTCTTCTGTGGCAATGTGGCCCATCAGCAACTGATCCAGGTACTGGTGAGGCCAGTGGGAGAGGAGGGGGCTTCTGGCTGGAATGGAAAGGGCTGTGAGGTATCATGGGAGGAGGCCTAGAGAATGTGCTCCCAGTAACAGGGAGGGTGGCAGCGTTTCACCTGGACTGAGTATCATTGACGGTGAGTGTGCCCTGCATCTGAGCTGAAGTGTTTCCCGCTCCTCCAGATCACCTCTGCCTCCGTGCGGCTGGTCACTCAGGAGCCCAAAGCCCTGGTGAGTGAATGGAAAGAGCCCAAGGGGAAGAACATCAGCGTGGCTTCCTGTAACAGCAGCCAGGTGGTGGTGGCTGTGGGGCGAGCACTCTACTACCTGGAGATCCAGCCCCAGGAGCTCAGGCAAATAAGGTGGGTGTGATCCCCTTGCCCTTGTCTCGTTCCTCTGGCCCCCAGCCTGGTTATTGACCTGTCCATTTCCTGCCTGCCTGCCTGCCCAGCTGCACAGAGATGGAGCATGAGGTGGCCTGCCTGGACATCACCCCACTGGGAGATTCTAATGGCAAGTCCCCTCTGTGTGCCATCGGCCTCTGGACTGACATTTCGGCACGCATCCTAAAGCTGCCCTCGTTTGAGCTGCTGCACAAGGAGATGCTGGGAGGAGGTAGGCACTGTTTGTGGGGCATTCTGTACTGGGAGCAGTGAACAAAGCTATGTGTGTCACTTAATGAGGCCTTCTCTTTTCCCCACCCCTGCAGAGATCATTCCCCGCTCCATTCTGATGACCACCTTTGAGAGCAGCCACTATCTTCTCTGTGCCCTGGGAGACGGGGCTCTCTTCTACTTCGGGCTCAGCATTGAGACGGGTGAGTACATGGCCCTTCCTAGTTTGGCTTTTGAGGGGGACGAGACTGATCAGATGCCCTTTCTCCCCCTTCTGAATCCTCTCTCTGATCCCAAGTAGGTTGGCCTGTGATGATGATGGCCCCTCCCCGCTCCATCCTGGTCAGGCCACGCCCCGACAAGACAGGACAGGGATCTCACCCATTTGTTATAACCCTGACATCCCTGGGGAATCTGACAGGCAGCTTCTGTTCAGATACTCAATACAATCAGGATTCCTGCTACAGGAGGGGGATCACCCCTTGCCTGCTTTTCAAGGGAGGGCTACTCTTCCCTCTCCTGGAGGGGACATGACGTGGCTCTTTGTGTGAAACGCTTTGACAGCCACCCTCTGCCGACAGCATGGTGTCTCTGGCCTCCATGTGAGCCCCTTCCAGCCAGTGTGCCTTGTGGCTTGATCCCACTTTTCCAAAAGCTCCCATCCCCTTTGTTGGGCAGCTCCTAACACTGCTGCTCCCTTATTATAGGTTTGCTGAGCGACCGTAAGAAAGTGACGCTGGGCACCCAGCCCACCGTCCTGAGAACGTTCCGTTCACTCTCCACCACCAACGTCTTTGCCTGCTCTGACCGCCCCACTGTGATCTACAGCAGTAACCACAAGCTGGTATTCTCCAATGTCAACCTCAAGGAGGTGAACTACATGTGCCCCCTCAACTCAGATGGCTACCCCGACAGGTGAGCACGCTCGCCCCATGCCAGAGGGGAGGGGCTTCTGGACTCTGCACTGGCCCAAGTTAGGTAAGCAGCAGCATGGCTGGAGGGTTCCCAGCTGCATCCTTCTACCTGATCTAGTGTCGAAAGGGCACAACACCCCCACGTGCATTCCCTGCTCAGGCCTGGCTGACAAGAAGGTGGAAGGTGATGGCATGTTCAGTGAGCAGTATACCCACAGGCCAGCTTGCAGCTGCATGGAGAATGGGAAATGGAAACCCTCCTCCAAATGCGATCAGACCCACTCCTTTTCCTCACTCACACATAACAGTCCAGCTCTTTTGCTTCCATGATGGTGTTGAATGAGAAGACACTTGCCATTGCTTTGTCCCTCCCTATATACCGGCACTGGGTTTTTTCCGCCCAGGCTGGGTCCCAGTAACACTTAGTCAGGAGATCAGTGCTGTGTTAGTCTAGCTGTTCTCCCAGCATCCTAGCTACGCAGAGCCCTGGAGTCAGTGGCTTCCTCTCTGGGCACCTGGTTTACAAGCCTGATCACTGACAGTCTCCTTTCTTTACAGTCTGGCATTGGCCAACAACAGCACTCTGACAATCGGCACCATCGACGAGATCCAAAAGCTGCACATCCGCACGGTTCCCCTCTACGAGTCGCCCAGGTGAGCAGTTGTGTGTTAGGGTTTCTGGGTCTGCGCCCTGTGTGTGAATGGGGAAGGACGATGGCATGGCTCATCGCTCTTCAAAGAGGAGCCGCCCCACCTTTCCACTTGTGTGTGGAAGTGATGAGATGGATGAATCAATGAGATTGGTGGCTGGCATTCTGAGAGCAGCCTGGGGGCTGTAGCGAGGAGATGTCTGGGAACTGAGCAGTTTAATAGCCTAGTGTCCCAGGAGCCTTTGTGTTCTCCTTAGCCTCAGACGTGCTCTCTCCCCTCCTACTGAGGAGTCCTTGTCCACACAGCTTGTTCTGTTTATCCTGCAGGAAAATCTGCTACCAGGAGGTGTCTCAGTGCTTTGGCGTGCTTTCGAGTCGCATTGAGGTGCAGGATGCCAGTGGGGGCACCACTGCACTGAGACCCAGTGCCAGCACCCAGGTGAGAGGAAGCTCTGGGAAGGCATGTGGGCTCGGGAGCTGGGCCACTGGATTAGCGGCTGTTGGAAACATGACTCTTCAAGCCAAATAGTTATACGTATTTTTCTTGACCACCTTGTCATCCCAATGTGGAGTACGTGGACTCCACTGTCCTACCCCATGGCAGTCTGGGCTGGAGGGAGGGTGGGACTCTAGTCTTAGACTCTTGAATCTTTTTATCTCTAGCAGATTCTGTGGCTTCCCTTGCCACATGTTCCCCTTTTCTCTCAACCCAGAGCCCTAGATCTCCTTTGTTTCCCTTGGTCTTACCATTCAGATTGCTCATTAGATGGGATTGCTGATCCATCCTGGGCTGTTTCCTTCTCTCCATGGCTGAGACAAAAGTCCTCTCAGAAGCTGCCATGGAAACTTCTATCTCATCATTCTGTGTTTCTTAAAGGGCCCTTAGCCTGACAGTCTGTCTTCAGAAGACTCTGAGGGGGAGTCCAATGTGCTCATATGCCCCGAGCAGCTGCATCTGGATTTTCCCATGGGAAGAAATGTTCCCCCCACATCGGTGGCCCATTTGGCCAAGCGTCTTGTCTGGGATCTCATTCATCTTCTTACCCCTACTCTGCATTTCCAGCTTTCTTTCTCGTTCAGCCTTTCTGCTCTCCCAGTGTGCTAGGCCACTGCGAGTAGCTTGAGGGTGTGATCACTCACTCTCTGTCCCAGGCCCTGTCCAGCAGCGTCAGCTCCAGCAAGCTGTTTTCCAGCAGCACCGCCCCGCACGAGACATCCTTCGGAGAGGAGGTGGAGGTGCACAATCTACTCATCATAGACCAGCACACCTTTGAAGGTACCAACCCTAATCACTCCCTTCTTCCTGCCCTCAGGAGGGGGCCCAGCTTACCTGTTGAACACTTTCCCTTGCAATGCACATGCAGCAAAGGGGCATGGATGAGACCAGCAGTTCTGTGAAAAAGAGGCTTTATAAGAAGGAAAGGCAAAGGGATGGGGACTCCTGGAGGAGGGTTGGGTGTAAGGCTGAGGGGGTTATACTGGGCGGAAGCACAGACTGGTAAAGAGGGGGTCTCTAGGGAAGTTCTTGACTCTGTGACTTGGGCACATGGAGCAGGCTCTTAGTTCCTTTTAATAAGCTGGTCCAGTAATGTGGGAGGGGAGAGGGCTCTTAGCCACAACCCAATTGCTTTTCTCTTTCCTACACCCAGTGCTCCACGCTCACCAGTTTCTGCAGAATGAATACGCCCTAAGCCTGGTCTCCTGCAAGCTGGGCAAGGACCCCAACACTTACTTCATTGTGGGCACGGCCATGGTGTATCCTGAGGAGGCTGAGCCCAAACAGGGTCGCATCGTAGTCTTCCACTACTCAGATGGTAAGAGGGAGACGGCTGAATTCCTGTACGGGGTCCCTCTCCTGGCAAACTCCAATCATCCAAGGGAGGTCACCCCCCTAAATCCAGATGATTGGGAATGGACAGCACTGTAACAGGCACCTTGGCTTCCCTCACAGACCTGCTGACAGATGGTTGCCAGCTGTCCATGAGAAAGCTTGTGCCCCCAGGCTCTTCTGCTGCTTGGGAGCTTTTGTTCTGCTGTGAACCAACCTCCAAATTATGGTACTTCTTCCCATCTCCCATTAGGACACAGTAATTCTTCACCCTAACTTCCGTCCAGAGCTGGAGTCTGAATCCCATGGTCTTTCCAGTCTTACTTCTCACATCCTTCCGCTACTGTCACTGGGCCAGCAGCTGCCCACCAACTGGCTGAGGAATGGACTTAGCCTTTCTAGGGAGAGAACAGACTTGAGTAGAGCATCTTGTTTGGGTTCCACAGAGGGTCTTGTAGCTGCTCTTGGGGGGCACAGAGGGTAACCAAAGAGTGTGTTGGTGCGTTCCAGGGAAACTGCAGAGTCTGGCCGAGAAGGAAGTGAAAGGGGCTGTGTATTCCATGGTGGAGTTCAACGGCAAGCTCCTAGCCAGCATCAACAGCACGGTAAGGCTCCTGCAAGGCCCTGGATATCCCAGGGAAGAGTTTTCTCCAGAGTTGGGAGGCAGCTCAGCAACAAGATTGAAAGAGCTCCTGTGCTCTGGTGTGCTGGGCTGCTATGTCCCTCTAGGTTCTTCTGTGCTGGCCCTGGCTCACATGTCTGTTCTCTCAGGTGCGTCTGTATGAGTGGACAGCAGAGAAGGAATTGCGCACAGAGTGTAACCATTACAATAACATCATGGCTCTCTACGTGAAGACCAAGGGGGACTTCATCCTGGTTGGGGATCTGATGCGCTCCGTTCTGCTTCTTGCCTACAAGCCCATGGAGGGTAACTTTGAGGAGGTACCGATACTCTTCCACCCAGGGTGATCGGGGTCTTGATCCTATGGTACAGCAAGGGGCTTTCAGGAAAGGGAGAGCAGCTTGTGGGGTGAGGAGAGGGCAGTTTGGCCAGAGAAGAGCCAACAGAGCTGGGCTTCCTTTTTGAGGCACAGTGTCCATAAGAATGGGATCTACTGAAGCCAGCCCTCAGAGCAGCAGCCGTGTTAGTCTGTATTGACAAAAAGAAAAGGAGTACTTAGTCTCTAAGGTGCCACAAGTACTCCTTTTCTTCTTGAAGCCAGCCTGTGGCAGATCTCTGTGGGCTCATGTGAGACATGCTGCTGGGGGATCTGGTTCAGTGTCACAGGCCTTGAGGAAAGGATGCTTTGTGTGATATCTGGTGCCTGCCATGGGGCTGGGAGGTGGGTTTGTCCTGGCTTCCTGTGGTGGGATCCAGGATGGGTAGTATAAGGTGTCCTGATGAGAGACCAGCCCCCCTCACAAGCAACATGGGTTGTCCTGCCAGGATCCTTGTTACGTTCTCGGGGTAGGGAATGTACTGCTGGAGTAGCTGGCTGTCTGGTGTAGTCCTTCCAGGAATCAGCCTGCTTTTCCATCCAAAGGCCCCACCTCCTCCAGAAAGAGCCACTTCTGCATGAAACTGGCACAAAGTCCCTCTCCTGGGGAGATGGGATTGTGATCCCATCAACTGGAGTTTGTGCTGTGCTGCTGCTCCTCCAAGTGGCCTTGTGAGCATGCAAACCTCCTTCTTCTAGCTCTGACATGGGCTGGCACTTCCTCCTTCCACCTGACTTCATTGCTGGGCTCAAAGGGCTGGGTGGGATCCCTCCATGCCATTGTAACGTTGGTGTTGGGTGGGGCAGGGTGGCTCCATGAGGATATCGCCTTGGGGGCTCACAGCAGGGCCTGATCTCCCCTGTGTGTGTCATCCCCTTTAAGATTGCTCGAGACTTCAACCCAAACTGGATGAGCGCCGTGGAGATCTTGGACGATGACAACTTCCTGGGAGCAGAGAATGCTTTTAACCTGTTTGTGTGCCAGAAGGATAGGTAAGCTGGCTCTGGGCATGATGCATTGCCTGGTGGTGATGGTGATGTGATACATCCTATCATTCCCTCCCTTTACAAGTGGGTGTTAGCTGGCAGGATCTGCCTCTCTTCTGTGTGTGGAATGTGGCTGTGGGGAGGTGTATTTGTTAGCTCAAAGCACTGGGATGGGGAGTGTGCTTGCATGCAGGGGGACATGTCTCTGTGGTGCCTCTGGTCTGTGGTGTTACCCCATTGCCTACCAGGGTCCTTGCATTTCAGCGCTGCTACGACGGATGAGGAGCGCCAGCACTTGCAGGAAGTGGGGCTGTTCCACCTGGGAGAGTTTGTCAACGTGTTCTGCCACGGCTCCCTGGTCATGCAGAACCTGGGTGAGACGTCCACGCCGACGCAGGGCTCGGTGCTCTTCGGCACGGTCAACGGAATGATCGGTAAGGGGAGAGCTCCTTGGCTGCCTCTCACCCTGCTGCTAGGGCCTGTTGTGTGGGGATCTCAGATCCTGGAGGGGCACTAACATGGGCCTTGAAAGGAAGCTGCCAAAGTGGATTCAATATCAGAGCCCTCCTGGAGCCATTAGTTGGACTAGGCAGAATGGTTTTTGCTGGAAAATTTAAAATATTTGCACAGTGTATGCTTTCATCAGCAAACTTTGATTTTTGGGGGGCAATCAAAATACTTCTGCTAAAAAAAAATTTTTTTTATTTAGAAATGCTGCTGCGGTGCTTCATGTGAGATGTAGTAGTTTCCTCATGTTCCAACTCGCTTTCCTTGGCTGGGCTTCCCAGCCTGCCTACATGTCCCATGATGTGCTGCCATCCCTCTCCAAGAGGAGGGGCACTGTGGTGCATCATGGGAGATGTAGTCCCATCAGGGAGCCCAGCCTACATAGATTCATAGATACTAAGGTCAGAAGGGACCACTCTGATCATCTAGTCCGACCTCCTGCACAGCGCAGGCCACAGAATGTCACCCACCCACTCCTATGAAAAACCTCACCCATGTCTGAGCTATTGAAGTCCTCAAATCATGGTTCAAAACTTCAAGGAGCAGAGAAGCCTCCCTCCAGTCAACCATGCCCCATGCTATAGAGGAAGGCAAAAAAACCTCCAGGGCCTCTCCAATCTGCCCTGGAGGAAAATTCCTTCCCGACCCCAAATATGGCAATCAGCCAAACCCTGAGCACATGGGCAAGATTCACCAGCCAGATACCCAGGAAAGAGTTTTCTATAGTAAATCAGATCCCATCCATCTAATATCCCATCTCAGGGGATTTGGCCTATTTACCCTGAATATTTAAAGATCAATTACTTACCAATACCATTATCCCATCATACCATCTCCTCCATAAACTTATCGAGTAGAATCTTAAAACCAGATAGATCTTTTGCCCCCACTGCTTCCCTTGGAAGGTTATTCCAAAACTTCACTCCTCTGATGGTTAAAAACCTTCGTCTGATTTCAAGTCTAAACTTCCTGGTGGCCAGTTTATACCCATTTGTTCTTGTGTCCACATTGGTGCTGAGCTTAAATAATTCCTCTCCCTCTCCTATATTTATCCCTCTGATATATTTATAGAGAGCAATCATATCTCCCCTCAACCTTCTTTTAGTTAGGCTAAACAAGCCCAGCTCCTTAAGTCTCCTTTCATAAGACAAGTTTTCCATTCCTCGGATCATCCTAGTAGCCCTTCTCTGTACCTGCTCCAGTTTGAATTCATCCTTTTTAAACATGGGAGACCAGAACTGCACACAGTATTCTAGGTGAGGTCTCACCAGTGCCTTGTATAACGGTACTAAAACCTCCTTATCCCTACTGGAAATGCCTCTCCTGATGCATCCCAAAACCGCATTAGCTTTTTTCACAGCCATATCACATTGGCAGCTCATAGTCATCCTATCATCAACCAATACTCCAAGGTCCTTCTCCTCTTCCGTTACTTCTAATTGATGCGTCTCCAACTTATAGCTAAAATTCTTGTTATTAATCCCTAAATGCATAACCTTACACTTCTCACTATTAAATTTCATCCTATTACTATTACTCCAGTTTACAAGGTCATCCAGATCCTCCTGTATAATATCCCGATCCTTCTCCGAATTGGCAATACCTCCCAGCTTTGTATCATCTGCAAACTTTATTAGCACACTCCCACTTTTTGTGCCAAGGTCAGTAACAAAAAGATTAAATAAGATTGGTCCCAAAACCGATCCCTGAGGAACTCCACTGGTAACCTCCCTCCAACCTGACAGTTCGCCTTTCAGTAGGACCCGTTGCAGTCTCCCCTTTAACCAATTCCTTATCCACCTTCTGATGTTCATATTGATCCCCATCTTCTTCAATTTAACTAATAATTCCCCATGTGGCACGGTATCAAATGCCTTACTGAAATCTAGGTAAATTAGATCCACTGCATTTCCTTTGTCTAAAAAATCTGTTACTTTTTCAAAAAAGGAGATTAGATTGGTTTGGCACGATCTACCTTTTGTAAAACCATGTTGTATTTTGTCCCATTTACCATTGACTTCAATGTCCTTAACTAATTTCTCCTTCAATATTTTTTCCAGGACCTTGCATACTACAGATGTCAAACTAACTGGCCTATAGTTACCCGGATCACTTTTTTTTCCTTTCTTAAAAATAGGAACTATATTAGCAATTCTCCAATCATTCGGTACTATTCCTGAGTTTACAGATTCATTAAAAATTCTTGCTAATGGGCTTGCAATTTCAGGTGCCAATTCCTTTAATATTCTTGGATGAAGATTATCTGGGCCCCCCGATTTAGTCCCATTAAGCTGTTTCAGTTTCGCTTCTACCTCTGATATGGTAATATCTACCTCTATATCCTCCTTCCCATTTGTCATGCTACCATTATCCCCGAGATCCTCTTTAGCCTTATTAAAGACTGAGGCAAAGTATTTGTTTAGATATTGGGCCATGCCTAGATTATCTTAAACCTCCACTCCATCCTCAGTGTTAAGCGGCCCCACTTCTTCCTTCTTAGTTTTCTTCTTATTTATATGGCTATAGAACCTTTTACTATTGGTTTTAATTCCCTTTGCAAGGTCCAACTCTACTCGACTTTTAGCCTCTCTCACTTTATCCCTACATCTTCTGACCTCAATTAGGTAGCTTTCCTTGCTGATCCCTCCCATCTTCCACTCCCTGTATGCTTTCTGCTTCTTCTTAATCACCTCTCTAAGATGCTTGCTCATCCAGCTTGGTCTACAACTCCTTCCTATGAATTTTTTCCCCTTTCTTGGGATACAGGCTTCCGATAGCTTCTGCAGTTTTGATTTAAAGTAATCCCAGGCCTCCTCTACCTTTAGATCCATAAGTTCTTCAGTCCAATCCACTTCCCTAACTAATTTCCTTAATTTTTGAAAGTCAGCCCTTTTGAAATCAAAAACCCTAGTTGCAGATTTATTTTTGTTAATCCTTCCATTTAGTTTGAACTGAATTAGCTCATGATCACTTGAGCCAAGATTGTCCCCTACAACCATTTCTTCTATGAGGTCCTCGCTACTCACCAAAATTAAATCTAAAATGGCATCCCCTCTAGTCGGTTCAGCAACTACTTGATGAAGGAATCCACCAGCTATCGCATCTAGGAAAATCTGAGCCCTATTATTATTACTAGCACTGGTCCTCCAGTCTATATCTGGGAAGTTAAAGTCTCCCATGATCACGCAGTTTTCATTAGTATTTACTTGATTAAAGACATTAAAAAGGGCTCTATCCATGTCCAAATTAGATCCCGGAGGTCTATAGCACACCCCGAGCACTATCGTAGGAGAGGCTTTACTAGTTTTCTTCCCCAATGTAATTTTTGCCCAGACGGACTCTGTCTTATCCATTGCATCGCTTCTTATTTCTTTACATTCTAACTCATCATTGATATACAATGCTACTCCACCCCCTTTACTTTTGTTTCTGTCTTTCCTAAACAGCACATACCCTTCAATACCTGTAGTCCAGTCATGACTACTATTCCACCATGTTTCTGTTATCCCTATCATATCTGGTTTCACTTCCTGCACCAGTAGCTCTAGTTCCTCCATTTTGTTACCTAGACTCCTCGCATTGGTGTACAAACATCTTAATTTTTGCTGTTTGGCCTCGCTCACATTTTGTACCCTATTAGGCACAGTCATTCTACAGCCAGTATAACCTATTAGACTAGTATCCACACCGCCCTCGTTCCTTATATACATTCTCCTACCCATGGCTGTATCCTTTCTTACTTCATCTTCTTCCCTCTCAATGCTAAAATCTGGCGTGGAGATTTTCTGGACATCTCCCATCCATCTCCCCCCAATTCCTAGTTTAAAGCTCTTTATCAGTTGTGCCAGCCTCGATCCTAGAAGTCTATTTCCTTCCCTACTCAGATGAAGTCCATCCCGAGAGAACTGACCTCTGTCTGTGAATGCCTCCCAGTGGCCATACATCCCAAAGCCCTCCTTTTAGCACCACTGCCTAAGCCATCTGTTGACAGTCATAATCTTGTCAGACCTTTGTTGCCCTTCTCTAGGAACAGGAAGGATCCCGCTAAAGATCACCTGAGCCTCAATTTCCTTAAGGGTCTTCCCCAGCCTAGCATAGTCTCCCTTGATACTTTCCAGCGAGAATCTGGCTGTACATGGAACAGGAGCATAAGGTACCTGAACCACAGCTCCCGTGAGGCACCAGCTTTTCTGGATTTTAATCTTTTCACATTTGAATTTTTGCCGAAAAATGAAGTTTTCTCTGGAAAATATGCAAGAAAGTGATTTTTTTTTTTTCCCACTTCCATTTAAATTTCCTGGGTGCGGGAGCACTTGTGACCATCTCTATCCATTAACTGCCAGGCAAGAGCCTGCCATTCCCAGCCTGCTGGAATCTGCAACAGTGTGGCCCAAAGGTTGCCAGGAAACTGCTTCATCCAGACCTGCTCCTCATTGCCCTCTCCTCTCTTGCAGGGCTGGTGACATCACTGTCGGAAAGCTGGTACAACCTCCTGCTGGATATGCAGAACAGACTCAATAAAGTCATCAAGAGTGTGGGCAAGATCGAGCACTCCTTATATCCTTCCCCATCCTCCTGTTCTGTGCCGCCTTCTCTAGCACATCTAGAAGCTTAGCAGTGAAGGTGCCTCTTACAGTGGGATGACTGTTAGGCTGTGCCATGAGTGGGATAGAGGCCGACACAGCGAATGCTAGAATGCTGACCCATGAATTGATGAGCCAAAGCCTAGAGTGACTTCCAGGAGCCTGGGTGGTGGGAGAATTTATGGAAGTTCAACAGATCTTTGTGTTACTGTGACCTACTGTGGTGAGCTCTGATCACTTGGACATGGTGTCCCTGGCACTTCACATGTATAGTAGGCAGGCAGAGCTTTGGCACCAATACCCTAGGGCAGTGGTCACCAACCCATCGATTGCGATCGACTGGTTGATCCTGGAGCCTCAGCCAGTTGTTTGTGACCTCCAGGCTGCTAAAAGTCCAGCGGTGCAGTGGGGCTTAGAGGTTGCCTGCCTGCTGTGGTCCCATGCTGCTCCTGAAGCAGCTGGCTGCTGGCATGTCTCTGCGGCCCGTGGGGGAAGGGATGTGGGAAGATGGCTTTGCATGCTGTCCTCGCCCCCAGTATCGTCCCCGTTCCCAGCCAATGGGAGCTGCGGGGGTGGCGCTTGCAGGTGCGGGTAGCACATGGAGACCCACTGCCCCGCCCCAGGGGCTGCATGCAGAGATGTCCCAGCAGCCAGCTGCTTCTGGGAGCAGCATGGGGCTACCGCGGGCAGGCAGCCTGCCTGAGTCCTGATACGCTGCCAACTGGGAGCTGCCTGTGGTAAGCGCCTCCGGCCCAGACCCTGCACCGCACACCCCCTCCTGCACCCCAGCCCAGAGTTCCCTCCCAGAGCCCCCTCCTGCACCCCAGCCCAGAGTTCCCTCCCAGACCCCACACCCCTGCCCCAGCCCGGAGCCCCCTCTTGCATCCTAACCCACTGCCCCAGGCTCAGCTAATGCACACCCCACAGTTGAGAATGTTACACTGATTTATGACAATCCCTGAAGAATTTTCGATCTATAAACCACAAATGACACTAATAATAAGTAAAATTCATGAAATGTTCAGTGGATTCTGAGATTAGGTGCAGTGTGACCATATGACCCCTGCACCCAAACACCCTCCCAGAGCTTGGACCCCTCACTCCTGCACCCCAACTCCCTGCCCCAGGCTCAGCCCAGAGCCCTCTCCCACACTCCAAGCCCCTCGGCCCCAGCCCAGAGCCCGCAGCCCCTGCCCCAGCCCAGTGAAAGTGAGTGAGGGTAGGGGGAATGGCGTGAGTGGGGCAGAGCCTTGGGGAAGGGAAGAGGCCTCAGGGGAAGGGCGAGGTAGATCCTGGGTTGATCTTAAGTTCAAAAAGTGATCTTGTACGTAAAAACGGTTGGAGACCACTGCCTTAGGGGACTGTACCAGTGGGTAGGGGGAATGTTTTGAGCTGCTTTGCAGAGTAGCAGGATGAATCAGGCACTCTGTTGTATTGCACTCGGGGTCAGGGATTCCATTGGGCTTGGCACACAGTTTCTCTCTCTCTGAAATACTGGGCCATGATGTAAATCAAATGCTGCACTGGTCGTGAATGTAGCATGTATATGTGGGAAATGAGGCAGTGTGTGTCCTACAAAGCTGCTCTACGTGCCTGGGGGTGGAGTTCTGTTCTGAGTGGTATTTAAGGGAGTCTGAGGATGGTGCAGTTTAAGTGGGTTTTGCTCCTTGATTCTCACTTCCACCTGGAGATCATTTCATACTGAGCGCAAGACGGAGCCAGCCACAGGGTTCATTGACGGTGACTTGATTGAAAGCTTCCTGGACATCAGCCGACCCAAAATGCAGGAGGTGGTAGCAAACCTACAGGTGAGATGGGGTTCGGATGTGAGAATCGGTTAGCAGCAGAGGATCTTGGGAAACTGATCTCTGGTACTAATCTTTTGAATGGCACTTCTTAACCTTGGTTCATGCAGGGGTGCTTCTGTAGGAGCTCTGTTCCTCCTCTCCCCGCAAGTCATGCTGCTATAACACATCTGTCCCTTGTTGCAGATTGACGATGGCAGTGGCATGAAGAGAGAGGCCACCGTGGACGACCTGATAAAGATCGTGGAGGAGCTGACCCGGATCCATTAATAGGATTCGGACTCATCTCCTAGCATCTTCCTCCATGGTAGAATATGGAGTCTCTTCCCACCTGCAGCCAGGGGGTCCCCTAGCCAGTTGCACTATGACACCAGAGGCTGCGGTTATCTTCCCGGGTGGAAGGGGAGAACCTCTGAACTGAAGCTATCTCGCTAGGGACTTGGGGATGTGATTTTTTTGGCTGGGCGTCCTGTTGTTTCCTGCTTGAGTTCACCAATCCTGTGGACCTCGGCTCCCAACCCAGGACTGGTCATGGCCAATTGCTCCCACTGGGTAACTGCCAGCACTTGGCTGAAGGGTCACCCCTTGCCTGGACTTCCCCCGTGACTCACTTGTTCACTGTTGTCTTTAGTATCTTTTTATTTGATTTTTATTTGATTCAGTGTGTTTTGAAGTGGAAGCCTCTTGCACCCCCTTCTGCCTCTGTAATGAGGATGGGCTGGAGGCTCTTCTCTGGTGCTGGGAAGATGGGGGAGATACCGTGCTGGCTTGGGAAGATGCCTGTTTGTCTGGCTGGTGAAGCTCAAAGGGTAGAGAAGGTCTCTCTCTCCACAGGATTTGTGGCGTGCTCAGGGAGGAAGGGTCTGGAAAGTGAAATATCTGTGGTTTGGTTTGAGTTTTACCAAATAAAGTAAGAGTCCAAGAGGAAAGGTCTGGCTCCTGCTTTCTCCTTGTCCCTTTGTTCTGCCATGGGGCTGATTTGTAGTGCTGTGGGCCACTGCTACAGGAGCCATGTCCCTGCTATGCTCCACGGGGAACTCTCACTCCACATCCCTGTTCTCCATTGCTTTGACCATTGTCCAGAAATGATCCTTTGGGCTTAAACTTTCCCCCGTTTGTCTCAGCTCACACACAGTCTGCAGGGGGAGTTGGACAGAGCTGAATAGCTGAGTGGATCGATCAGTTTCTGGGGGAGGAAGAGAGAACCTTTCCCAGATGCATTCTTCTATGTGTGCACTTTAAAGACAGTCATCTCAGACTTGTCTTTGTACTGAGGATTGTGGGCTTTGCCTCGTGCAGAGTGCTTTGAAGGCATTACTGAGCATGCTCCTCTTACAGATATAGACATGTATCTAAGCATATGGTACTCCAACGTTACCCAAATACTCAAGGGAAAGATAAGACTTGGAAACCTTTCTAGAATGTGTCCATCCCCTCTGTAGAGCAGTGTTAAGGTTACCATGGGAATGATCTTGACAATGAATCCCTGGATTTTTTTATAGAATTAAAAGGACAGCTTCACAATTACCTTTTTGCACCTATTAAGGGGCTTCCCACCTGCCCTGCTTCTTGGTTTGCTGTTCTGGCTGTCTCGTGCCAAGCTGTGTGGGATGAATTTCTCGGGTTCAGTCTGCTGCCAGTGGGGCAGAGGAGCAGTGCATTCCCATGATGAAATGCCTGAAAAGGCTGTCCCTTCCAGGTTGGAAGCTCTGCCAACAATTCCCAGTAGTAGTAAAATTCCCAAGTGCAAAATATCTCTGCGATTAGGAACACTGAGATCATCAGATGGGCTCAGACCCGTGGTCCATCAAGACCAGTGTTCCTCTCTCTGACAGTGGCCAGCAACAGATGCTTCAGAGAAGGTGCCAGAACTCCTGTCCTAATATAGTCCTGGCTCACTTTGCATTGTCTCCTCTATGGATTCACCCCAGCACCTTAGTCTAGGTCACCATGTGGCTGAGACAATAGCTTTGTCTATCAAACTGAACTGCTTTCACAGCAGCCCATCTCCCTCCAATCTCTTTGCTTGTGAATAAAATAAAGAACAAACTCTGAGCAGCTCAGCTGGCCCATTGTGCTCCAGTACCTTTCTGCACACTGGCAGGAGTGTAAGGCCAGGGACCCTGCTGTTAGCATCTCCCATGGGAAATGGGTGACAGCGGATCTGGAGGCATGTGTGTAAGGCAGTAGAGTAGCCAGTGTGTTTTTCCTGTGCTAATGAAACGATCCATTGGGCAAAAGTGATTCTGCAGAGGGCAGGATGGTCTAGTGGTTACAGCACTAGCTGGGGCTTGGCAACTCTGGGTTCCACTTCACTGACTGCCCATGTAACCACAGCACAATTACTTAGGGTCTTCTCTCTGGGTCTTCATTCCCTGCCTGTAAAATGGGGATAATGATCCTTCCTTTCTCCATTTGTCTGTCTTTGCTATTAGAGTGTGGGCAGGGACTTTCTCTTACTATGAGAACGTGCGGCATTCTGTACTTGGGGACCGTGAGCTCCTCTGGCACTATAGATGTTACCCTAATCCATATAACTCACACATGCATGAACTCGCACAGAAAAACGATAAAAGACAAAAACACAATCTCTCTCCCTTCGGCAAACACTATCTCTCCCCTCAGTGAACACTTTTCATAAAGCGGTCTCTCCATAGCTGACCCCTCTGTCCTCACCCTCAAAGGAAATTTTCACAACGCCTTTGAAGGATGAGCCTGGGAGCTTACATTTATAACTTTGCTAGACGCTAAAAATCATGGACTCAATAAAGATACTGGATTTATGGCTCATTACAACAATCTGTAACTCACTCCCATTTTTGTCCTATAATTGCAGAGGTGTTAACTGCTGACTTCACCTTGAATGGTCCTTTGTAACGTTAACTTCTTGTGCGTGGGTGGCCAGTGGCCTGGCTGTTTGGGGAGACTAGCCCCTGGCCCCTTGTCTTCTGCCTCCCTGCCCCCCCCGGGAGCCAAGAGAACCCCCATGGCAGTCCCAGGGCCTGGCTGCTGGGGAGGTGAGGCCCCAGGCCTGATTATCCCGGTGGCAGCACCTCCAGCCCCGGTGCTCCGGGTGCCATGGCCAGCTCCGGAAGGCCAGGCAGCGCGGCCGCAGTAGCACCAGCCCCCCTGACTCCTTGCTGGAAGCAGGCCAGTGAAGGCAGAGCAGGAACTGCAGGCGGGGGCTTGGCCTTGGGGCAGAGTGTGGGCAGGGCCATGCTAGGCTGTTGGGAAGGCACAGCTAACCCTTGCCTACAATACCCGCCGCCCATGTCCTTGTGCTAAACAATCTGTCCCACCTTGTATTTAGCTGTGACACTGAGTACCTTTCCCAGCCCTGAAGAAGAGTTCTGTGTAAGCTCAAAAGTTTCTCTTTCACCAACAGAAGATGGTCCAATAAAAGATGTTACCTCACCCACCCGGTATCTCTAATATTATAAAGTGACTCTTTGGAACACAGGAGTTCTCCATGCTAGTTCAGCCTGCTTATCCCCTCCAGGTTGGTATTCTGGCTCTTACCACTCTGGCTTAGGCCAGCGATCCTTTCTAGTCTGGTATCCGATCTGGTGCCACACTGCATCAGACTCTTGGATAGCTCAGTGGTTTGAGCATTGGCCTGCTAAACCCAGGGTTGTGAGCTCAATCCTAGGGATCTGGGCCAAATTTGGGGATTCATCCTGCTTTGAGCAGGGGGTTGGACTAGATGACCTTCTGAGGTCCCTTCCAACCCTGATATTCTATGATATAATACCTGCAAACTTGTCTACTCTGGTGGCTATAAGTGATGGCAAACTCATCAGATCTTTGTTCCTGTCTATTCTGATAGCCCATTCCCTGCAGTAGTTTAGAACCTGCTACCTCACTCCATGTGCCCCCTTTAATGCACCTCGGCTGTGATCCAGGCTGTCTGAGAGTGGGGTTAACCATTCCTGATCACTTATACACTCACAAAGAGTTGATTACCCAGCAGGAGCTGACCCCAGTTACCCAACAGAGGTACTTGAGCCTGGAGGAACAAGGTGCAGTTTCTTGGCTCTGCAGCAGGGTGCAGAAAGGAACCACTCCCATAGATCTGTTAGGTCAGCAGATTCTTGTGCCTCTGTACAGTGAGCCACGTGCATAGTATTTGCCCAGAGACCAGGCCCTATCTAGTGTAGCTGTACAATTACTGCTACATGGCTTAGATGCCTTCCTGAAGGCTTCTGAGACCAGTGTAACTGGCTGGCTAATGGGATAGTACGATCACACCCAAGCTATTCTCAAGGAGTGCTTGCACAGATCTGAGATTGCCAATGGTGTTAAACTGGCACTGAGCAGGGTCATAGGTATAGGCTGTCCTCTGGCAGGCAAAATGAGACCACCTAATCTAGGAGGAAGCTATACCCTTTTGGTTAGTTGCCAAGTAGCTTCACAACAGGAGACTTGCAAAGGGACTAGCTGCTCTCCCTGAAGAAATGGTTTGAGGGTCAGGACTCCAGGGCACTGTTCCCACCCCTGCTGTTGACTTGGATAAGTTGCAGTCTCTGCCAGCTTCAGTTTCCCCATCTGTGGAAAGGGGCTAATACAGGGGTGGCCAAACTGTCACTCCCAAGCCACATACAGCTCTTCAGAAGTTAACATGTGGCTCCTTGTATAGGCACCGTTTCCAGGGCTGGAGCTACAGGCACCAACTTTCCAATGTGCTGGGGGATGCTCACTGCTCAACCTCTGGCTCTGCCACAGGCCCTGCCCCCACTCCACCAGTTCCCGGCCTCACTCCACCCCCTCCCCTGAGCCTGCCATGCCCTTGCTTCCCCTCCCCTCCCCCCAGCCTCCTGCATGCCACAAAACCGGCTGATCAAGAGGTGCAAGAGAGGGGGAGTCACTGATTGGTGGGGCTGCTAGTGGGTGGGAGGTGCTGGGAGTCGGGTGGGGGAGCTGATGGGGGCTGCTGACATATTTCGGTGACTCTTTGGCAATGTACATTGATAAATCCTGGCTCCTTTTCAGGCTCTGGTTGGCCACTCCTAGGCTAATAGGTCAGGTGTGGTGTGAGGCTTAATCAGTGTTTTGCAAAGTGCCTTGAGATTTTTGGATGAAAAATGCCTAGTATTAAGCCTGAGTGGGCTTGCAGGGTGGACTTGGCAGTATGGGCTTGCAGGGTGGACACTGGCCTAGGAAACCGAAGTTCTGTTCCACATTCAGACTTCGGGCAAATCTCTTCACCTCTGCTGCTCCCCCTCCCACTAGTTAAACTGTAAGATCTTAAGCATAGGGGTTTTTACTTTTTATACTACCTAGCACAATGGGGTACTGATCTTGGCTGGGGCCTTTGGGCTCTACTCTAATATGAATGAGTAACCCGCCAAATAGGCCCCTCAAAATAGAATCTCCATTTAAAAAGTCCATGTGCATATCACCTAACCAAGACTGATGAGCAGACAGAGACATAGGTGGTGTTTCTGAAACACAAGATTCTATAAAAGCTTGCAGGTTTGGTTTTACAAATCTGAAATGTTCAGCCAGATCTGCCCTGCCATTGTGTCTTTGAAGAATTTACTATTAAAAAGCCCATATTGGGAAATGTCTTTTATTTAGAAAGACTATGTTTAGGGACAGAAAAAACTGGACCATGACCCTTTGAAATGAGTCTGGATTCTGTGCCTAGACAGTCAGGTTGCTCTCAGCCTGTTTTTTTGTTTTTGTTTTATTATCTCTGGCTTTTGATCATTACATTTCCCTCCCCACAGTGACTTTTGACCCGTTTTCTTCATGGTTGCTATGCACGTTGCTTGGGGTAAGATCATTTCTGTAGTTTCCTAAATGACTGGAACTGAGCCCCTCCTCCCGCTTAGGAAAATAAAACCAGTTGTGGCCCCACTTCAGCTCTGCCATACATCTTAGCTACACATCTTAATGCATGCATCTTCAATGCATGCACACTCTGTGCATTGTGAAACATTGCTGTTGTTGTTAATGTGATGCTTCCTCTCCTTCCTTTTGTGCTTTAAGCAGTGAATTAGTGATATTGACATTTAAAGCATCATTAGTAGCATCTGAGTGAATGCCTTTTGAAATGACAGGAGCAGTCACATTTCAGAGCACTTGTTTCAGGATCTCTGCAAACTCAGGCACTTATTGCTGCATCAGTTATGCACAGATCATGGTTTGGAGATTTTCTTTGCAATGGTAGCTGGTCTCTTTCCCTTTATTTTAAATGAAAACTGAGTCACTGAAGGATAACTGACAGATCTTTCAGAGTAGCAGCCGTGTTAGTCTGTATCCACAAAAAGAAAAAGAGTACTTGTGGTACCTTAGAGACTAACAAATTTATTTGAGCATAAGCTTTCGTGAGCTACAGCTCACTTCATCAGATGGCTTGCATCGATAAAGTGAGCTGTAGCTCACGAAAGCTTATGCTCAAATAAATTTTAGTCTCTAAGGTGCCACAGGTACTCCTTTTCTTTTGACAGATCTTTATGTGCACACAAATGAGGGGATGTGCCTTACGCTGAAAATGCTGCTCTCTATGAGACATTGTACTCAACGGAACTCATCCACTGTGCTTTGGATCAGGCCCCAAATCCTCCATGTATTACTCATTAAAAGGGGGGAGGGGGGATAAAACTCAGGCTTTTGCCCTTTATGTTTTATGGTAAGAAGGGGGACTGAAAGGAGTTTTGTGTTGCCTGTTTGTTTTGAATTCTTATTGGGCTGAATAATCTTTTTTCCCAGAAATTTGCAGGGCAATTGAATTAAATAGAGCTTTAAACAGCCCGAATAAATAAATAAATAAAAAACCCTTCCACAATTGTCACATCCTTTGTACCTGTGATGTTGTCCAACCACCCTGTTATTCAGTGATCCATAGAGTCTTCCAGGGGAGATAAGATGTAAATTTCTAGTGCAAAACCCAGTGGCAACGAGGAAGAATTTCAGGCCTTTATCCATCACAAACAAGCTAGAAAAGGGCAAAAGCCCTATTAAGAGTTTCCTTGGCAGGTCACTTGTAGGAATGAATACTGGAGGAACTCAGCAGCTTGCTTGCTAAGTAGTGTTTATCCTTAGTAACAGTTTTATTGAAAAAAGAAAAGGAGTACTTGTGGCACCTTAGAGACTAACAAATTTATTAGAGCATAAGCTTTCGTGAGCTACAGCTCACTTCATCGGATGCATCCGATGAAGTGAGCTGTAGCTCACGAAAGCTTATGCTCTAATAAATTTGTTAGTCTCTAAGGTGCCACAAGTACTCCTTTTCTTTTTGCGAATACAGACTAACACGGCTGCTACTCTGAAACCTGAGTTTTATTGAAGTGGCACTTAGTGACCAAGCCCCATTGTGCTGGACACACCTGTTATATAGAGAGAGAGATTCTGCACAGCTGAGCAACGACTAACTATAGAAGGCACCATTCAAAACAAGAATGGGTTCTTGTGTGGATGCTGCATCTCCCTGACATGCTGTTCAGGGCCTGTATTGGACTGAACTCTTAGGCTTCTGTGTGTTCTGTTGGCTCTTATAAGCTAAGGAGGGTCAAGGCCAGTCAGCACTTGGATGGGAGACAGTCCAGCAAAATCCAGATGCTGCTACCGAAGCGAAAAAAAAAAAAGCCGTTGCCGAAGCGCACGCGGGATTTAAGATCTGTGTGCACACACATGCACACAGCTTAGAGGGAACAGAGGGTGCCATTTTAGGGGGGCCCAGTGGATAGGGCAGTGGACTGAGACTCGCAAGATGTGGGGTCAGTTCCGAGCTCTGCCATTTATTCCCTGTGTGAGCTTGGGCAAGTCACTGTGCCTCAGTTCCCCATCTTTATGGGATTGATAAAACTTCCTCTTCTCCCACCCTGTGTCTTGTCATAGAATCATAGAATACCAGGGTTGGAAGAGACCTCAGGAGGTCATCTAGTCCAACCCCCTGCTCACCAATCCCTAATTTTTGCCCTAGATCCCTAAATGGCCCCCTCAAGAATTGAACTCACAACCCTGGGTTTAGCAGGCCAATGCTCAAACCACTGAGCTATCCCCCTGGTCAGTTTAGGCTGCAAGGGCTGCCAGGCAGGCGCTATCCTGTATGATGCATACAGTGTCTAGTGCAATGCGGTCCAAATCTCAGTTGGGCTTCGAGGTGCTACTGGAATATAAACAGAAGAACACTGACAGTCCATCTACTTGTGCTTGCTGACAGGCCTGCTGTGCTGTTTGCATGGTCAGGGGTGTGTTAATCCCAGTTTTCTGGCCATTTTCCAGTTGGGCTGCTCCCTAAATTTTCTCTGCTGTGTCAACAGGCTCCAAGATCCTTCACTTCTTGTCCCAACCTGTTGTGCAGTGTTGCTGTTAAACAGCTGCCCCATTCCACTCCAATGGTGGCTGCATTTCAGAGGTGGGTGCAGCGTTTCCCCCTATGTAGTTGTGTGATCTCTAGCTGAGCAGCCCAATGGACAATGTCAGTTTCTATTTATAGCTCACTGAGGCTGACCTGCTCTCTGACCCATGCGGAGGAGAGGGGGCCAGCTCGGGGGTCTCGCAGGGCAGCTGTGCAGTCATGCACACGCAAATGCTGCAGAATCCTTCATCCCAGTGCAGAATGCTAGCAGGGCTCTGGTTTCAATGTATCCCCTTGCAGAGCTCTCTTGGTCCTTCCAAACCTCTCCCCAGAGCTTGGTGTAATCACCTATTGTACTATGGGCCTAATTTCCCTGGCTGGAATCCCAGGCAGGGATTAGTTATAGAAACAAGACTGTTGGACCCCGGGTTTAGGAGGAGATCCTAAATTCCATCACCCACTCACTGCAAGGCAGGGGAGAGGGACTCAGGCGATCTGGGTTCTAATCCCACTTTTGGCACTGATCAACTGTAGCCCCTTGCCCCAGTCACTTCTCTCTGCCTGTTTCCCCTCTCACCCGCTGTCTGGTCTGTTTTGGATGTTAGCGCTGCAGGGTGCAGGGACTGTCTTTCACTGTCTGTACAGTGCCCAGCACCACAGGGACATGATTGCAGCTGAGAACTTTGCTCCAATAATACAAATCAAGTGACCTTTCCTGCATCACGGGGAGGGGAAAAAGAAAAGCAAAAAGAGGTAAGGAATGGGAATAGAGTAGGTCAGAGGCAGGAAAAGAAACAGTGCAGATAAAAGCAGAACTAAAAGCACAGATGGCAGAGAGTAAATGTCTTGAAGAAAGAGGCTTGGAGGTAGAAATAACCCAAAGAGTTTGCAACACTGGACTGCAAGTTCTTGGGGGCAGGGACTCTCTCCGGTCTGGGCAGCTCCCCCCACAAAAGGGCCCTGATCTCAGCCGAGCAGGGCCTGTCTCTTGGTGTGTGTCTGGGCAGTGCCTGGCACAGTGAGTCCCCGATTCCAACCCTCCCCTTACACTGATAACAATCCTGGTTGCCTGAGCTGGAAACATTGTGCGCTTGCTTTATCACAGACAGAGGAGCTGGGGACCTGGCTGGGCCAAACTCAAGTGGTGCTGTGACCCCAAGTGCCAGGCTCCATTAACACCAGCCTCACAGCTGGAGAGGTGGGTGTGTTGGGGCTCCTGGGCCCAGAGGTTCAGGCTGCTGGTGGGGTGAGGGAGTGCCTACGAGAGGAAGAGGAGGGTCAGGTGAAGCGGTCCCCCCCTCGTTTTACTGCAGCAGCCCCCGTTTACACAGGTGTAAGTCAGGCCACATTTTGCCAGCCGGAGGGGGGGGAGTGTTTCTGCTTTCAACTACCTGAAAGGGGGTTTCAAAGAGGATGGCTCTAGACTGTTCTCAATGGTAGCAGATGACAGAACGAGGAGTAATGGTCTCAAGTTGCAATGGGGGAGGTTTAGATTGGATATTAGGAAAAACTTTTTCACTAAGAGGGTGGTGAAACACTGGAATGCGTTACCTAGGGAGGTGGTAGAATCTCCTTCCTTAGAGGTTTTTAAGGTCAGGCTTGACAAAGCCCTAGCTGGGATGATTTAACTGGGACTTGGTCCTGCTTTGAGCAGGGGGTTGGACTAGATGACCTTCTGGGGTCCCTTCCAACCCTGATATTCTATGATTCTATGATTCTATGAGTGAGCACCCTGGCCCGTGCCTGTCTGGGGACCGATCAGTGCCCGCTCCGCCCGCAGCCCACACCTAGCTGGCTCTGCCCCGACGGGCGCCTGGCCTGGAGCCCTGTATCTCGTGCAGGCAGGGCTGGGCAAGCGGCCCAGGGGGAGGGGAGGGGAGGGGAAGCCGGAGCCAGCCTTGCCAGATGTGGGAAAGGGGACGAGGGGGTGCTGCGCCTCCCCCCGCCACGCCTGCCAGCAACAGGGCGGCTGTGCTTGGACCCTCCCACTCCTGCTGCTCCCCCGGTGCGGTGCCTCTGCCCGCCGTGGGGAGGGGGAGGCTCGCTCCGGCGCTCACTCGCACACGCCCGCTGCTGGGGGGGACCGGGGAGCTGCGCCCTGCGGGTGGCGCATCGGTGCGCGGGGGTCCCCCCCTTCCCCAGCTCGCGGAGCGACCCCAGCCCGCCGGGGAGGAGGAGAGGGCCCGGGGCGGCCAGCATGCGGTAGCCCCGGGCGGGAGGAAGGAAGGGGCTCCGGACAGGAGACGCCTGTCATGTTGGCCGGGCTGCTCCTGGGGGCTGCCTGTGTGTCCCTGGTCCTCCCGGGCAGCCCGGGCAGAGCCTATCCCGGCAGGAAGAAGGCGCCCAGCTTTCCCGCGGACAGGTACCGACCCCAGCCCCCATGCCGGGAGCAGCCAAGTCCCAGGCACCCGGCAAGGCGGCGGGAGCCGCCCGGTGCCGCGGAGGTCAAGCCAGGCACCGGAGCGTGGCCCCAACGCCTGGGTCTGTCTGCGCCACCACTCCCGCGGGAGGGAGGATCTCAGGGTCCGTCTGTCCCGCACGCCGCTGTGTGAGCCCCGTGCCTCGTGTCGGGCTGCCCCTTGGGTGTGTGTCCGTGCGCGGGGCGTGTCAGCGTGGGAGCGCTGCGCCGGGCTCTATCTCGCTGCCCTGCGCCTGTCCTGTGCGTGCTCGGGCCCTTTTTCTCTCTGTGTGTGTCTGGCCAGGGGTGGGCTCTGCCCTTCCCGTCGGTCTGTCTGTCCGGGGCACACTCCTGGCCTTTGCGCCGGGTGTGTGTGTGGAACACTCAGTCTTCCTGCGTGTGTCTATCCACGTGTGATCGCCATGCCTCACTGCGTCCTGTGTGTGTCTATCTGTCCCTCTCAGTGTCTTGTCTCCCTGTGGGTCTGTCTGTGCCTTTCCCCTTTGCTTGTCTGTCTAGGTCACACACCAGGCCTTTGCTCTGTGTGTGTGTGTGTTACCCACCATCTGTCTGCCTGCGTGTGTTTGGGTCTGGGTCACACTCCAGGATTTTGCTCTGCATTGTTGCTCCCTGCCAGGGCAGGGGGAAGGATGAGGGAATCCTGGGCTGCCCTTCCCCCAGCAGTTCCTGTTGGGAGCAGAGGGGATGTCAGTCCCAGGACCCTGTTCCCCAGCATAGAGCTCACACTCTCCATCTCCTAGAGGCAGCTCCCAGTGTGGCCTGGTGGAGTCGCAGCCTCAGGAAAGCAAGGGCTCCAGGGAACATGGAAAGCCAAGCAACCCCAGCCTGCATCCTGCTGCCTGGTGCTAACCCCCATGGGGCCTTAGTTGGGTCTCTGCCCAGAGGGGCCATCCTTGCATCTGCAGCAGGAGGAGGGGTGGAGGCAGCTGGTCCTTCCCACGCTGCCCTATATACTCCCTGAACCTTTGTTCTTGGGTCGCTCTCACCATCCTGAAGCCCTGTCCCAGAGAATCTCATGTTTCTCTCCTTCCCAGGCACCGTGTGGGACCGCATGTTTGCCTCTTGGGCTTCGGGAGTGGATGCTGCCCCGGGTGGATGCCATCCCCAGCCAGCGGGCAGTGCACTCTGCGTGAGTATCCTGTGCCCTTCATGACCCACCACCACCACCTGGTACCTGCAGCACAGACTGCGCTTCCCCTATCAGCCCCCAGGTGCCCGGTACCCGGCATGGCACAATGGCACCCTGGGGAAGGATGGGGGCCGGTAATAGCAACCACTGACCAGGCCACCCATGGGAGAAATGCCCATCATGGCTCCTATCCCTCCTCCCGCATCACCGAGAGGGGGCCATATTCACCTGCTTCCACAAGAGATCCATTCCCCACTCCCCGACTGCTTTCTTCATGTGCCCCCATCATCCCCTGTCGCCAGCGGCCAATGCTCTCCCATGGGATCTGCAGTCTGTCCAGCAGGGGATTGAGGGGCTGTTTCCAGGCAGTGCCTGCTTTCCCCATTGGCCCATGCCAGGCTGGGTGTGTAAGCTGCTGCCCAGGGTGGAAATGTCACAGTGGGGTCCCTCTGTCCTGACCAGCATCTCTCCTGGACCCTCTCTCACAGCACTCTGCTCCTTCGGCTGTGGCAGTGGCTGGTGCATCGCCCCCAACGTCTGCTCTTGCCGGGACGGAGAGCAGGGCATCACCTGCCCAGGTAACCAGATCCCCTCGCTGAATGCTTGTGGCCCTTTATCTGCAGCCAGAGCCATTCATAGGAGAAGGGCACTATCTACGGCTAAAACCGGGGGGCTGGGAGGCCTTGTGAGGCTGAGCCATCCATGCAGTTGGGTGGTAACGTGGTGCCTGTGTGAGGGGCTGCAGCAATGATGGCATAGACTGGCCTGTCCCAAGGGCAGAGAGCCACAAGCAGCGGCCCTGCTGCCAGGCTGCAGTTCCCAGCTCCCCTTTGGAATCAGAGCCCAGGGCTGCCCATCTCCAGCGAGGGACTGAGGGCTGGGTCCCAATGGCTGGAGAGGATCTGACTCCACAAAGCACTATGTGCTGGGAGTAGCGGGGGGCCTCAGAGTGGCTCTGGGAGGCCGTGACGCGGCAAGGGGCTGCAGGCAGTGGCGTGGCTGTCAGTGGGTTTCTGCACCAGTGTTCTCAGTATGTTGTGCAGGCAGTGGGCTCCCAGGGCAGTTGCCAAACCCTGCTCCAATCATGGTACCTGTCTCAACGAGCCAAGGCAAACAGAGGCACGGGCAGGTACAGTGAGGGGCCATCTGCCAGGGGAGGACCCAGCTGACTGGGAGTCTAAGAAAGAATGTGGGTGGGGTGGTGGGAAGTGGCTGGGGAGCCGGAGCTGGCTCCTAGCTCAGGGACAGAGGGCTGGGTGTGCAGAGGACACCTGCTCACCAGAGAAGATCCTAGAAGAGAGTCACCTGTGAAGCCCAGGCCCGGTCTCTGGGTGGTGCCACCATGCAGCGTGCTCATGGAGAGCCAGTGGGGACCAGAGGGCTGTCCAGATCCAGCAGCTTCCACTTTCTATTAACCGCAATCGAGGCCAGGGTGGGCCTGAGCCCATCTTCTCCATGGGCATGGTGACACTGGAGCTCCCTGTGCCCAGTGATCCTCATGCTGCAGTGTTGATCTCGGCTCCCTGGGTCTCTGCTGCCCCCGTGATCCCGACTGGACCAACAGCCTGCTACCATGTGTGTTTCAGATCCGCCCAGTGCCTGTGGGGAGTATGGCTGTGACCTCGCCTGTAACCATGGTGGCTGCCAAGAAGTGGCCCGTGTCTGCCCGCTGGGTTTCTCCATGGCGGAGACGGCCAACGGCGTGCGCTGTACAGGTGAGCACTCGCCAGTCTGCCCACCATCGGGCTGACCCCCGATCAGAGCCCAGAAGGACTGTGAATGGAGGGGTTTGAGTGCCAGCTGGCATGGGCAGCAATGCAGCCACACATGGGATGCCAGGGTGGCAGAGGGTAACCTGCACCCACTTGGGGTGTGATGACCGGGCCACAGACAGAGGTGGATGAGCCTGCTTTAGTCTCGGCTAGCAGAGCTGGGTATTTTCCCTTTGGCATTAGAGCTTGTCCCATCCATTGGTCCCAGGTTCAATCCCTGCTGACGATGACCCAGCCAGGGCATGAGCTCCTTGCCTAGAGAGCTCCCCCATCCCTGCCTGATTCTCCCCAGGAAAGGCTGGATCTGCTGGCTGGGACAGGAGTGCCACTTTCTCCTTACAGCTGATCTATGGGCTCCCTTAGCATCCCCGCTGGAGTGCCATGTTCCCTTAGCCGTACACAGGACTGGCTGTGCATGTGTGTCCATGGGAGTGGCCGGGTGCCCTCTCCTCCCTAGACCCCTCTGCCAGGTGGCCCTGTCTCTCTCCTAGACATCGACGAGTGCCTGAGCGCCTCCTGTGAGGGACTGTGCGTCAACACCGAGGGAGGCTTTGTGTGTGAGTGTGGCCCAGGCATGCGGCTCTCCGCCGACCGGCACAGCTGCCAGGGTGAGTCCCTGAGCTTCAGGGCGCAGAACGAGGGATCAGAGAGAAAGGTGGGGGTGGGGACTGGGCCGAGTGGCTGGTACTGATGTGTGTAGGGAGGGTGGTGGGAGCTCTGGAGAGTTGTGGGGAGCAGCTGTCTCATCCTTTCCTCTTCCAGATACAGACGAGTGTCTGGCCACCCCGTGCCAGCACCGGTGCAAGAACAGCATCGGCAGCTACCGGTGCTTCTGTCGCCCTGGCTACCACCTGCACAGCAACCAGCACTCCTGCCTGGGTGAGTGCCTCCTCCTCCTCCTGCTGATCTGGCCCTCCCCATCCCTCCTGAGAAGCCCCTCCTCCCTCCCCCCCCAGCCCTGCCCCTTCTTAGACCCCCACCTCCAGTAAGGCTTTGGTTCCAGAGTGCTGCCCAGTCAGTGTTACTCCCCCAGGTTGGGGAAGAGCTGCGTGCTGGTATCCCCACGCTACCACCAATGGGGCAGCAGAGACACTGAGGGGTGAAGGGGCTTCCTCATGGCCATGGCAAAGTACCTAGGAGTGGGAGGGCTCAGTGGCCAGAGCAAAGATCAGGCCTTCGGTGCATTGGAGCCACTAGGTAGCAGCCGAGCAGATGTTCAGCCCAGCCCATCAGGTGGGAGCGTTCAGGGGGAATGGGGAAAACGGCCCCTTCGGCTGAGATTGTTCTGGCTTCTCCCTGATACAGAAGGGGGAGCCCTGGCAGTTAAGGTTCCACTGTCTCACTCTTCAGTGAACCGAGCAGGGGGCCTCCCTGGCCTATTCCCCTCCCGTTCCCCGCCATACGGCACTGTGTCACTGCAGTGATTTGAGCATTGTCCCACCCAGCTCACCCTGCTGCAGGAGGAAAGGGAATGAGGCCTTGGAGTCATCTATTATTGCTGATTT
Organism: Dermochelys coriacea; assembly: GCF_009764565.3. Lineage (NCBI taxonomy): Eukaryota > Metazoa > Chordata > Testudines > Dermochelyidae > Dermochelys > Dermochelys coriacea. Next base: position 10,674,372 of record NC_050073.1, on the reverse strand, counting down.
GTGTTGTGGCAGCAGCCAGCAGTCTAACTCCTAGACCAGGCTTCCGTCGGGCTGGGGGCAGGACAGACCCAGAGCAAGGAGATGGGCTCTGTCCCATGGAGCTCACAGTCTGAATCCCTTCATGGTGCCTTTTCAGAGCCAGGGTAGCTCCAAAATGGATCAGAAAAGGCCTTGCCTTCCCCCGAGGTCCAGTGTGAGTTGCCCCCCACTGTCAGTCTCTGGGGTCACCCCAGGCTGACTCTGCCCCTTGGCCTGGTTGAGGGCCATCTCCAGACGAGCCTGAGATATCAGCGCGTGACTCTGGGGTGCCCAGCTTTGGGGGCCCCTGGTGAGTGGGCAGACAGGCTGGGCTGGTGGTGAATGCCCGGGCCTGGCCATCTCCCCAGTCCCAGCCTGCATGGGGAAGGGCTCCACTTGGCTCCTGCCCAGACCCAGTGAGCAAGGACAGCCCCCGGGTCCCCTTCCCTCCCTCGCAGCTGGTGCTGCTGCCAGGCACTGATGCCTGGCTTTGCCACCCCCAGATGTCAATGAGTGCCGACGGCCCAGTGAGAGGCGCCCCTGCCAGCATGCCTGCCACAACACGCCAGGCAGCTTCCTGTGCACCTGCCACCCTGGCTACCGGCTCAGTGGGGACAGGGTGTCCTGCGAAGGTAAGGATGGGCCCCGCTCCCACGTCTGTCGGGGGGGGCACAGGCTTGTCCACGGTCCCCTGTTGTGGGGGGGGGCTCTTCCCTTTGGCAGAGTGGAGAGGGAGCGGGGGTCAGGTCCTGTGTTCCAGCTGTGGTCACGATTCATGGCACGGGGAGGTTCTCCATGACAGGGGCTGTGGGTCTGGAGAGCTGGGTTCTGTGCCTGCGGCACAGGCAGTGCTGGCGTCCCTGGGCCTAGTAGCGTACTCTGAGCATGTCCCGCACCAGTCCCTGGGCCCTGCCCAGCTGCCCCAGCTCTCCCCAAAGAGCTCCGTGTTGTGTTTCCTTCCAGGTTTCCTGAAAACCATCCTGGCCCCGTCTCCCATCCTGCAGTCCCTGCAGCACCCCCCAACTCTGCTGCTGCTCCCTCCCGACTCTGGGGGACCCCTGCTGGCCCCCAGGGCTTCCCCTCCTTCCCAAGCCCCTGCCCCCAGCCCCCGGCCCCCTTCCTTGCTGACTGCCCCACCACACATATCCCCCTTGCTCCCGGCTGCCACTGCTGCCCCTGGTGCGTTCTCACCACTGCCACCATCGCTGTTCCAAGGGGCGGTCCTGGTGCCCTCGCCTCGTCCTTCTGCTTCTCTGCCGCCCGCCCTCACCACCTCGCCTCCCCCTTGCTGGCACCAGGGGGCACCGCGGGAGCACAGCAGCCATTGGATGGAACCTGGGTGCCTGCAGTGTGCCTGTGAGGTACGTACCCTCCCACTGGCTCCCCGGCTCCCCTGGCTGCGCTCTGGACAGTCCCCTGCTAACCGGCCTGTCCCATTGCAGGGGGGCCAAGTGGTGTGTAAGGCGGAGAGCTGCAGGATTGCCTGTTCTCACCCGCTGCCCCCGAAGGACAGGGGGTGCTGCCCCAGCTGCACAGGTGAGACCCGTTCCCCCTAGTCTCTCTGGCTCAGGCCCACGGGGTCTGTTCATGTCATCGGAGCCTGGATGGTTCAGTCTCTGCTGGTTCCTGTCCCAGTTGTGGGTGGTGCCCAGCTGGCTGGGCTGTATGGCCGCTTCTTGGCGGTGTGTATGGGTGCCCAGCTCAGCTGTGGCCCTGAGGGCATGGTGGGAAGGCTCATGATATCTCCCGCAAGTGGAGCGGCGAGCCCAGGCCCATGCCCAGTAGCCTCACGCTGCCCTTGCTTTCCCGTCTCTCGCAGGCTGTTGGCACGAGGGGGTCGCCCGGGCCGAGGGGGATGTGTTCTCTGTGGCTGACGGGAATTGCACAGTCTGCATGTGCCTGGTGAGCGTGGCACTGGCTAGGGGATCCAGGCACCTCTGGGGGCTCTGGGGAATGATGTGAGCTTGTTACCCAGACTGGGCTGGAGGGGATTCCCCAAGGAGCTTGTTCCCCAAGGAGCTTGTGACATCGGTGCCCGGGGTAGTGGGGAGCCAGAGGCTTAGTGAGGTCACTGTCCAGTTGACTGATTAGAGGTAGTGGCCAAGGTGACGTGGCCTCTTAGCTGGGTTTAGGGACAGAGACATGGCCCCTCAGCTCGTGGTCGGGGTGGAGATGTGGCCCCTTGGCGGGGGGATCAGACATGGCAACATGTGGCCCCTCCGTGCGGGGTTGGACATGAGTTTAAATGAACACCCAGAGGAGGGAAGAACTGCCCAGTACTATGTCTGTGGCACGGGGCCCTGGATCCGTCCCTGGTATTCCCTTTGGTTTCTCTCTCTTCCAGGCTGGCAACGTGTCCTGCATCTCCCCTGAGTGCCCTCCGGGCCCCTGCCCCAGCCCTCCCCAGGCCGACTGCTGCTCCTGCCAGCCAGGTGGGTCCCTTAGCAGCTGCATTGATCCCTCTGACCTTCCAGTTCTGGAGGCTATGCAGAATTTACCTAGATTTCAGTAAGGCATTTGATACCGTGCCACATGGGGAATTATTAGTTAAATTGGAGAAGATGGGGATCAATATGAACATCAAAAGGTGGATAAGGAATTGGTTAAAGGGGAGACTGCAATGGGTCCTACTGAAAGGCGAACTGTCAGGTTGGAGGGAGGTTACCAGTGGAGTTCCTCAGGGATCGGTTTTGGGACCAGTCTTATTTAATCTTTTTATTACTGACCTTGGCACAAAAAGTGGGAGTGTGCTAATAAAGTTTGCAGATGATACAAAGCTGGGAGGTATTGCCAATTCGGAGAAGGATCGGGGTATTATACAGGAGGATCTGGATTACCTTGTAAACTGGAGTAATAGTAATAGGATGAAATTTAATAGTGAGAAGTGCAAGGTCATGCATTTAGGGATTAATAACGAGAATTTTAGTTATAAGTTGGGGACGCATCAATTAGAAGTAACAGAAGAGGAGAAGGACCTTGGAGTATTGGTTGATGATAGGATGACTATGAGCTGCCAATGTGATATGGCTGTGAAAAAAGCTAATGCGGTTTTGGGATGCATCAGGAGAGGCATTTCCAGTAGGGATAAGGAGGTTTTAGTACCGTTATACAAGGCACTGGTGAGACCTCACCTAGAATACTGTGTGCAGTTCTGGTCTCCCATGTTTAAAAAGGATGAATTCAAACTGGAACAGGTACAGAGAAGGACTACTAGGATGATCCGAGGAATGGAAAACTTGTCTTATGAAAGGAGACTTAAGGAGCTGGCTTGTTTAGCCTAACTAAAAGAAGGTTGAGGGGAGATATGATTGCTCTCTATAAATATATCAGAGGGATAAATACAGGAGAGGGAGAGGAATTATTTCAGCTCAGCACCAATGTGGACACAAGAACAAATGGGTATAAACTGGCCACCAGGAAGTTTAGACTTGAAATCAGACGAAGGTTTTTAACCATCAGAGGAGTGAAGTTTTGGAATAACCTTCCAAGGGAAGCAGTGGGGGCAAAAGATCTATCTGGTTTTAAGATTCTATTTGATAAGTTTATGGAGGAGATGGTATGATGGGATAATGGGATTTTGGTAAGTAATTGATCTTTAAATATTCAGGGTAAATAGGCCAAATCCCCTGAGATGGGATATTAGATGGATGGGATCTGAGTTACTATAGAAAATTCTTTCCTGGGTATCTGGCTGGTGAATCTGGCCCATATGCTCAGGGTTTAGCTGATTGCCATATTTGGGGTCGGGAAGGAATTTTCCTCCAGGGCAGATTGGAGAGGCCCTGGAGGTTTTTCGCCTTCCTCTGTAGCATGGGGCATGGTTGACTTGAGGGAGGCTTCTCTGCTCTTTGAAGTCTTTGAACTATGATTTAAGGACTTCAATAGCTCAGACATGGGTGAGGTTTTTCATAGGAGTGGGTGGGTGAGATTCTGTGGCCTGCGCTGTGCAGGAGGTCGGACTAGATGATCAGAATGGTCCCTTCTGACCTTAGTATCTATGAATCTATGAATCTATGAATTCCTGGTGCGAGAGGGGTGCCCCATCGGCTGGGCCAATGGGTCTTGTATATCAGGGAGGAGGAGGATTTGGGGAGGTGGAGCCCAGCGACTGCTTTAGTCACCCTGATTCTCATGCTAAAGTCACCCTGATTCTCATGGGTGACTTTAATTTTCCTGATATCTGCTGGGAGAGCAATACAGCGGTGCATAGACAATCCAGGAAGTTTTTGGAAAGCGTAGGGGACAATTTCCTGGTGCAAGTGCTAGGGGAGCCAACTAGGGGGAGCGCTTTTCTTGACCTGCTGCTCACAAACCGGGTAGAATTAGTGGGGGAAGCAAAAGTGGATGGGAATCTGGGAGGCAGTGACCATGAGTTGGTTGAGTTCAGGATCCTGACGCAGGGAAGAAAGGTAAGCAGCAGGATACGGACCCTGGACTTCAGGAAAGCAGACTTTGACTCCCTCAGGGAACAGATGGCCAGGATCCCCTGGGGGACCAACATGAAAGGGAAGGGAGTCCAGGAGAGCTGGCTGTATTTCAAGGAATCCCTGTTGAGGTTACAGGGACAAACCATCCCGATGAGTCGAAAGAATAGTAAATATGGCAGGCGACCAGCTTGGCTTAATGGTGAAATCCTAGCGGATCTTAAACATAAAAAAGAAGCTTACAAGAAGTGGAAGGTTGGACATATGACCAGGGAAGAATATAAAAATATTGCTCGGGCATGTAGGAAAGATATCAGGAGGGCCAAATCGCACCTGGAGCTGCAGCTAGCAAGAGATGTCAAGAGTAACAAGAAGGGTTTCTTCAGGTATGTTGGCAACAAGAAGAAAGCCAAGGAAAGTGTGGGCCCCTTACTGAATGAGGGAGGCAAGCTAGTGACAGAGGATGTGGAAAAAGCTAATGTACTCAATGCTTTTTTTGCCTCTGTTTTCACTAACAAGGTCAGCTCCCAGACTGCTGTGCTGGGCATCACAAAATGGGGAAGAGATGGCCAGCCCTCTGTAGAGATAGAGGTGGTTAGGGACTATTTAGAAAAGCTGGACGTGCACAAGTCCATGGGGCCGGACGAATTGCATCCGAGAGTGCTGAGGGAATTGGCGGCTGTGATTGCAGAGCCCTTGGCCATTATCTTTGAAAACTCGTGGCGAACGGGGGAAGTCCCGGATGACTGGAAAAAGGCTAATGTAGTGCCCATCTTTAAAAAAGGGAAGGAGGAGGATCCTGGGAACTACAGGCCGGTCAGCCTCACCTCAGTCCCTGGAAAAATCATGGAGCAGGTCCTCAAAGAATCAATCCTGAAGCACTTAGAGGAGAGGAAAGTGATCAGGAACAGTCAGCATGGATTCACCAAGGGAAGGTCATGCCTGACTAATCTAATCGCCTTTTATGATGAGATTACTGGTTCTGTGGATGAAGGGAAAGCAGTGGATGTATTGTTTCTTGACTTTAGCAAAGCTTTTGACACGGTCTCCCACAGCATTCTTGTCAGCAAGTTAAGGAAGTATGGGCTGGATGAATGCACTATAAGGTGGGTAGAAAGCTGGCTAGATTGTCGGGCTCAACGGGTAGTGATCAATGGCTCCATGTCTAGTTGGCAGCCGGTGTCAAGTGGAGTGCCCCAGGGGTCGGTCCTGGGGCCCGTTTTGTTCAATATCTTCATAAATGATCTGGAGGATGGTGTGGATTGCACTCTCAGCAAATTTGCGGATGATACTAAACTGGGAGGAGTGGTAGATACGCTGGAGGGGAGGGATAGGATACAGAAGGACCTAGACAAATTGGAAGATTGGGCCAAAAGAAATCTAATGAGGTTCAATAAGGATAAGTGCAGGGTCCTGCACTTAGGATGGAAGAATCCAATGCACCGCTACAGACTAGGGACCGAATGGCTCGGCAGCAGTTCTGCGGAAAAGGACCTAGGGGTGACAGTGGACGAGAAGCTGGATATGAGTCAGCAGTGTGCCCTTGTTGCCAAGAAGGCCAATGGCATTTTGGGATGTATAAGTAGGGGCATAGCGAGCAGATCGAGGGACGTGATCGTTCCCCTCTATTCGACACTGGTGAGGCCTCATCTGGAGTACTGTGTCCAGTTTTGGGCCCCACACTACAAGAAGGATGTGGATAAATTGGAAAGAGTACAGCGAAGGGCAACAAAAATGATTAGGGGTCTAGAGCACATGACTTATGAGGAGAGGCTGAGGGAGCTGGGATTGTTTAGTCTGCAGAAGAGAAGAATGAGGGGGGATTTGATAGCTGCTTTCAACTACCTGAAAGGGGGTTTCAAAGAGGATGGCTCTAGACTGTTCTCAATGGTAGCAGATGACAGAACGAGGAGTAATGGTCTCAAGTTGCAATGGGGGAGGTTTAGATTGGATATTAGGAAAAACTTTTTCACTAAGAGGGTGGTGAAACACTGGAATGCGTTACCTAGGGAGGTGGTAGAATCTCCTTCCTTAGAGGTTTTTAAGGTCAGGCTTGACAAAGCCCTGGCTAGGATGATTTAACTGGGACTTGGTCCTGCTTTGAGCAGGGGGTTGGACTAGATGACCTTCTGGGGTCCCTTCCAACCCTGATATTCTATGATTCTATGATTCTATGATGGGGCAGCAATGACTACACAGAGAGCGTGTGGTCAGTGATAAGGCAGCATGGTCTACTGGTCAAAGCATGGGATGACAAGTCTGGCCTCCTGAGGTCTCTACCCAGCTGGGGGAATTAGGGCAAATTGCTTAAGCTCACCATGCCTCAGTTTCCCTGCCTAGAAATGGGAAGTGTGACCCCTGGGGTTGGGCGGGTTGGGGGTTGGTTTGAGCCACTTGGAGACTTGCACCCAGGGGGCCTGTTTGAGAAGCCAGGGTCCCATTGTTTGACGGCTCCGGCTGGCCGTGTTTCCTGCCATCCCAGTACCAACCATCCCTTTCCCCCTGCAGCCACGTGCGATTTCCACGGACGCACATACATGCACGGAGCTGAGTTCGGCTTGGATGGAGACAACTGCACCACCTGCATCTGCCAGGTAGGCCTCAGCCCTCCTGCTCTCCCCGCGGGCTCCCTAGCACAGTGCAGGGCGGTCCTCACCACCTGGGGTCAGTGCCTGCTCACTCATCGCAGGGGGAAAGGGCTGCTCCAACCTAGACCTAGGTGCCAGGGAAAGGCATGGCCTGTGGGGATGCCCACGCCAGGGTAAGAGTGTGTGGGGCTGGCAGGGAGAGGGCCTTTTCTCCTAGGAGCCCGTGGGGGGGATGTGGAAAGGGAGTTCGGGCTGAGGCCAGCCTGCCTTGGTTGGAGCCAGTGGTGAGCTGGAGCTGGTTTGCACAAGTTCGCTAGAACCGGTTGTTCAATTTAGAAGCCCTTTTAGAACCGGTTGTTCCGCAAGGGAGAACCGGTTCTAACAAGGCTTCTAAATTTAATCGGCGCAAACTGGCGCCTTAGGCGCCGACTCCATGGGTGCTCCAACCCTGGAGCACCCAAGCGGAAAATTTGGTGGGTGCAGAGCACCCACCAGCAGCTCCCCACCCCCGGCCTCAGCTCACCTCTGCTCTGCCTCCGCCTCCGCCTCCTCCCCTGAACTCGATGCCCAGCACTGCTTCTCCACCCCCTCCAGGCTTCCCGCGAATCAGCTGTTCGCGTGGGAAGCTGGGGCAGGCTGAGAAGCAAGCGGTGGCTTCCAACTCTGGCCCAGGGAGTGGAGGTGAGCTGGGGCAGGGGGGAACCAGGAGGGCCTCCCGCGCCGCAGAAGGTAACCCGGGGGGGAGTGCACAGGGGAACCGCTCCCCCCCCAGCTCACCTCCGCCACCCTTGGCCTGAGCAGGAAGCCGCTGCTTGCTTCTCAGCCCTCCCTGGCTTCCCGCTGAACAGCTGATTCGCGGGAAGCCGGGGGAGCGGGTGGAGAAGCAGAGTGGGGTGGTGCGTTCAGGGGAGGAGGCGAAGTGGAGGTGAGCTGGGGCTGGGCGCGGGGTGGGGAGCTGCCGGTGGGTGCTCTGCACCCACCAAATTTTTCCCATGGGTGCTCCAGCCCCGGAGCACACAGGGAGTCGGTGCCTAAGGCGCCACTTTTTATGTGATCAGTGGGGGAGTGGCCACTCCCCCTGCTCCCCCCCAGCTACTCTCCCCCGCCCCTAGGAGCCAAAGGGACCTGCCGGATGCTTCCTGGGAGCTGCCCCAGGTAAGCACCTCCGGGACTCCCCACCTCACCTCCCAGCAGGTGCCTCTGGGCAATCAACCGGTTCTGGGGGCAGTCAGGGGACAGGGGAGGGAGGTGGCTGGGGCAGGGGTCCTGGGTGGGGGGCATCAAGGAACACGGGGGGGTTGGATGGGGCAGGAGTCCCGGGGGGCAGGGGTGGGCAACAACCCCCTCGTGGGGTGAGAAGGGAACCCGTTGTTAAGATTTTGGCAGCTCATCACTGGTTGGAGCCCTCTGCGTGAAAGCTCTGGCAGGGCCTGGGGTGCAGTGACGATGAGGAGGGGGAGGAAGGAGACGTGGGGCACCGCCCTGCCCCCTTTTCCTGCCAGGAAAAGTGCGACACTTCTCTTCCCCAGAGTGGTGAGCTGGAGTGCTCTGTTGCGCCCTGTCCCGAGCTGGCATGTCCCCGCCAGGACTGGCTGCTGGCCCCGGGGCAGTGCTGCTTCTCTTGCCAGGAGCCTGCATCAGTATCAGGTGAGAGCTTGCGCAGGGGCATGTGCATGTGTGAGCGAGGGGCAGGGGCCTGTGTGTGTGACGGGCAGGGTGTTTTTGTCATGGGCAGGGGGATGGGCAAGGTATGTGTGTGATGGGTGGGTAGGTGTAGGGCTCTGTGTGTGTGTGTGTCACAGGCAGAGTGTGTGTCTATTACCCACAGTACCAGGCCTTCTCATCTGCCCAGGGCCCCCCACCTCTCGGGCTGTGCCCACTGGGCTCCCTGCCCCTCCTCTCTATTCCCCTTCTCTCCTGTAGGCCCCAGCCCAGCTCTAAAGCTCTCACTCTCTCTCCCTGGCCAGGTTGCTTCGTGGATAATGGGGTAGAGTTTCCGATCGGACAGATCTGGTCTCCGGGTGATCCCTGTGAGTTATGCATCTGCCAGGTGAATGAGAACCTGCTCTACTTCACTCTCCTTACCTGTCCTCGCAGCGTGCAGCCCACCCCCTCTGCCCTCCGCCCTGTGCTAGACTTTCCTGGCTTGGCTGGCGGCCGAGCGCTGTGCCTTATGGACATTGAACCCTTCAGAAGGACTCCACAGCTCTCTGCTGGTGTGTGCTCACCTGCCACTGAAGTGCAGCCCCCCATTGGGTGGACTGTAGCAGCACATAGCATCGATGGGCCAAGGCTGGCTGTGCAGGGCACTCAGCCAGGCCGTGTGTGCCTTGAGTTTCTGTCAAGTGCTTCTCTCTTGCAGGCAGACGGCTCGGTAAGCTGCAAGAGGACAGACTGTTTGGAGACGTGTCCTCACCCCATTGAAATCCCTGGCCAGTGCTGCCCGGACTGCTCAGCAGGTAACCGGGCCTGGGGTCCCCTCCCAGGGTGCCACCCTCTGCAGTGAGAAGCATAACCCATCAAGAGCACCTCAAGAGCTTTTGGTCATCACTAGTGTGGGGCTGACTTTGAACCAGCGATCCAGCTGTGAATGGCTCTCTCTCCATCCATTGAGCCATTCTGGTGGAGAGGGCTCTGGGTGTGTCCCACACAGGTTCTGTCCCTGCTCTTGGTATCTCCACTCTGCCAGGTGTGCCCTGGCCCCTGGGAGGCGGTTGACTTTCTGGTGAGGTGCCATGACCATGCCTTTCCTTCTCTCTCCTCCCTGAAGGCTGCACCTACATGGGAAGGATCTTCTACAACAACGAAATCTTCCCTTCTGCCCTAGACCCCTGCCTCAGCTGCATCTGCCTGGTAAGGGCTTCACCTTCTCTCCAAGCATGTCTTTAGGAAAGGTCTCTCAGGTCCATTAGATCAAAGGGTCTAAGCCAAGGGGCTTTGTCCAGCCTGAGGCTGCACCTTCAGCTTCAGGCCTGGGACTGCTCCAGATGTGCAGAGCATGGAGGCAGGCACTAAGGTCCCTGGACCAGGGAAGAAGAGTCCAGTGGGGTGAGGCTGTGAGTGCAAGGTGCCATGGGGAACAGGAAAGGGTCCATGGGAGTTGTCATCTATGGGGAAAATGAGGTGAAGACAGGTTTGAGGTCAGGCACTGTCTTGGAACTCAATCATTCTACTTTTGCTGTCGCTGTCCACGGAGAGTCCCGCTGATCGTCCTCCCTAGATGGCTCAGGGTGGGGAGAGGGTGGCTGGCTGGATGCTGGCCTAGAGCAGAGGGAGTCTGGCTTGCCCTCCCTAGGTTGACAAATGGGGGATTTTCCTCAGCAGAAAATTTCAACAAAAATGGAAAAAAATTGTTTTCTTCTAAATTTTATGCAGAAAATTTCAATTTTTCAATGGAAACTGGAAAGCAGAAATGTTTCAAGAAAAAAATGAAGTCGCTGTGCATCATGGGAGTTGTAGTTCAGTTGTCTCATACTCTCAGTCTCTGTGGGCTGGGCTCCCTGGTTGGACTACATCTCCCATGCATCAGGGGAGGCAGTTGCATCATGAGAGATGTAGTCTAGGCAGGGAGTCCAGCCCATAGAGAAGAATGGGGACATGAAGCAATTGAACTAACACTCCTATGGTTAATGGAAGAGCAGTTTCTAATTAGAATATTATGGTTTTTGGATATTCATTTCTCTGGACAAAAAATGGACATTTCCCATGGAAAGCAGACGCTTCTTGCAAAAAGTTTCATTTTGTTGAAAACTCAATTTCCCGTTTAAAAGCTGTTTCAAAGGAGAATTTCCCACCAGCCATAGGCGGAGCCCGCTGTGTCTCCTGCCAGTCGTAGTCTCCCAGTCATCTGCCTACCTTATGTTGCTGCTAAGGCAGAGTCCTAGTGTTGCTGTTCTGTGTCCTACAGCTGGGCTCGGTGGCTTGCTCCCCTGTGGACTGTATCATTTTCTGTATGTATCCGTTCCACCCGGAGGGAGAATGCTGCCCTGTCTGTTATGGTAAGTGCCACAGCCTTGGCGAGCCCTGGAGTTCTACCCTGGCTGCTTCCATACCACCGTGGGCTTTGACCACCTCCGATCTCACCACCAGGGGAAGGGGGTCTGGTGTGGTCAGTAGTGGGATGGGAGACCTCACATGCTGGTGGGTCATCGCCAGCCCTGCATTGGAGGGCTCTGTCCAGAGAGCTGCTCTGTGAGTCATTGCTGACCCCAATGCCCCTGTTCAGTGCTAGGGGTGCTATGCTGCTGAGGGAGGCATGGGGGCCCAGTAGAGGGTGCTTCCTTCTCAGTCAGGACTGACCCCAGGGCGCTAGGAGCTGTGCTGCAGGGAGCAACGTGGGGTGTTGTGCTGCAGGGAGTGGGGTAGGTTACTCAGTAGAGGGCTTTCCCAGTGCATCAGGGAGGCTTGATAGGGGATGTTCTCCTCTTACAGTCAGCCAGTGCAGTGCCAGGGGGACTGTGCAGTCTGATGTACTTTCTTGTGGGTGAGTTGTAAGACGAAGGCCCTAACCACTTGTGGTCAGGAAAACTCCCTTTGCACTTTAGTGAGGTTTGGGGTGTTGCCTTTGGGTAATTCCCCAAGCACTGTGAATTAGGTACAACATTCAGCTTCACTTCCTGTCCTATACTCTCTTGTGCAGCGTTGCCGTGGGCTGCTAAACACCTGCTGCATCCTCGCCTCAGAGGTGGCTGCATGTCAGTGTTGGGTGAAGTGATTCTTCTGTTGTTGTTTGGGTTACAGCAGTGCCTGGAGACCCTAGCTGAGGTCAGAGCCCCATTGTGCTAGGCACTGTACATACACACAGCAACCTCTTCAGGGCAGGGACTGTCCCTAAATAGGCAAGGCAAATAAAGGGCAAGAAGAGAAATTGAAGCACGGAGTGGGGAAGTGACTTGCCCAAGGTCACCCAGAAGAGGCAAGAATAGAACCCAGGTGTCCTGACTCCCAGCCCTGTGTGCTATCTACTTGGCCACACCACCTCTCCCCTTCTTCCACTCTGTCTCTGTGTGTGTTGTTACTCTCACATCCAATCTCTAAATAGTTACTGTAATGTTAAAGCTTGTCTCTCCCCCTGGCCGGGTGTCTGTCCCCTGCAGATTGTAACTACGAAGGCAGGAAGGTGGTGAATGGACAGACGTTTGTACCAGAGGGTGAGCCCTGCATTCACTGCACTTGCCAGGTGAGCTGTGCCCCTCGCAGGGAAGGGAGCTGATGGGGATTGTTCTGCGGGGACTGGGTGAAGGATGGGAATGGGCATCCCTCAGCATCATCCAAGAGTCCCATGGACTGTGTTGCCATGAGTGTCTATCCTGTGAGGCCTCCAGGGGCTGGTGTGAGGGGACGCTGGGCCCTGCTGGGAACTGCACTCTCAGGGGCTGGTGTGATATGGGTCGAGGGGACGCTGGGAGCTGTACTCTCGGGGGCTGGTGTGATATGGGCCAAGGGGATGCTAGAACCTGCCCTTTGGAGGGCTGGTGTGATATGGGCTGAGGAGACGCTGGGAGCTGCACTACAGGGGGCTGGTGTGATATGGGCTGAGGAGACGCTGGGAGCTGCTCTACAGGGGGCTGGTGTGATATGGGCTGAGGGGATGCTGGGAGTTCCCCTTTGGCTCCTGTAGTACAGCAGGCCTTTGCTTTGGACAAGGGTCCAGTGGGCCTGAGCATGACTGAAGGAAAAGCCAGTGGGTTGCTGGGTGTGTGGAGGCGCTGGCAGGCTCCCCGCTGTCCCCACAGATTGGGATAGTTTGTCCCGGCCCAGCAGAGAGATGGGCAATGCGAGTGCTCACGGGCTGTCGTGTCTCACCCCTTCCTTTTCCCCCTTTCTCAGTTGGGGGAGGTGAGCTGCGAGAGGAGGCCCTGTGCCCAGTCCTGCACTGAACCCTCAGCGCTCCCTGCCGCCTGCTGCCCTGCCTGCCAAGGTAATAGCCCCACATGCCTGGCCTCCCCACCCCTGTGCCCTTGAGGTTAGCATGGGCCCTTCTCCCCCCCGCCTACAGAGGGAGCTTTGCCCTTGTGGCGATGACCCTGAACAGGTCACTGTCATGGACCGAAGCCAGGAGGGCTGGAGTGGAAAATTGATCCTCCGCTGCCTGAACTATGGAGCAGGCCCCTTCGTGCAGCATCGACAAGAGCTGACTCAGAACTCCTGTGTGTGGCAAGGCCACTAGAGGGTCATGGAGAGCAGGCCTGATGTGTGGGGTCCCTTGGCACCTCCAGCCCGTAGGGGCCCAGGGGTCAGTCACTGCATCCCCTCCAGGTGAGGCTGTAACTGGGTGCCACTGTCTGGGGTGGGAGAGCCCCCGGGGTTAAGGTAGCCCCGTAGGACAAGCTCCTCAACCCTGCCTGAGGGGCTTGTGTAGGGGAGCACAGTGCCAGGCTGTGAAGCAGGCATCCAGGCTTTGTGCCTGGGCTCCTGGGGCTCCCTAACCTCAGTCCCTTGCTGTACAGCACTCTGGCCCCCCCATAGGCCCCATGGCCCTGGATGGGTGGACGACAGCCCTCGGGGAAGGTGCTAACAATGTCCCTGTCTCCATTAACCTCAGACGCCCCAGTCCCTTGGGAGAGCAGCCCTGGCCCTGTCCATACGGATGACGCAGAGGTTGGGAAATCCCCATCCCGCAATCCCAGAGAAAACTCCATGGCCCAGCCCAGGGCCAGTGACTGCCGCCTCTGCCCCAGTTCCTCGGCTCCTGCTTCTCCCAGCCCAGAGCTCCAGCTCCTCGCAGGAAGGAACACGCTCCACTGGGATGCTGGGCCTGTGAACACGGCTGGGCCCACTCCAGCTGGGCCAAGATCCTTTGGATACCATACGGCTCCCTCGGGTCCTTCTGTGCACCCCATCGTTCTGATGGAAACCTCTAGGCCGGGGACTGCAGCTCCAAGTCCCGATCAGCCCCCTTCACTCACCCCTGTAGGGCCCAGAACTGCCCTCCTGACCCTCACCCCCTTGGTCGCTGCTCCTCAGAAGCATTCTACGGTCCCATCAGAGGGAGTGGAGCCACCCCCGCGTGAGGCGAGCACTCCTACCCGGCCAGCTGCATAGTGCCCCTTGCCGAGGGAATGGGGAGTTCCCAGCCCCTCACAGCAGCATGAGGAGGAGGAGGAAGCCAGCAGGAGTGATGAGCTTGATCGAATGGTGTAGGGGAGGGAAAGGAGGCATCACGTTGTTCTGAGCGACATGTATGGGAAGAACCACTGCCTCTTCCTCTGCCAGTGCCCTGCCCGCTCCCTCCCTGGATCCCACTGGACTACAGACGCCTCAGAAGGAGCAACGTGTGGGCGGCTCCACACCCTGCTGGTGTAGAGGAGGCAGCTTGGCCCTGGCCCAGCTGCCTGAGCAATCTCAGGAGATGAGGGGTGCCATGATGCTCTGGGAGGACATGGTGCCTAGCTGAGATACCATGACTTAAGCTGCCAGCCTCCTTACAGCCAAAGTGCGGGAGGAGATGGAGAAGGGCTGAGCATGCCGCTGCTCCCTGCATCAGGTGGGACGTGCCCACCTGGTCCCAAGGGATGATCCCTGTGCAGGGCTCCTGAGACAAGTGAATCTCCCCACCTTCTGGGGTGGTCCCTGCCTCAGTCAAGCCCAGGGCCCCTGGCTCCAGCCCCAAGATCTCCACCATTTCTTGCAGACTCGTGTTTAAATCTTAGAGCTGAGATTTCAAAACTTCCTAAGGAATAAGAACACCCAGTTCCCAACTGGGCATCCGGATCCCCTGGGCTGCTTTGCAATTCCCACCCTAGATTCCTTAGGGCTGCTGGAAGGTTTTCCCAAGCTACCCCTGATGGACAGGTATCTGATCGGCCATCAGGGCCAGCCTCCCATTTCTATTGTGAATAGTAATAAAGTTTTCCCTACTAATCCAAGCGTTCCCTGCTGCCACCTACAGCTGGCTCTGGCCATGGGGACGAGTGCTAACTGGGTGGGCTCAGCAACCCCAGGGCTGATACCCTTAATGGTGGGGTGATGGCCTGGAGGTGGCAGCTTCTTCCTCTCCTACCACCATCTCCTTAGCCAGTCCTGGATTTGGCTCTTCGTGCAGTGGCTGATCTCAGTAGGGAAGGGGTTGCAGGTGTCTGATGTGAAGGGGATGTAGAGCAGGGAGCCTATTGCTGGCTTGGTCTCCCCAAGCAACTTCACTCAGCTCCTGACTAGGATGGGGGAGAGGATGGATCCTTGCGGGACCCCGTCGCTGGGAGCAGGTGTCTTCTATGTGGTCTGGGAGGAACAGTCTCAGCCCTAGACAGGGTTTTTCCCCAGTGCATGGGAAGCTCACATAGACTTTGCTCATTCCTCTGTGATGGGTGAAGGATTCCAGATCCCAGGCCTGTCAAGCCAGCGCCCCAGACTAAAGTCGTTTCACTGAGTGTGTAATGCCAGCTGTCACCACTGGGTGTCAACACAGTCTGAAATATTTCCTCGGGGACGACCATCAGACAGAATCCAACCTGACCATTGGCCCCTGGCTTCCTGTAGCAGCTGCTGATGTTCTGAGTGGAACAGGCAAGTCCCCTCTTCTTTGCCTATGTAGATGGGCAACTGGGGCTGCGGCTGCCTCCCTCAGGCACCTGTGTCTTCCCTCTGCCTGCACAAATGTAGGATTTGGGCTCACACATCTGAACTTTGGCCCCAAAGGGCTAATCAGCTGCACACGGAGATCCGAACCCTGACTGGACTTGCCATATCTCAGTATCCTCTTCTAGGCCCTATCTCCAGCCTAGTTCCAACTCCAATCCTAGCAGGACCCCAGGTCACAGGATGGAGTAATTTATTATTTGTTTATTTGTATTGTGTGGTATCTAGGAGCCCCAGTCACAGGCCAAGCCCCCATTGGGCTAGGAGCTGTACAAACACAGAACAGAAAGGCAGACCCTGTCCCCCATGAGCTGATAAGCTATAAACCAAGAGACTCACCGACTGGGAAACACAAGGAGACAATACAGCTCAGCATGATAGGCTGTGCTGTCAGCATCGCAGCAGCCTGGCTATGGCCAAATTCTTTGTAGGGTTATGAAGCAGAGTTGGGATTGGGGTTAGGATTAGAGTCCATCGGGGCTATTCTATGGTTAACATTGGAATCCGTTGGGGCCAGTGCTAGGGTTAGGGTTTGCTATAAGGTTATAGTTGGGCTAGGATTTAGATTTACCACCGTACCCAACCTTGACATCTTACCCTGCACTGTACTAGCTTCATTCCAGTGCACAGCATTGCCAGCATCCCTTTCCCAGCCACTCCCCTCAATATTTACCCTTGGTGAATATCAGCCCCCAGCTGGTGGTGTGTGAAAAAATTCCAATAACATCCCAAAGGCAAGGCCTTAATGCAAACATTGTGAATGTTTAATTACACCCCAAGTGAGTGAAAAATCCCAGCTAGTGTGAACATTTGCTTTTTGAGTCTCAAAAATAAGACTCTGAGAGAGCAAAATTGGTCACATTTTCACTTTTTTTTTTACAAAGTATTTTTGGAGCAAAAATGCAACGTTTTGAAAATGAAAACCATTTAAGGTCAGAATTTCAGTGTTTCTTTCAGGCAGAAATCAACTTTGGACAAGAAGCGGGAAGTTTTAGAATGTGAGTGTCCCTGATGTGAAAGTGGCCAGGTGTTGGACTCAACACGGAGATATTTGTGTGTCTGTGAAAAGTGGGGGTTTTTTGCGCCATGCACAAGGAGCCTGTGGAACTCATTGGCACAATAAATCTTTGAGTCCAAGTGTTTAGCAGGATCCCCAAAAGGGTCCATCAGACGTTTACCTGGATACTGAGAGAGATGTTAGTCGGGGTTTAAAAAAGTGTTGAAGAGCTACACACCCTCGTGATTTCAAGGTGTAAAGGCAACCTTGAATAGAGGCCAGGAAGAGACTTGTGCCATGGGCAGCCGTGGGATTTCTGCTGGTATCAGCTATTGTATGAGACAGAAGACTGGGCAGGATGGACAATGGGCTGTACACTGATTTCTGAAAGAGATCCTAATTCTTCAGTGACCCACTTCCAATTGCCTCTGGTGAACAGAACATGGGCTTCTGCAGTGCCCCTCTCCCAAACTTCCTGGTGGGGGAGGAAAACTGAATATAGTTCCCAAGACCACCTCTTTTGACCTGAGTGGCACGTCAGCGTCTGGGTTGTTTCCATTAGGAAGAGCCATTGGTGATGTAGTCAGACATCTTTGATGCAAGCCTGTCTATTTACACAGATGTACAGGAGAAATCAAACAGGAGACAGTTTCTGTGCTCCCAGCTCCGAGGCCCTTTCAGCCAGCACTCTGCCCAAAACCTCTCTCTCTAGGCTTTGCAAAGGGTCATGCTCAGTGTCTGAAGCTTTCTTGCTGCCTTCTTCTTGCTTCTCTGGTGTGTTTGTCGCTTCTCTCTCACACAGACTCCTCCACCAACCAATACCCAGCAAAACTCCTCTGCCCACGTGCAAACTCTCCTGTGCCTTTGTTTTGGCTGAAGACCACTGTTATTTTTATTAGGAGCTTAACGGTTTCTGTTATCTTAAATGAAGGGTGGTGGTTATACCTACCAGTTTCAAGGAAGTTGAACCTGACATATAAAAGGTGCCAAAACTAAAAAAACTAAAAACTGCCCCTGACTACTGGGCAACCAGGCAGCTCCCATTCAGCTCCAGGGTGCTAGACAGCAGGACAGGCATGTATCATAGAATCATAGAATATTAGGGTTGGAAGGGACCTCAGGAGTCGTCTAGTCCAACCCCCTGCTCAAAGCAGGACCAACTCCAACTAAATCATCCCAGCCAGGGCTTTGTCAAGCCTGACTTTAAAAACCTCTAAGGAAGGAGATTCCACCACCTCCCTAGGTAACCTATTCCAATGCTTCACCACCCTCCTACTGAAATAGTGTTTCCTAATATACAACCTAGACCTCCCCCACTGCAAATTGAGACCATTGATCCTTATTCTGTCATCTGCCATCACTGAGAACAGTCTAGATTCATCCTCCTTGGAATTCCCTTTTAGGTAGTTGAAAGCAGCTATCAAATCCCCCCTCATTCTTCTCTTCTGCAGACTAAATAATCGCAATTCCCTCAGCCTCTCCTCATAAGTCATGTGCTTCAGCCCCCTAATCATTTTTGTTGCCCTCTGCTGGACTCTTTCCAATTTTTCCACATTTTTCTTGTAGTGTGGAGCCCAAAATGGACATAATACTCCAGATGAGGCCTCACCAATGCCGAATAGAGGGGAATGATCATGTCCTTAGATCTACTGGCAATGCTCCTACTTATACAGCCCAAAATGCCATTAGCCTTCTTGTCAAAAAGGGCACACTGTTGACTCATATCCAGCTTCTCATCCACTGTAACCCCAGGTCCTTTTCTGCAGAACTGCTGCCTTGCGACTTGGTCCCTAGTCTGTAGCAGTGCATGGGATTTTTCCGTCCTAAGTGCAGGACTCTGCACTTGTCCTTGTTGAACCTCATCAGATTTCTTTTGGCCCAATCCTCTAATTTGTCTAGGTCCCTCTGTATCCTATCCCTATCCTCCAGGTAGGGTAGGGAGTGTGAATCATTAAAGCCCATGAATATCTTCAGGCTGGGGAGCTACAGCACAGGTAGCTCATTAGAAAATAGCAGGGGAGCACAGAGCTAAAGTCATTAGGCTACTGGGCCAGACCTGGCTGCACTCCCGGCCCAGTGTGCTATAGACGGGGCCTGCTGGGATAAGCAATTAACACCTGGGGAAGGATGAGTTTTTTGACATGGCTGGGAATGAAACTGTCTACGCTGAGCAACAGCCCCAACAAAAGGGCTTGGTACTGGCCATATCTGACCGTGCTACATTGCATATGGAAAAGTCTCTTTTCCTTAGAGTTTGGTTGAGCAGAACTGGCCTGGAATGAAAGAGCGATCCTGGAAACCACCCTATTCAGGTCTCTCTTGGTGCCGCACATCACTGGCACCAGGAATTTGGTGCTAGTCTCATTAATGAGCAGAATTTATTTTCCATGCCCCCCTCAAAAGCTTTCAAGAAAGAAGCAAAATGGATCACAGGTTTCAAGAAGGAAGGTTGATTAGAGATATCTGATGCCTATGTAAGCAGGGTCTGAATGAATACTTCCCTGACAGCTAGCTGGGAGGAGGAGAGACTTTGGGTGTGTTTATGTAAATAAAGCTTGCTCCTGATCTGCTTAAATATTTAACAGACACAGCGGTGTCAAGGTGATCAACTTTGGTTGATGTTGGGTACAAATCACCTTAGTACTGAATGCAGGGGTAGTGAAATATGGTTACCAATGTTGTAATTATTGTAGAAATACAGGAAATACAGGAAATCAGGACTGTGTTTAACCTCTCCCAAATGAGGGGGCCACCCTCAACTGAAAGAACCTTGTTAAGCCACTGGCTCAAATATCAATTTAACAAAGAAATTGATATGTATCAGACTTGTTATCCCAAGGGGAGCCTCTGACACACTGCAAACCAAACACACTATTCAGGTAGAATAAACAAACAGATTTATTAACAGCATCTTTCTTCATTGGGCACTTACTGAGAATAGTCCTTTCTCGAGAAGCTGACAAAATGCTTCACTGCGGCTACTTAGAATCAAACACATTGAGATACAAAAAGAAAAGGAGAACTAGTGGCACCTTAGAGACTAACAAATTTATTTGAGCATAAGCTTTCATGAGCTACAGCTTACTTCATTGGATGCTTATGCTCAAATAAATGTGTTAGTCTCTAAGGTGCCACAAGTCCTCTTCTTTTTGCAGATACAGACTAACACGGCTGCTACTCTGCAACCTGTCATTGAGATACAGGTACATAGCCAATATTCATAACTTCAAATACAAAAATGATACACACATACAGACAGCATAATCATAACCAGCAAACTACAACCTTTCCATAGACACCCCACTTGACCTCTTCTGTACAAGACGTGGTGCAACCATAGGACCCTAGTTGCAACAATGATTTATAGGCCCTGTCGAAGACAACGTAGTACTGGTGGATGAAGACGTCTCCGAGGATCCAGAGCTCTCGGGAGGAGGTGGGGACGTCAATGCCTTCAAAGCCGGGAGAGCAAGAGCCTGAGTTCTGCACCAGGAAAAATGGGACATGGGTTGTTGGACTGGAATTCCACTGACTCCCTGTATGGGGGGCTGGAATCTCGGAGCTCCCAAGCTAAGCTGCATGAGGCTGGGGCAGACATGGATAGGAGACAGGCAGTGAATAGAGTTTATGTGTCAGTACCAATCCAATGCCTCAGCCAGCTGCTAGGGGTAGCTGCCCTTCTGATGGGATACACAGTGATCACTCTGGGCCCAAGGTGCTTGAAGAAATTCCCCGGTGCTCAGTTCTAACGGCTTCTGCAGAACAGGACATGGACCTCTGCAGCCCCTCCCCTAGACTTCCTGTCTGGGATGCTAACCTCCTCCTTTCCCAGCCAGTACTCAATCACAACACCACTTAAACAGCACTCACAGAATTCTCCATTCCATATACTTATAACCAACCACTAGTAATGCTCAATTGATTTCCGAGGTGCCCTTCTTTCTAGCTAGGACCTGCTGATCTCCCTTGATGTGTCAGTGCTACTGCTGTCAGGAGGCAGTCAGTCCATTTGCTCCATGGTGGTATGTCCTGGGGCTTGCTTGTCTCCACCTGCTGTATTTGTTGCCTAACTCGGACTGTCTCAAGCCAAGTGGCCAACCCAGCACCCCTCCTCCCTCCCTTCTGGATTTTGGAGAAGGTGTCACCTCTTCCTCCTCAGTATGTGTCCGTCTTGGGTGACCGCCTCATACAACCCAAGGGCAGCCTCACGTGACCTCACTTCTGTTGGTGGCCGTTGATTTCTATTACAGATGCGTGCTGCATGATGTCCATGATTTGGTGGAAGCTCCTGGGATCCCAAATCATCTGGCTTCTTTTTAGTTGTCTCTGTCTCTCTTAATTCTTCTGCAAATCCCTAGTTCCTGGGACAGCAGATTCTGTTGTTGCAGGTGGTCTACTTGTCAGCATTCTGTTAAACCACATGTCTGCAGGTAGCAACCCATGTTCATTGGTGCCATCCTGTAACTGAACTGTGCTAAGCATGGCTCAGAGTCTGATTTCTCCGCCCTTTGTTATTTTAAATGACTGAATGCTGCTTTCTGCCACAGGGGAATCAAGGAGACTTCCCCTCAGCAATTTCTGGGGCTTCAACCCCTCTCTCCAGGGACTCAATACAATATTCCTTCCTGCTACAGGTCACCACACGAATAGTCATAGCCTTGTGGAAGAAATCATTACCCACTAACATGTCAGCTGGGATGCCTTCCATCACCCCCACAACCAGATCACTTTCCAAACCTTCCCATGTCACACGGATTTTCGCGACTTGTATGGGGAACCTGGTTTCACCCACCCCCACAGTTTCTGCCATTTGGCCAGGTAATAGTGTGGCCTTTGGGACCACACTCCGCTCAATCAGAGAGATCTGGGCCCCTGTATCCTTCCACCTCAAGTATTCCCTGCCATTAATTTTGACAGCTTTAATGTGCTCTATATCTGGTTCACTGAGGCCAGTCCCCACAAAACTTGCTAGGTAAGTTGTGAGAGTTCCTGCCTGATTTCCCTCTGGGGCCTCTGTACTGAGGACAACCGCACTAACATGGGCTGGTGGGGGTTTGCTTTCTCTCAGCTTGGGGCACTTGTACCCCAGGTGCTCCATGGAATTACAGTTGTAGCATCTTCTGGGATCCTCTGTTTTGCTGGGAGATTTGGGATAGAAGTTACCAGGAGAGGAATGTTTTTGGGAAAGAGAATGTTTAGGCTCCCAACCCCCTTCTCTCTTCCCAGGGGCAAAGTGGGATCCTCCCTTCCTGATAGATTTAAACCCTTCTTTCTGTGGCCTGCCCTCAATAGATGCATGATTTTGTTTGAAGGCATCAGCTAAAAAAGCCATCTCATCTGCAGACTTTACATCTGTGTCCCATAGACACTGCTTCACCTCAGCCTTAGCTATACCTAGGAAATGCTCTTGAGCAACAAGATCCAACATTCCCTCAAAACTTGCCACCTCCTTACCCCTCACCCATTTTCCCAACAAATCTTTCATTTTGTTTATATATTCCCCATTACTCATACCAATATCCCTCTTAAGATTCCTAAATTTAACTCTAATTGTTTCAGGGGTAATCTGAAAACTTCACAAAACAGTATCTTTAAATTTACAATAGTCTAAAGCATCTTCAATAAGCATTCCATTGAATACTTTTCAAGCTTTACCAGTTAATTTTGCAGTCAGGGTAGGAATTCTCTTATCATCAGGGATTTCATGTATTACACACAGCCTTTCAAAGGTAGTCAGATATTCAGCAATATCATCGTCCTCACTGTATGCAGGACATAAGTGCTCCCATTTGTGAATTTTTGGAGTGATGGGACTCGTTGGGGTTAGGGGGATTCTGGTTCTGCTTCTCCAGCAGGTCCAGCTGGTGTTTTCGCTCTCTCTCTCTCTCTCTCTCTCTTCCCCTTCTCTTTCTTCCTGCTCTCTTACCATTTCTTCTCTCTCTCTCTCTCTCTTTTTCTTCACCCTTCTGTGTGCAGCCTCCTCTCTGGCTGCCTCTGCCTCCAGAGCCCTTCTGTGCTCAGCTTCCTCTTTGGCTGCCTCTGCCTCCATGGCCCTTCTGTGCGCAGCCTCCTCTCTGGCTGACTCTTTTTCTTTTATCTCCAGTTCTTTCAGTTGCAGTCATCTCTGGTGCTCCCTCTCCTTTTCTGCAGACTGAAGCCTAAAAAGCTCCAACTTCGCAATGGCTTCACTGCTTTCACTCATTTTCCTGCTTTTCTGTTCCTACTTCCCTTTTCTGAAATAAGCAAACAGAAAATAACAAAACTGTGGGTCCTGGCTGTTCTTAGCCACTGCACTTAGACTCACTTAAAATCACAAATATCAGTGCTTAAAGTGTGACCTTCACTTGGAGTAACAAGCCGTACATACACCCTTGCTTGCTGCGCCAATGTGATGTTCCCCTCTGGTGTTATCCAGACCGATGATCTTCTAGGCCACTCCAATTCTTGACTCTGAGAGCCAGCCTTACCCAGCTCTGCTGTGAGAACCCCCACTCCTGGGCTGTTCACGCACAGCCTCTGGCATGTCAGCTGCTCCCAGCTAGTTGCAAGCGAATGACACTAGCCAATGTCTCCGGTCCCAGACACAACCCTAGGAACCTCTGTCTTGCAGTGTCCAGTTATACACGCTAGACACTGCAAGCTCATATAAATTTGTCAATTTAACAAAGAAATTGATATGTATCATGCTTGTTATCCCAAGGGGAGCCTTTGACACACTGCAAACCAAACACACTGCTTCAGGTAGAATAAATAAACAAACATGCTCAGTGCATCATGAGTCTTCTGAAGACATCCAATATGACAAACTTTGCATTGGATACCACACAAACATTTTATAAAGATGGACATGGGGTGTAGGGTTTCCCCCCGAGGTACAGAGTGTCACACCTGGACCACGAGAAGCACATCATCGGCATATGCCAAGAGGGCCAGCTGCAACTCCGTCTCCTGAAACACCAACCCCATCAATCTCTGGTGGAGGAGTCAGAGGAAGGGCTCGATCTCCAGAGTGTACAGCTGGCTTGACTTTGGGCATCTCTGACGCACCCCCCACCCAAAGCTGACCCAGCTTGGTCAGGGTCTAGTTGAGCCTGACCAGACACTCCATGTCAGCGTACAGCACTGGGAGAAACCCCACAAACTGGGGCCTGAAGCCGAATGCCCACAGAGTGCCCAGGAGATACCCGTGGTCCATTCTGTCAAACGCCTTCTCCTGGTCCAGGGACAGGAGGGTGAATGACATCCCTACATCCCAGCTCCAAGAGGTCCCAAACCAAGTACAGATTATCAAAAATGGTATGCTCTGGTTGGGATGGACCATGTCCGCCAGCACAGACCCCAGCTGGAGTGAGATGGCCTTAACTACGACTTTGTAGTCTGTGCTGAGGAGCAAGATTCCAAAGGTCACGGAGGTCCCCCTTCTTGGGAAGCAAGGCGAACATGGTTCACCTGCATGACAGAGGGAGGACTCTGCTCTCCAAGGACTCAGCCCAGACGGTGACAAGGTCTGAGCCAAGGACGTGCCAGAACACATGGTAGAACTGCACTGTCACTGGACTGGTAGAACTCCGTTGATGAGCATGAGACAGAGGGCTTCCGAGAACTCTGCCAGAGTGAAAGGCAGCTCTAGCCAGCCCCGGTCGCCCATGCTGACTGTCAAAAGTCCATTACAGGGCACTCTGCAAACATCGGCATCGGTCGGATCTGGGGAGGGCATCCCCAACTATAGGGGGCTGTGCCTTTTTATTCCTCTGGACCTTCTTACCGCCGAGGAGGCTCCCCTCAAATGGTGGGGGGAGTTGCCATCCAGTGGCAGATCCTGGACTGGTGGTCAAGAGATTAGCCACTGGGAGACACGCGGAAGGTGGCAGGGGGACCACAGAGTCAATGGGAGGGGCTCCCACACAGTTTCCCCCGCCATGTTAGCAAGAGCAGGGGGCTTCACCGGTGGAAGGAGAAGGGAAACAGAAGGTAAAAGCCTATCATTCCTCCCCGCTAGGCTGCAGGCAGGGGAGGAGGGTGCCAATGGGGTGGAAGCACAGGGGAGCCGATCAAGAGGGTGCGCAAGTACTAATGCAGGGCAGGGATACCTGCTCCTCTGGCTGGACTAGGAAGGGGGGGACTATAGTATCATGAAGGGGTGCAGTGAACAGGGGCAACAGAAAAGTGGGCATGGGCACACAGGGAAGATGGGCTGAGCTGGGGGGGAGCAAGGGAAGGTAGAGGAAAAAGGGGCGCATTCGCCCAGGTGTCCACCCAGTTTCACTGTTGCTCCATGAGGGAAACGCTCTGTGCATTACACCGACTGGCCACCAGGTGTCAATGTTGCTCCATCAGGGAAATGTTTTGTGGATTAGCTCGACTGGCCACCTGGTGTCGCTGTTGCTTCATGAGGGAAATGGTTTGTGCATTACCCCACGTGGCCACCGGGTGTCACTGCTGCTCCATGGGGGAAAAGCTCTGTGCATTACCCTGACTGGCCACATGGTGCCACTATTGCTCCATGAGAGAACTGCGTTGTGCATTCCCTTGAGGTTCCACTGGGTGTCACTGCTGTACTGTGTGGGAATTAATTTGTCCATTACGCTGAGTGGCCACCTGGTGTCACTGTTGCTCAAGTCATTGGGCTTATGCCCAAATAAATCTGTTAGTTTTTAAGGTGCTACCCCGGACTCCTTGTTGTTTCTGCCTTAGGTTTCCTATTGGAGTGACAGGGTGGGGAGGTAATATCTTTTATTGGACCAGCTTCTGCTCGGGAAAGAGAGAAACTTTTGAGCTACACAGAGCTCTTCTTTGGGTTTCCTACAGCATTTTGGATTCTCAATCATGCCTGCAGCATCAGAGCTCTGTCCGTCCTTCATGAGTGCTTGGACTTGGAGTGCTTTGTGAAGGGTTGATTCTGTGTCTCCTCGCTTTATTCCGCATTCCAGTCACAGTGTGGTCTCTTCTCAGGGACTCGGTTAGTCCCCGCTCTGCCCCCTAAAAATACCTGCAAAATGGGCTCCCCCGTCCTAGATCAGGAACAAATTCTACTCTAGTTTCACTTTCCTTTTGGAACCTCAGGTTAAACTCTCATAAGTTTCAGTTTTATGCAGAGTGCAGTACTCCTTACATTTTTGTAATACAGTTTCATAGTTAGTCTGACTTAACTGAAATTTTAGACACACATGCACCAGAACCTGCTCTGATCAGAAATAAGGCTACATCTGATTGCCTCCCTTTTCACTGGCACCCGTTGCTTGCAGACACAATGCAAGGCCCTGTTTAAACCTCTTCCACTTGTCTTCCAGCCAGCTTCAGCTCTGGTGGAATTTTGAGCTGCTCCATTTCTCCACTCAAGGTATTTTCTTGAATTGCTATTTAATCCTGGTACTATAGGGCGTTCAGGAATCACTCTGGGCTCCAGGTGCTTAAGGGAGATCCTCTTTGTTGAGCGACCTCATTCCAATTGTGTCTGCCTAACAGAGCATGGGGGATTCAGCAGTGCTCCTCCGTCAGCTGTTCTGTCTAGGAAACTAAACCACTTGGAGATATAGTTCCCAGCTCC
Organism: Dermochelys coriacea; assembly: GCF_009764565.3. Taxonomy (NCBI): domain Eukaryota; kingdom Metazoa; phylum Chordata; order Testudines; family Dermochelyidae; genus Dermochelys; species Dermochelys coriacea. The sequence goes on along the minus strand of NC_050073.1, from coordinate 10,648,221 downwards.
ACACCAACCACTTCTCCTCCTTCGAAATCCCTTGGTAAGACAAAAAGTGCTCTCCCCACTGGCCTGGGCAAATTCTAACGGGAACAATTATATTCTGCTCCCCTAACCCCCCTGTGATTGTGATTGGACTGGGGCTTCTTCTCTGCCTTTCCTCGCCTTTTGAAACAGCTCACCAGTTCCACATCAGAGAGGGGAAAAGTTCTGTCCGGGGCGGGGAAGACGACTCATTCTTGAAGCCCAGATGCCCAAGCCCTGAAGTGCGAGGCAGTGAACTGTCTTGAGCTAGCCTCCTAGCTGGGGTAGCTGCTCATTTAACCCCTCTCCTATCCCAGTAAGCCGCCTGGCATGGTGATTTCCTGGGGGCAGCCAGCTCTACAGGATGCCTGTCCAGTCCCTTTGGGGAAGAGCTCTTTGCCCCTCCCCGCATGCTAAGGACGGACTCTGTGCTGCATTTCAGTGACGATCCTGCAGCCTCAGGCACAAGCCCTTGCTGAGAGGCCCCAACGCAGATACTTACCAGGCGGATGTAGGCGGTGGCGGGCAAAGGTAACCTGATGCCATTGATAGTGAAGATGATGTCAGGCAGGGTGTGCTTGGCGCTGCAGCTGATCTGTAGGGAGAAAGGCAACATCCAGGAGCCAGGTTAGTCACGGCTTCAGCACTCACCTCTCCAACAAGGGAGGTAGGCAAAGGGAAGCTGCATGTGATTAGCAATGGAGTCTGAATGAGCTGGGTCACTGCCTGACTGGGTCCTCTCCAGGGATTGAACCTCTGGCTCTGAAAGCCTGAGGCTCTGCAGATTGAACCAAAGGACCAATGTTGTCAGCTCAGACGGTCCCGGATTCTATATTTGGCCTGGCCACATGCTGGGGATGGCGATCTCCCCTGTGTTCCTGTGGGTTACCAGTGGGTGGAAGCACCAGGGAATCTGCAGAATGACCCAGCTGATCCCTATGCTGGCTGGGTGCAGCCTGTGGGCAGTGGCATTGGAATCAGGGGTTCAGCCACACGCGTGTGTAGCAGATGCCCCTAGAAACACCTATCCCTCTTCCCTGACCTTATCAGGTTGCTGGAGTCCCCGCATCAACGTAGTGCAGGATTTTGGAGATGGCCGGGGGGGCCCCTGCCAGCACAGAGGTGCCAGTGTCGACAATAGCCTGCCAGCCATTAGCGCAAGAGATAAGGTGGCCATTCATGGTGATGCTGGAAGAGAGAGAGAGTCACTCATCCCCACTCGGCCCACAAGCAGCCAGGGAGCAACCTGCGGGGTGGAGCTGCCCCACTGCCCCTTTGCTATGACTACCAAGAACTTTGCTCTGATGTCTCATCCTAGACTTTTTCTTCCATGGCTACTGCCCGTCGCTTCTTATGCTACACCCTTCTGGGATTGACAGTCCCAGCTACCCTGTCCTTCCCATACTGCTAAACAGAGCTGGACAGATGGGAGAGGGGTGCTGGTATGAACAAAGTTGAGAATCACTGACCTGACCTAACCTAGCAGGGGAGTCCCATTCCTATGGCTCCATGGAAGGTGTTTTTGTGGCTCCCTTGTCTCTCATTTTGTCTAGACGCTGAAAGCTGAGCTTCCCCTGGTTCCGATGTAGAATTCATTAACATTTGACCTGTCTTCCAACAGCCCCCAGGCGGAATGACCAAGGGGTGGGCGATACCTGTCCATGGTAATTTCCCAGTAGGAGAGAGGGATCCAGTTCAGGCTCCCAGAATAGTATGATGAGTCGATGCCACTGAACATCACGAGAAGGGAGAGAGGAGAGTCAGGGAAGATGCATGAATTATTGGCTAACGAGACAATGACAAACACTTCAATGGAGGAGAGAGTCAGACTGGTGCATTTCACATCATGCAACACCCTTCCTCCACCGTGAGGTAGGACAGTGGTGCACCATGGGCAGTGCAGTCTGACCAGGGACTCCAGTCTATACAGGAGACTGGGAGCATGAGACACTCCATTCAAACTCCTTCCAAGCACCAGGGCAATATTTCCAAACTGAATTATTTCAGTTTTTGATTTTTTGCTGGAAAATAGAAATTTTCTTGGGGGGGGGGACCATTTTCCAGTCATAGCTAGTAACTACATTCTTCCTAATGTTAATTTCCCCTGCAGTTGTTATTAGAGATATCATCTTTCACTTCTGCTCCCCAAAACATATGGCACTAGCACAGAATGGCTGCCACGTTCCACCCCAGAGGTGGCTGTGTTTTGGGAATTCTGATGTGAACATTGCAGGGATCGCTCTGTGAGAGGCGGTATAGAAATGTGAATCTTGCTGTAGACAGATGGGCTGTTTCCAGGCCTGACTTATGAGCTCAGGTAGACAGAGAAGAGGTCCTGGGACACCAAACCCTCATTCATCATGTTGCAAAGACAGGCGTGGCTCCAGAGGAGGAGATGCTGGAGAAGGCCAGACCCAGGATCCCATCGTAGGGGGCAAAGTAGCTTAAGTAGCTGGGTTCGGTCTTGCTCAGACCAAAGATCTGGTTGGTGTCCACAATGCCTCTGACCTAAGGGGAGGGATGGGGAGAATCAGATGCATCCTATGTAATAATATTGGGGTTCATTAAACAACAAACCAGTGAATGAGAAAGGATAAAACCTTTAATAAAACAAACTAGGGAGCTTCTGTGGTGAACTGCTGTACACAGCGACACAGTGTTCTCCACCCCAATTTCCAGGGCACATCTCTAAATTCCTGTGCTCATAATACTGTCCCTTATGGGGGAGCCTCTCTAAATGACAATCTTCCACAAACATATCTCTACATCTTCCCCCTTAAAAAACGACAACGAAAACCCAGTAGCTCATATATACGAATATATAAACAGCTAACAACTATCGAATAACACACACATTAAATTCTCAACCCATCTAGCGTGTTTCCATAAACCCAGTGTGTCAACAATCTAGAGAGGAGAGGTTACCAGCACATCACTCTGGAGTGAATCTTTACCATTCACTTTTCTCAATAGCCTTTCTCCAGGCAGGTTAACAAGTCTCAAGTCTTTCAGGGGGCAGAGGGAAGACCGAGCACCAATGGGAAAGAGGGGAAGTCGGCGCCTATGCTCTGGTGTGATTAAATATTGCAAACTGCCGTGGCCAGTCGTACGACAATGCCACTAACATGTCTGGTGTAGATAGCGGGTTGCAAGCAAGAATAAAGAATATAAATCCTTATGCTGTGTATGTGCCTTGCTCTGCGCTTTCTTTAAATCTGGATGGAGTATGTGCAGCAGAAAGTTGTCAAGAAGCATGTTCATTTTTCTCAATTGTCCAACATCTTTATTCTTTTTTTTCTGCCTCTACTCACTGGTGGGAGATTTTACTATCTAATTTGAAGCCAGGCAGTAAAGTAATAAAAAGACTTTCTGAGACTCGATGGTCATCTCGAGTGGAAGCTTGTCATAATTTGAGTGAAAACTGGATTACTATAATTAAAGCCTTAAATACAATAAAGGAAGATGCTACTGAGAAACCTGTTACACATAATGAAGCTGCAGGCCTGCGGCGAAAACTCCATCGACTTGAGGCAGCTTTTATGGCTGTATTTTGGTGCTCACCCTTGGAAAGATTTCATATAACTAGCCAAAAACTGCAAAATGTTTATCTTGGTATACAGACAGCTGTAGAACTGTACAACTCACTAATAGGATACATTAACTCTATACAGGACTTGTTTGATATGTACGAAGAGACAGCCAAAGAAAAATCTGAAATTGAAGACTACGAATTTGATACAAGGCGAAAAAGAAAGCATAAACTTCACATCTGATGAGACACGCGAAGTTGAAGTGGAAATGTGTGGTACAGATAAATTTAAAGTAGATACCTTTTTAACAATACTAGACCTTGTATGATTCAAATTAAAATGCAGAAGTAATGCATATCAAGAAATTTATGGCAGATTTCAGTTTCTCTCTAACATTACCAATACTTCAACAACAGATATAACAGTTCATGCTAAAAAATTACAGCTATGCTACCAAGGAGATTTAGAAGAATCATTCATGAATGAGTGTCTACATTTTCGATCGTATTTGGAAGGTGTTGAAATTCCTGAAAATGAAAAGAAGTAAATTTTAAGATATTGCAGGCTTCTCTGAAATCAAAACATTCATTCAGTATATCCAAATATTGATATTGCCTTCCGAATGTTCGTTTGCACACCTGCTACAAACTGTTCAGAGGAACGATCATTTTCGGCATTAAAAAGGGTGAGAAACTATTTGAGGGCTAATCTCAGTGAAGAAAAAGTAAACTTCCTTTCTCTTCTGACAATTGAAAAGGATCTAACAACTTCTCTGGATTATACAGAATTAATTAATAAGTTTGCCGCTCAAAAGTGTAGGTGTAAACAAATGTAATTCTTTTATTTCTTTCATTGTATCTACATAAAATAAAAAATAAATATTTGATTATACCGGACCCCTGCTTGAATGCGGGGTTTTGGATCCATGCATGGTCCCGCCCGCGCTATAAGCGAAATCGTGCTATACAGATGCGCGTTCAAGCGAGGGTCCTCTGTACTTGTAATTTTATTTATAATGAAACTTGTAAATGTTCAATTATTTTAATGATATTTAGATTCATTTTAGTTCAAATTAATTTGTAAAAAAATGAAAACAAGTTCATATGGGGGGGGCAATTATTTCAGGGCCTAGGGGCAGCAAAATCATTACTCTGCCACTACTCCCTATTTAGTTTGAGGTTTGCAGCTCTAGTTGCATTCAGCACTGCCTGAAGTCTACAATCATGCTCCTCTTTTATTGAGCCCCAGATGATGATGTCATCCATTGAAGCGTCAACATGAGTAATACGTTCATAGATTGTATGTGTGGTTTTGTGGTATAATTCTGATGCTGAAGCTATCCTAAAGGGTAAGTGTAAGAATCTGTATCTTCCAAATGGGCTATTAAATGTGCATAATTTTGAGCTTTCTTCAGTTAATTTTAGCTGCCAAAAACCTGAGGCTGCATCCAATTTACTGAAATATTGAGCATTTGCAAATTGAGACGTAATCTCTTCCTGGGTTGGTAGTTTGAAATGTTATTTTTATAGCTTTGTTGCTGTCTTTTGGGTCTAAGCATATGTGTAGCTGGCCGTCACTTTTCTCCACAATGACGAGGAAGCTCACTCATTCTTTTGGCACCTCAATTTTTTGTATTACTTGCATTGCTTCCATCCTTGCAAGCTCAGCCTTGAGTTTATCATGGAGTGCAAATGGCACCTTTCTACATAGAATCATAGGCCTGGAAGGGACCTCGAGAGGTCATCTAGTCCAGTCCCCTGCACTCATGGCAGGACTAAGTATTATCTAGACCATTCCTGACAGGTGTTTGTCTAACCTGCTCTTAAAAATCTCCAATGATGGAGATTCCACAACCTCCCTCGGCAATTTATTCCAGTGCTTAACCACCCTGACAGTTAGGAAGTTTTTCCTCATGTCCAACCTAAACCTCCCTTGCTGCAATTTAAGCCCATTGCTTCTTGTCCACGCCTCAGAGGTTAAGAAGAACAATTCTTTTCCCTCCTCCTTCTAAGAACCTTTTCTGTAGTTGAAAACTGTTATCATGTCCCCTCTCGGGTTTCTCTTTTCCAGACAAAACAAACCCAATTTTTTCAATCTTCCCTCATAGGTCATGTTTTCTAGACCTTTAATCATTTCTGTTGCTCTTCTCTGGACTTTCTCCAATTTGTCCACATCTTTCCTGAAATGTGGTGCCCAGAACTGGACACAATACTCCAGTTGAGGCTGAATCAGCACGGAGTAGAGCAGAAGAATTACTTCTCATACTTATACATCCCAGAATGGCATTCATTTTTTTTGCAACAGTGTTACACTGTTGACTCATATTTAGCTTGTGGTCCACTATGACCCCCAGATCCCTTTCTGCAGTATTCCTTCCTAGGCAGTCATTTCCCATTTTGTATGTGTGCAACTGATTCTTCCTTCCTAAATGGAGTACTTTGCATTTGTCCTTACTGAATTTCATCCTGTTTCCTTCAGACCATTTCTCCAGTTTGTCCAGATCATTTTGAATTTTAATCCTATCTTCCAAACCACTTGCAACCTCTCCCAGTTTGGTATCATCTGCAAACTTTATAAGTGTACTCTCTGTGATGCCATTATCTAAATCATCAATGAAGATATTGAAAAGAACCGGACCCAGAACTGATCCCTGTGGGTCCCCACTTGTTATGCCCTTCCAGCATGACTGTGAACCATTGATAACTACTCTCTGGGAATGGTTTTCCAACCAGTTTTGACCCACTTTATAGTAGCTCCATCTAGGTTGTATTTCTCTAGTTTGTTTATGAACTGGATGGATAACTGGAGGGACCTGCTTGTTTATCCGGATTATATGTTCACTCTGCAAGCACCTCAACCTTTGAAACAGATCATGATATTCCCAAAACAGTGCCTCATAGCCAGGTTCCGTATGATCATTTAGTGAGAATACCCGGTTTACCAGATTGAGTTTTTCATTCACAGCCAGGCCTAAAATTGGCGTCACCTTCTTTGGCACTTCAATGAACAGGAGCCTGCACACATTGTTTTTATGGTTGATGCTAGCAATGCACCTCCCCTTCACTGGTATATTTGTTCCAGAATAACCAGTTACTTTTATTTTTGTTGGTCCCAGTTTCGTCTTATTTTCAGTCTCTCATAATCTTGTTCTAACAGAATATTAACCTGAGCACCTGTGTCCAGTTTCAGTGGAATAATTATTCCATTCACTGTCACAAGTAGTATCCAGTCCCTCTCATCAGGCTTTCTAGATTCCAGTACATCTACGAAAAACTCCCCAACCAGGTTGTCTTCAACTGAATGTGTTTCAGTTTTCTAGTATCAGAGGGGTAGCCATGTTAGTCTGTGTGCACTAACTGTGTTAGTCTTGCCTCTGAAGAAGTGGGTTTTTTACCCACGAAAGCTTATGCCCAAATAAATCTGTTAGTCTTTAAGGTGCCACTGTACTCTTCATTGTTCTTGAATTTTCTGCATTTGAGATCGGCAGCATTTTGCAAAATCATTATTTCCCCCACATTTATGACAGTTTCCCAAAGACAACACAGTGTTTGAGGCCATGCTATGATCCACACCTTCCCCATGACTGTCTGTACCAGCCTTCCCCCTTGCACTGGTTTTCATAGTGAGTGATTCCACTCTTTGATTTGACTTATTCTGGCTATATGCTTTTGTACTTAGTACACAGATAGCTCCCTCTGGTGGATTCAGCTCTCTGGCTTGTGTTTTCACAGTTTCTGCTGCCCTGCATATCTGGAGAGCTTGTTCTTAGGTTAAGTCTCCTCCACAGAGCAATCTCTCTCTTAACACCTTGTCTTTAATGCCACAAATGATTCTATCTCTGACCAGTCAACTCACCAAAGTTGCAGGTTTTACTGAGTTTCCTTAATTATGTGACATATTGCTCTATGGCATAATTGATTTTTTGCAGGCATGTAAAAAAATTGTGTCTCTCAAAGGTTTCATTCCTTTTTGGCATGCAGTGTTCCTCAAATTTAGTCAGTACAGTAGCTCCTCACTTAACGTTGTAGTTATGTTCCTGAAAAATGCGACTTTAAGAGAAACGATGTTAAGCGAATCCAATTTCCCCATAAGAATGAATGTAAGTGAGGGGGTTAGGTTCCAGGGAAATTTTTTTCACCAGACAAAAGACTATTTTATATATGTATATACACACACAGTATAAGTTTTAAACAAACAATTTAATACTGGAACACAGCAATGAAAATTGTGAAGCTTGGTTGAGGTGGAGGAGTCAGAGGGTGGGATATTTCCCAGGGAATGCCTTACTGCTAAATGATGAACTAGCAGGTGGCTGAGCCCTCCAGGGTTAACTCTCACACTCTACAAGGCAGCAGGAATGGAGGGAGGGGAGACAGCGTAGCAGACAGAGACACATACCCTGTGTGTGTGAGAGAGAGATGTGCATTGCCCCTTTAAGTAGCTGACCCTACTCTTAAGTTAACACTTAAGTTAACACTCTTAACCCTGCCTTGTTAATTAGATCAGCTTGCTGAGACTGCAGCTGCTGCCAGCAAGTTCCCTCCGTCCTGAGCCCTGTCATGTGTCCCCCTGCTCTATGGAAGATGGGGTAAGTGGGGTGCGGGAGCAGGGGGACACCCTGACATTAGCTCCCCTCTTCCTTCCCTCTCCCCTGCACAGCAAGCAGGAGTCTTGGGGAGCAGCTCCAAGGCAGAGGGCAGGAGCAGCACATGGCAGTGGGGGGAGGGACAGCTGAACTGCTGGCAATTGGCAGCCTGCTGGGCAGCTGCTGCACAGGGAATTTAGGGGAGTGGGGAGCTGATAGGGGGGCTGCCGGTCCACCCTGGTTCCAAGCCTCCACCAGCTAGCTGCAACAGGCGGCTCTTCCTGCAAGCAGTGGACAAAGAAGGCAACTGCCAAACGATGTTAGAAGGGAGCATTGCACATCTTTAAACGAGCATGTTCCCTAACTGATCAGCAACGTAACAATGAAACAAGGGATGACTTTAAGTGAGGAGTTACTGTATTTTACTTAACTTCAGGCTTTCACCTTCTTCAAACTTAAAGTTGTTATAAATATCCAATGCTTCCTCCCAACAACATGCAAAAAGATTGATAAATTCACTTTATCATTTTTCTCCTCTGCCCCAGCGCTGCTAAATACAATTCAAATCTCTATCTGAATTTTTTTCTCAGTTCTCTGCAACATTGCCCTACAATTGCAGACTGGACGGAGGTTGCAACACATCCATTTTTGGCTTTCCCCCTCCTCTTTAAGCTAGTCAAGCTACTATTGTGCTCACCAAATACATAGAAAAGCCTTTGTTCTCTGTTTGCTCCTCCACATGCTCCCCTTGCCTCTGCTTTCAGTTTCAAACACAGGAATTGACTTTGAAATGACTGCTATCTCCTTCTCACTCAATACTTCTGACACCATGTAATGATCTTGGGGTTCATTAAACAACAAAACAGTGAATGACAAAGGAATAAAACTTAATAAAACAAACTAGGGAGCTTCTGTCGTGAACTGCTGTACATAGCAACACAGTGTTCTTCACCCCATCTTCCAGGGTACATTTTTAAATTTCTGTATTCATAATACTGTCCCTTATGAGGGAGCATCTCGAAATGATATTCTTCCACAAACATATCTGTACATGCTGCAGCTGGGAAAAGCTGACCAGCCCTACCCCAAGGACCTTAGGAGTCTGCATTATGCCAGAGGCTGCCATTCCAGGCACTTTGCCTTCCCCCAAATGGGTATTTACAGTGCATGGTTTAGGTTAAGATGACATTTCTGTTTCTAGGCTGACTATTCCAAGAGTTCTAACTTCCGCATACTTACTCAGATTGTCTACAGCCAAGCTCTACGATATAACCACATTGCTCCAACCCCTCAGACAGAGACAAACACCTACAAGATCTCTATCATGCATTCTTACAACTACAATACCCACCTGCTGAAGTGAAGAAACAGATTGACAGAGCCAGAAGAGTACCCCGAAGTCATCTACAACAGGACAGGCCCAACAAAGAAAATAACAGAACGCCACTAGCCATCACCTTCAGCCCCCAACTAAAACCTCTCCGAGATCTACAACTTATCCTGAAGGACGACCCATCACTCTCACAGATCTTGGGAGACAGGCCAGTCCTTGTTTACAGACAGCCCCCCAACCTGAAGCAAATACTCACCAGCAACCACACATCACACAACAGAACCACTAACCCAGGAACCTATCCTTGCAACAAAGCCCATTGCCAACTGTGTCCACATATCTATTCAGGGGACACCATCATAGGGCCTAATCACATCAGCCACACTATCAGAGGCTTGTTCACCTGCGCATCTACCAATGTGATATGTGCCAGCAATGCCCCTCTGCCGTGTACATTGGTCAAACTGGACAGTCTATACGTAAAAGAATAAATGGACACAAATCAGACGTCAAGAATTATAACATTCAAAAACCAGTCGGAGAACACTTCAATCTCTCCGGTCACACGATTACAGACCTGAGAGTGGCTATCCTTCAACAAAAAAACAGAGTCTAATGAGAGACTGCTGAATTGGAATTAATTTGCAAACTGGATACAATTAACTTAGGCTTGAATAGAGACTGGGAGTGGATGGGTCATTACATAAAGTAAAACTATTTCCCCATGTTATTTCTCCTCCCACCCCACCCCACCCCACCCCCGCACTGTTCCTCAGACGTTCTTGTCAACTGCTGGAAATGGCCCACCTTGATTATCATCACAAAAGGTTTTCCTCCTTCTTCCTGCTGGTAATAGCTCTTCTTAAGTGATCACTCTCCTTACAGTGTGTATAATAAAACCCATTATTTCATGTTCTCTGTGTGTGTATATAAATCTCCCCACTGTATTTTCCACCGATGAAGTGAGCTGTAGCTCACGAAAGCTTATGCTCAAATAAATTTGTTAGTCTCTAAGGTGCCACAAGTACTCCTTTTCTTTTTTGAAATTTACTGTGACTTGGAGTAGACATAGTAAGCCAAATCTGGGGTCACTCAAGAAAGAGTTTCGTGAGCGATAGCCTTCCCCTCTTCCCCAAACTAGTGTTTCATAAAGTCAATAGATTCCTCCACTGTGTTTTGTTTTTTGTAAAACCCAGACCTGGTACTTAAACCATCGCTCTCAGCCTCCCCAGAGTGATCTCAGTCCCTCAATATTTATTTCACCGACTGCCTGGCACCCACTGCCCTTTGAGGAAGCAATTATGAAAGTGTTATGAAAGACAGAGCTTTGCTGGCTGGGGTATTGTGGAGTAAACACTCGTGCACCACACAGAGCTTTCCAGCCAGCCTGTTTTCAGATGATCTTGGTGGCTCAAGGGGACATGCCGTGCGGCCACAGAGGTGGAGCCACAGCCAGGGATTGTACCTTTGCCCTTCGCAGAGATCTGACACTGACTTGCAGCTTTATTTTACATAGAATTAAATCTCTGCTGGGACAGTGGGACAGTCTCTAAAAGCAAATGCTTACTAAGCACTGGTCTACACTAGAAAATTAGATCGACCCGGCTAAATCCACACCCCTGAGCAATGTAGTTAAGCCAATCTAAGTTCTATTTAGACAGTGCTAGGTGGGCAGAAGAATTCTCCTGTCGACCTAGCTACTGCCTCTCGGGGAGGTGGATTTATTACGTGACAGGAGAACGGCCTCCCGTCAGCCATAGGTAGTGTCTACACCAAAGCGCTACAGGTGGTATAGCTGCAGCACTGTAGCTGTGCCACTGTACTCTTTTAATGTAGACATGGCCTAAATTGCTCTCTCGTTCTCTGTGAATGCGTATGTTTACTTAAGTCTTGAACAACTGTGACTATTGTCAATAGCAACTGTTAAAGCCAAACGTTTCGGGGTTTTCCCCCCCAAGTTTTACTATTTGTTACTACCGCAGCACGCTACTGCAATATAATTATGGGCACACACATATGTAGGCTCCCAAATGGCTCTTCTGGGGGAGGATTTAGCCTGCTCAGTCTCTGTGGAATAGTGTCCGGACCCTTTGTAGGGCGGGCCATGGACAGCAGTGTAGTCCTAGAGCTGGAAGGTACTGGAATGCTAGAGATCCCCACTGGCCTGGCTCTCTACCCTTGCCCCCATGCTACTCTCTGCCCCTGCCCTCACATGCAGGGGGCTGAATGGAGCCCTAATCTAGGGGCTGAGGGCTGAGGAGGGTCAAAGGGGCGTACTGTGGAGGGCGAATAGTGGATAGTACGGAAATGGTGCTCCACTTGCCCTTGTTGCCAAGAAAGCTAATGGCATATTGGGCTGCATTAGTAGGAGCATTGCCAGCATAACGAGGGAAATGCTATTCCCCTCTATTCGGTATGGGTGAGGCCACATCTGGAGTATTGCGTTAGAGAGGTGGTGGAGTCTCCATCCATAGAGATTTTTAAGGCCTGGCATGACAAAGCCCTGGCTGGTACGATTTAGTTGGGGTTGATCCTGCTTTGTGTAGGGGGTTGGAATAGATGACCTCCTGCGGTCTCTTCCAACCCTAATCTTCGATGATTCTATGATTCTATGAATGTGATGTGACTGCCCTCAACAAGTCTGAGGGCAAATGGTAAGTTGTGGTTGGGAAAGAAAGGACTAAGGCATTGGTGGGCTATGGAGCCCACCAGTGGAGGAGAAGAGGGAAGAGATGTCCAGCCCTGATTGGGTAGAGGGTAAGTTCACCATGACATAGGGTTTAGGAGGAGAGAAAAGGAGATCCTGGATCGCTCCCAAACTGGAACATGATTACCTCCACTGGGAGCAGATCATGGGTTCAAGTCCTCATGGCTGGGATGTGTGGGGAGGCCTCGCTGCTTAGCCCTGACACTGCAGCCATCCTATTCCTGGCAGGAGGCCATCCACGGACTTGGGCACCAGGCCATGTGCCCACGTGCTAGGAGCAGCTGCTCTGCCTGAAATCACAATGAGAATCCCATGAGATTAGACAACAGCATTTAGCTTTCCATTTAGCACTATCCACTCCTAACCCTGTGGGGACAAGCAAACACTAGGGGAAGGATGACGTTTCCACGTGACTAGGAGTAAAGTCGCCTCAGGCCAGTGACAACCCTTACAAAGGGGCCTGGAACTGGGCAGGTCTTATGTTGCTACTCTGTATATAAAAACTTATCAGTTCGTACAACTTTATCTGAGCAGAACTGGTCCTGAAAATCCGCTTATCCGATGTCCCCTGTTGCCCCACAGTGAGGTCCTGGCATCTGGTGTTAGTCTCGCAAATGGGCAGGTATTTTCCATTCCCTGCTCCAGATTTTTCAACAAAGAGGTGAAATAGATCTCAGATTTAGAGAAGAGAGGTTTTCTTTGAGACGTCTGACACCAGAGAGACAATACAGGCACCTCATAGCACCCTGAAGCAGTAGGGATTAATCCTGCCCTATAGCACCCCCTTCTTTTCCAGTCTGGGGTCTCCACACAGCTCTGCGAATGCCTCTCAAATTAGACCTGGTTATAATAGCCCTGGGGTATGAAACACACACACAGCACTGCTAAAGCGCCTCCTGAGCGACAGGCTGCCCTGCTTATTCCAGCCTTTAGTCTGACACATCCACAGCTCTTCTGATGCCCCTCAGTCCTAATCTGCAGCTCCCTGTGCTAGTTTATAATATAGTCTCTTCTATAGAAAGTTGGCCGATCAGAACCAATTGTGCTATTCCCATTGCAGAATTCCTTGCAGCCTGCAAGAATTTGTGACTGATTTGAGGATGAAGAGCTGAACTTGTAAGTTTGGGGAGGCTAAAACTGAGTCTCTGATAAGAGACCAGATTGTGACTGGGATCGGGAACATAAATCTCAGAGACTACTGGAAGATCCATAATTAACCCGTGACAAATCTGTCAGAATTTGTCAAGCGATTGAAGTCACCCAGTCCAGAAGGAAGTTTTTGGAGGGTGGGCAGTGCTCTGATACTGTGGACATGGTAGAGAATCCAAAATACTGCAAGAAAAGAGACCTGAGGCAGAAAGGCATGGAGACTTCCAAGTCAGAGTTCTGAAAAAAGAGCACATGGCTTGTGCTGGTTGCCACAGTGTGTACAGCTCCAAGATAGTGTCCAGCATGTGGGAAAAGATGCAAGAAATGCAATGGATTCCATTATGTTGCAAGAGTTTGCAAGGACCATTAATAAAAACCCCAACAGCTTTCCAGTCAAAATGTTGACTGTGATTGCCAGAGCTACTCCTCAAGGTGAGACACTGTAGCAAGTAATGCAGAGTGGTATGGACAGCATATTCCCAGTCCCTATTTTTGAGTTCAGAGGGAGCTGTCAGTACCAGATGGGACTATGTTTAAAGGAATCAGGATGGTGCTTCATAAGATGGTAGAGTAAAATGTGTTATGAAGGAGAAATGAAGGTGATTTAGGAATTGAGAGAGAGAAGTGCTGGAAAAGTTTTACACTGGCCTCAAATAAACAGCAACATTGAGGAAGCCATCAAGGCTTGTCATATGTGCCAAATGTTCAGGCCAAGTTTAGGAAAAGGGCCAATGGTGGCACAGGAATAATTGGCCCCCTGGAGCAAAGTAGGCAGAGATTTGTTTACATTGGCTGGAAAAATCTCTGTCTTCATTCTAGACTATTCTCACTTTCCTGAGATAGCCTTACTGGAAGATACTATAGCTGAACAGGTGATTGTGCATGTCTGTTTTAGCTAGCAATGTTATACCTGACATTTAAAGTCTGACGATGAGCAGCAGTTTAGTGGGCATGAGTTTGAGCAGTTTGCATTGATGTTTGGGTTTAGATATGTAACTGCTAAATCCCCATTATCTCCAAACCAGTGGGTTGGTGGAAAATGGTGTTAAAATAATAAAGCGGCTACTGAAAAGGGCTCTGGAGTCACACTCTGAGCCAGGCTTAGTACAGTTCAGTTACAGGATGGTACCAATGAAACATGGTGTGTCACCTGCAGACATGTGGTTTAACAGAATACTGACAAGTAGAACGGCTGCGACGACAGAAGCTGCTGTCCGAGGAACTGGGGATTTGCAGAAGAATAAAGAGACAGAGAAAACAAATAAAAAAAAGCCAGATGATTTGGGATCCCGGGAGCTTCCACCAAATTGTGAATATGATGCAGTACGCATCTGTGATGGAAATCAATGGTCACCAACAGTGGTGGTATTAAGCGAGACTGCCCTGCAGTTGTATGAGGCTGTCACCCCAGATGCACTCATACTGATGAGGGATGGGCGACGCATTCTCCACATCCAGAATAGAGGGAGGAGGGTCGTAAGGTCAGACACTTGGCCTTAGAGGGTCTCAGTTTGGTAACAGATCAAGACAGCCGAGCCTCAGGACATGCCACCTCTGGAACAAAATGGACTCACTGCCTTCTGACAACAGTAGTGCTGATCTTGGCAGGGAGACCAGCACAGGGCACCTGAGAGATTAACTGAACTTTATTAGCAAGGTTCATTAGTAGGACGGTTATAAGTGTTTGGAGGAGCGAGTTATATAAATGTTGTTTGTTAAGTGTTGTTGTTATTATGTTAGGTTTCAGAGTAGCAGCCGTGTTAGTCTGTATTCGCAAAAAGAAAAGGAGTACCCGTGGCACCTTAGAGACTAACAAATTTATTAGATGCATCCGATGAAGTGAGCTGTAGCTCACGAAAGCTTATGCTCTAATAAATTTGTTAGTCTCTAAGGTGCCACGGGTACTCCTTTTCTTTTTGTTATTATGTTGTGGCTGGATATTGGGAATTGTACCTTTCAGAGCACTCAGCTTCCCAGACACAGGAAGTCTGGGGGAGGAGCGCTGCAGAAGCAGAGACAGGTGGAACTCAGTGACTGAGTGAAGAGTGGCTCTTTCAAGCCCCTTGGGCCAGAGTGTTTCCTGAAGCCCACACAGCCCTCCACCCAGACCAGGAGAAGGAACAAACAGAGGCAGAGGCTCTAGAAGCTCTCAGAGCTACCTGGGCACCAAACCAGAGGCAGCCAGGCGCATGGCAATTCTTGTGTTCCTAAAACTTGTTCCACGCTGGAGCTTTGTCAGGTTTAAATTCTTGTACTTGAGACATTTTCTGCTGTTTCTGTAAGTGAACTCATGCATATTCATCAAATATTTAGATCAGGGCATTGAATCACTGGAATAGAATCTCCATGATTTCTAGACCTTCAGCCTTACCAGGGCCACCAGCGGGAGGTGATATGGTACACACAGCTTCACCCAGACAGAAAGCTGAAGGGAAAGGGGATCAAGTATAGATCTCTTATTGTGAATTGAAGGTCCTACGATAGAGAAGACCTCTATCCCCAAGTCCAATAATTGTTCCAGCCCTGACCTGGAAGGGTTACCTCAAAAGGTGGGAGAAAAGAGAGGACTGGTTTCTATGACCCATTTGTTCTCTGGCTTGTATACTGAGATAAATGGGCCCAATTGGTGCCCCTTATGATTAATTTATCTGGCAATGTGGGCACCTGTCCCACCAGGGTCTGAGACTGAGACCCATCCCCTCCCCACTCATCTGACATAGGGACACCAAACATCCATCCCTTGATTTGGGCTCAGAATGTACCTAAGGGTCTAGAAATGGAAGGCGCTGTATGCTAATCCTAATGCTCCCGAGCCAGTTGTTCCCCAGTTTGTGGCCAGTATTGGACTGAGGCACAATGAGAAGCAAATGGCTCTCCATCTTCCATTCTTGAACTTGTCAGACGGTCAGTCCCCTTGGTTGTGATGCTTCTTAAAAGGGTCTTTTTTTCAAGCCAGGAACTCCACCATACATGTTTATGATTATTAAGCCCTAGTTAGTGGGTGGAAGAATGTGGCTCATGAGGTGTTTGCTTGTCAGGAATCTGGTAGTGCTAAATGGAAAGTAAAAGTTGTCAAATCTGTTGGGATTCTCATTCTTTTTCAGGCAGAACGGATGCTCCTGGTGCATGGCCTGGTACCCAGTGGATAGTCTCCTGAGAGGAACAGGATGGCTGAAGTATCAGGCCTAAGAAGTGAGACCTCCCCCACATCCAAGCCATTGGAACTTGAACCCATAATTTGCTCCTGGGCCAGGGAATCAGTCTCCAGGTTTGGGGCATCCAGGATTTTCTCCTTTTCTCTCCCCATAAGGTCTAAGTCATGGTGACCTTACCCTGTTCCCAAGGAGGACTGGACATCTGCTTCTTGCCCATCATCAGGGGCCTCTATGGGCAATAAACAAAAATTCACAGAAGCCCACGACCTGTCTCTGCCTTTTACTAAAAATACCCATGAGAGAATCTTACCCTTAGGCTATGTCTACACTGCGCAGCTTTTAGTGACATGGCTGTGCCGCTACAGCTGTGCCACTAAAAGTTGTGCAGAGAGGTCTCCTGCCAACAAAAAACTTCCACCCCCAACAAGCGGCATTAGCGTTGTTGGCAGGAGAGCGCTCCTGCAGACAAAGCACTGTTCACACCGGCACTTGTCATCAGCAAATCTTTTGTCTTTCGGGAAGGGGGTGTTTTTTTTAACACCTCTGAATGTTGTTAGCTTATAAGCCTGTTAGCTCGAGATAGAATTTTGGATTTGATGTTTAATACTCTTACATCCTTACTAATATGTGTGAAGAACAAAGGACAAAGATGCTGTGTGTTGCATTTCTCACAACCAGATGAGGCTTTTAGTACAATGAGACAAAGGGATGGTGCTAAAAGTGTTACAGGGTATGGTGGGAGTGCAATATATGAGCGCACACTTGATGACTGCCTCAACTCCTTATCTCAAAGCAAGGTCAGACAACCAGTCGGGAGGGGCAAGGGAGGATTGTGTGGGGAGGTAAAACACTAAAAGACCAGAGAAATGACTGCCCCTGACTGGAGCACAACCTCACTCCTTACCCCTCCCATGGAGTACAAAAGGAGTGGGATGAAGACCCCGGCTCACAACCCTCCAGAACAGAACATGACCATAAGTTATCAGGAGTGTGACTAGGGTCATGAACTGCAGGTATATTTGGGCCTGCTAAGAAGAAGGAGGGGGAGTAGGAATGGGGAATGGGAGTGGGAAGGGGAATGATAATGGTAATGGTAATGGGGAATGGGGGACGGGGAATGAGGAACAGGGACACAGGCAAGGCTCTGCAGTGTCAGAGTTGCGAAGGGGGACACAGAGTAAATGCTCTGCAGTATCAGAGCTAGAAGCAGAACACCGGGAAGAAGGAGCTCCATTGGTGTGTGGAGCTAGGGGTTAGAAGAAGAAGGGATTCTACTCGTGTAGAAAACTGTAATTGGGGGAGGGGAAGGGGAAAACTCTATCAGCATAGAGAGATAAGCCCGACTTGTGTGAAGATCTTCAGAATACATTTGCTTGGAACTCACTCCAATAAACATCGCATTGCCTGCACTTCAGACTTCTGGTCTTCTGCTTTCTGTCTGCATGACAAGAACCAGGAAAGGGAGGGGGAAGGGAAAGCCCTCTAACAAACGCCAAAAGTTTTGTCTTTCACTTGCCAGTGTAGACAAAGCCTTAGTCATTGGTATGAATCTGATCCCTGCTGGGGGCGGGGAGGGTAGGAATGCGGGGGGGCTGGGAGGGTGTCTAACAGTGAGAGAGCTGCCAGGGGCTGACCTCCAGCAGCTCCTCCAGCCCCGCTGCTGCTCCTGTGGCAGGGTTTGACCGCAGCTGCTTGAGCCTCAAAGAGGCTGAGCCAACCCCATTCACTGCTTCAGTCCTGAGGCTACTGTTCTGATGGCCTGGGGCTGACAGCTGCTCCAGGCCTGGATTGGAAGAAGTCACGGATTCTGTGAACTCTGTGACAGAACTGTATCCCTACCAATGACCCAGAGGTGTAAAGCTCCATATCCTGGTTCCCAAAAAGAAACCAATTCCCCACTGCATGGCTGCCTTGGGTGCAGGGGACTGGACTAGATGACCTATTGAGTCCCCTTCCTGTCATACACTTCTGTGATTCTATGTCTGTATTGCAAGTGGTGCCAAAGAAGTGGAAGGTTCCAATCCCATTGAGTTACTCTCTCTCCCAGCATGGGGCTAGATTGGAATGAAGAACCAAGCAGTGAATGTCTCTGTATCCCATTCCAATTCTTCTGTGCCTCCTGTCCCATTCTTTAAAGCAACCCCAAGGCATTGCTTTTCAAAGCTTAGACATCCCTGAACACTCACTCCTTCCCTCTAGACAATGCCCCATTTTCAGGTCACAGCCAAGTGAAGGTGGAAATCTATGGACTTTGAGTGTTCTCCAAATTTTTGTTTAAGGACATTTTGAAAGATCTTATCGGGAAGGTTTACATTTCTTATCAGGGTTATTAATTCAATAAGAAAAGCTCTGGGCTGTGTGTTTATAAGAAGCAGCACACAGGCATTTCTCTACATTCGCCACTCATCACCACGGGCTTGCGTGTCAGAAAACATCATGAAGTGGCTTCTGCTCCTGAGTTTGGTGGCGCTCTCTCAATGCCGGGTGACAAAGTGAGTACTGGGGGAACACACCACTTTGGGCTGCTGAACTTGGCTTTCTACATAACCATGTGTGATTATCAAGGGGAATGTCTGCACCTCTCTCTTTCTCTTCTCTATTCTCCATTCGTGTATAGGCAGCAGCTGGAAACATCCCCTTAGCTTTGTGTTGTAGCAGGGGAATAAGGAAGGCAGGTCTTGTGGTTAAGGCACTGGAGTGGCACTTGCGAGAGCTGGGTTAATGCCTGGCTCTATCACAGACTCCCTGTGTGACCAGGGGCAAGTGACGGAGTCTCTCTCTGGGGATCAGTTCTCGGTGATAATATTAGTGTTTATTATTTGTATTATCACAGCATGTAGGATCCACACGTCATGGACCAGAACTCCATGGTGCTAGGCACTGGAAGGCTGTCCCTTCCCTAAGTAGATAACTACCTCAGTAAGACATAAGAGACAAGAGAGACATGCAGATTGAGAGGGGAATACAAGTAAACAATCAGTAAGCTTGATGGACAGTGGGTACTGCACACCAGCAGCCAACCTGTTGTTATGGTTTTTTTATAGGCACGACGACAAAGGAGAGTTTCTAAGGAGGGATTTGAAGGAGGACAGTGTGGTTGCTTTGCAGATGTTTATGGGGAGGCCCTCCCAACCATAGGGGGCAGGTGGGAGAAAGCACGAAGGTGCGTGATTGAAAATGTATCAAGTTGGCAGTAGAGGCTGGCATCATGGGCCAATGGGAGACGGGCATCAATAGCTTGATAGCCAATGAGGGATGAGAGGTAGGGTGGGACTGAGTGCGAAGGACCTTGGAAGTGAAGACAAGCAGCTTATGTCTGATATCATAGAGCAGGGGGAGCCAGTGGAGGGACCCAAAGAGAGGAGTGTCATGTTCAAAATGACTTGCTAGGAAGATTATATTTGCAACAACGTTCTGAATGGACATGAATGTGGCAAAATGGCATTTGTCAAGGCCAGGGAGAAGAAGTTGCAGGAATTGAGACATGAAAGAAGGAGAGCTGGGACGAGAACTATAGTTATGTGAAGGGACAGGAAAGGCTGCATCTCAGAGAGCTTATGCAAGAAGATTTGGCAAGATTTAGACATAGCCTGGATGTGAGGAGCTAGACAAAAGTTGTTTCACATGTTTTGGGATTGGCTTTCTTTGTAGGAACAAATCCCTGTACAGCATGCTCTACCCACGCTGTAGCTCACGAAAGCTTATGCTCTAATAAATTTGTTAGTCTCTAAGGTGCCACAAGTACTCCTTTTCTTTTTGCGAATACAGACTAACACGGCTGCGACTCTGAAACTTATTCATCTTTATGTTCCCATCTTATCTTGTCCACTGTTACCCTGTCCTTTGTAAATGATTCCTTTGATGTTTCCTGCCTTATCTTGGCTAGTTCAGCCATTCTGTCTCTTGGCTTACCATGCACTTACCTGTCCTGGTTAGCATAGACATTCTGTGTTCAGCCTGCTGATCTATTCACAGTACTTTACTAATCCTGCCTCCTAAAAAATGAGGCCTCCCCCATGTTCAATTACTTCCATCAAGCCAGGCCTAGAAGGTAGAGATTTCAGTTTGGACAGAAGGAGACAGGTTTGGAGGAGGGAGGCAGATCTGTGAGTCATTGGTATAGAGGTTGTAGTGGAATTTGTGTTTGTGGATGAGATTACACAGAGATAAGGGGTAGAAGGAGAGTAGAAGGGGACCAAAGACAGAGCCTTGTAGAACGCCCACAGAAAGTTGGAGGGCAGATCCTCTGAAGGCATCAAAGGAGTGATTACAGATGTAGGAGGAGAACCATGAGAGGAGAGACATGGAAGCCAAGGGAGAACATGATTTCAAGCAGAACGGCATGGTTGACGGGGTCAAGGTGGCAGATAATAGTTCCTTTGTCCATTTTGTCTATTTCAACAGTAACCTCTACAGGACAGGGACTGTCTCTTTCTATGTATTAGTACAGCTCCCAGAACGTTAAGCCATCTCTCTTCTAGTACATATCGGCTGTGATTTTCCAAGAGTCTTACTGGAAATTTGTGCCCAACTCCCACTGACTTTCAGTGCACTGGGCACCCAACTCCTTTGCACTCCTTCGATAATCCTAGGTATACTAAGGGATCTCAGTGCAATGTAAAAGCTGGATTGCACTGTAGGCGCTGAACACAAGGCTTGTCTATTGTTTATTTCCTATTGATTGGTCTCTCTCTCCCTACCCTTGTTGATTAGGGTCTCCCTGAAGAAGGGGAAATCCCTGAGACAGAACCTTAAGGAACATGGCTTGCTGGAGGATTTCCTGAAGAAACACCCTTACAACCCGGCCTCCAAGTATTTCCCCAGCCTGGCCAACAAGTTTGCCAGCGAGCCCCTAGCAAACTACATGGACGTGAGTATGGCAGGAGAGCAGGTCTTGTAGCTTCCCTCTCCTCATCCAAGCTTCACACTCCTTTGCCAGCAGCTGATCTCTCCCTCCTCCCAAAAGTGCCCCAACTCACTCCCCCACCCATGTGCTTCCAACCAAGCTCCCATCTTGCTGCAGCCACGAACCTGTGCTGGGCCACCCAGTCCCCAATTGTCATTGGATGGCATTAAGAAGAACATTGGGAATAGCACTCCCAGGGTTTGCTGGCTGCCCTCTTCCAGTCATGCTCTTCCACACACTGAGATTCAGGGGTCTGAGGCTAAATAATTATGTGCATTTGATCACCTGTGGCTATTGGATACCAGGAGGTGCTAGGAGCCATGCTGGGCAAAGTGATGGCAGAAAAACACCAGCTCAGGTTGAGCCTTTAGCAGGGACACTGTAGCCCAGACCCTCAGCTGGTGGAACTATGCCGGTTTACTCCCGGTGATGATCTAGCCCTTGGATGGCAAGGGTTTCCTCTTTTTTCCATTGTTTTTTGTCCTGCTTTGGCAGATCGAGTATTATGGAACCATCTCCATCGGCACTCCAGCCCAGGAGTTCTCCGTCCTCTTCGACACTGGCTCTTCCAACCTGTGGGTGCCCTCCGTGTACTGCTCCAGCACAGCCTGCAGTAAGTCACCTGTAATGCCTCTTGCCTTGACATACCAGCTGGGGAGGTTGATTGAAATCATAGAGATTTACATTAGCAAGGAGGAACCTTAACTGAAATAATTGATTTTAATTATTTTTCTAAAGGAAGTTGATTCTCACTGGTTTGTAACCACTATACAGGTTGACTTGCAACTATATATTTACATTATATTTTGTACTTCTTTTAGCAAATCAGGGGGATACATAATGTCAATTAACATAGCTTTATACACATTTATTCAAATTCTTACTTTGTTCATTTTTTCGTTATTTTAGAAAATGGTGAAGGAGATGTTTCTTATTTACTATATTATGATTAATTTTTGGTTTCTATCAGACTCAATTTGGATGGAAATTGGAAAATTCACTTTACAATTCAAAATCTAGCTTTTTAAAAAAATGGTTAAAACTCCTTTCGATGGGCTGTATATACAAGAAAGAAAAATTTATCAAAACTTTTTTTGCCTTTAAGAATAACAGATTTATGAAACAAAGGAAGTGTTATCTGTAGTCAGTGAATTGAACTGATTGTTTCTGATCCACACGTCCTTCAAGATTTTAGAACTTGTAGAGCTCATCCTCTCACACCTAGCTTTTATTCAGAGATTGGAAGAGGAAAACAAGTGTTCCCACTTTTTCAATTCCCAGTTGGTTTCTTAAGTTGGAATGAACTAGTCTGTGAACTGAACTAGTTAATAAACTGACTTGAAGAAAGTATGCTCTCTGCACCTGCAGAAGAGGCTATTGCTGTCAAAATCTTGTTTAGCCTGAAACAAAGGAGACTCTGGTTCCAGGTGCTGAGTCAGTCAAATCTTCCAGTTCTGTTGACTTTCTTTAAATCCAGAAAACATGCACTGCTTAATAGTAACCTTTGTATTTAATTTAAATTATTTTAGTAGATTTTAGTAAGTTTAGACCTTACCCTATGTTGTCATAATTTCAAAGTTAATTTTAAATAGGTTATTTTTAAAAAGAAAAATATACTGACATCTTAAAAAATCAGATTTTTTTTTATCATTGATTTTTATTCACCCGGAAAGACAGAGTGCAGCAGGTCTCCCTCCATTGTCCTTCCATATACTGCACAGTGTCATAGGTGGAATGGGCCCTAGTAAGACAAGAAGCTAAATCCACAAAGGCACTTAAATGTGGCAATGTGAGTACTGCAATGTGTGACTCTTAGGCACCCTGACCTCACCAAAGAATTCAGAGTCTCGCTAGTCACCCAAGCTCTCCGTACAATGCATGGGGAAAGTTACAAGTGTCAGTCTGTGACCATCTGATTCATCTGTACTTGCAGGAAACCACAACAAATTCAACCCATCACACTCCTCCACCTACCAGGCCACCGGCCAGAGCCTCTCCATCCAGTATGGCACTGGCAGCATGACTGGCGTCCTGGGCTATGACACGGTCCAGGTAAATCACAAGAAAGGATCAAAACCATGGAAAAGACATGGTGAAGGATTTGGAGTTAGAAGGACAGGACACATCTGGGAAGCTAAAGCAGAGTATGGGTATGAACTGGGAGAGGGGGGATAGAAAAAGGGAAGAGAAGGGGCAATGAGACTAATCACAGAATATTCTCATATGTGGGAGAGACCACAGTGCAGGGCATGCCAGCCTCTGAGAACTCCCGAGGCCATCAGGACCCTGTGGTAGACTTGGCAGCTTCTCCAGGGTGTAGGGTGTGTCTGATTGTCCCCATCCCTCTCCCAAGGTTGGAGACATTGTGGACACGAACCAGATCTTTGGTCTGAGTGAAACTGAGCCCGGCTTCACCTTTTACTACGCCCCCTTTGATGGGATCCTGGGTCTGGCCTTCCCCAGCATCTCCTCCTCTGGAGCCACCCCCGTCTTTGACAACATGATGAACGAGGGTTTGGTGTCTCAGGACCTCTTCTCCGTCTACCTGAGCTCGTAAGTCAGGGCTGGAAACAGTCCATCTGCTGCAGTGAGATTCACGTTCCCATAGCGCCTCTCACAATGAGTGATCCCTGCAACATTTGCATAAGAATTGCCAAAAGCAGCCACCTCTGTGGTGGAACATGGCAACTGTCCTATGCTAGTGATTTAAGTTTTTGGGAGCAGAAGTGAACACTAGGGCATTGGTATTAAACTGACTTGTGGGAGAAGTTTCCCCTAATATATCACCCACATGATTTCCTGGCTCAACACCTTCTAGCACCAGGTTGAACCATCTGCTCAGTACTGACTCTGAGGGAAGAGTAGCACCTACTGAGTCACTGACACACCTGCCTCAAACACCTGGGCCTTTCCTTGGTGGTCTCCCGTCCACATCTGGCCAGGCCCAAATGTGCTTAGCTTTTGAGATCAAGGAAGAGAAAGCCCAAAGTGATGTCAAAGAGGGGGTGAGGTGCTCCTCTCATCCAACCAGCCTGTCCTATCTCTGCTACTAGATGCTGATATTCCCAGCTCTGAGTCTACCCCAGCACTCCCCAGCTGTCATCCTTCTCTAACAGATGGAGCGATTGCTATTGTCTCATTAGCCGACCATTTATACGTTCTCCTTGACTCTCCTCTCTCCCTTCTCCAGCAATGGCCAGACTGGGAGCTTTGTGATGTTCGGTGGCATCGACTCATCTTACTACTCTGGGAGCCTCAACTGGATCCCTCTCTCCTCTGACACTTACTGGCAAATCACTATGGACAGGTATCGCCCACCTCTTGGCCCTTCCCCTTCAATGTTACCTTGAAAAGACAGGCAAAAGGAGATGCATGTGGGAGCCGGGGGAAGCTCAACTTAGAGTCTAGACAAGATGAGAGACAAGAAAAGGGAGTTGGGGTCACACCGTACTGGGAGCTATAGGAAAGGGGCTCACCAGCAAGGCAGTTAGATGAGTGGTTCTCCACCTCGCCGATAACAGGACCCAGAAATGACCTGTGTCTGCCACTAGTAGGGGGGCAGGGTAAGGGCAGCACCACCACCCCTGCGTCCCCTTTGCCAGGACCCCTCTCTCCCCTGTTTAGCAATAAAGTAAAGGGCAGGGTGGTCGCAAACCCTTGACATCAGTTTGTGACACTCAGACTAGATCGGTTACAGTCCCAGAAGTTTTGTAGGACAAGGAGCGATCGGCAATAGCCAAGGAAGAAGAGGTCGAGGCTGAAACATCAGGGGAAACTTTTTGGCCATCAGCAAGAATCACCCTACAGGTCTCTCACTGCTGGCTCATGGGCTGAGTGGGAATGAGATCGGAAGTGTTTGTGGGGATGTTCCCCTGACTCTCTCTCTTGCAGCGTCACCATGAACGGAGAGACCATCGCTTGCTCTGGTGGCTGCCAGGCTATCATTGACACTGGCACTTCTCTGCTGGCTGGGCCCTCTTCTGGCATCTCCAACATCAACTCCAACATCGGCGCCAGCGATGGCACGGTAAGGGCAGGAAGAAGGGAGAGATACTTCTAGAGGTGTCTACTACACATGGATGTGATGCTCCATCTCTCTCATTGGAGAACTTAGTGCCCGAGACGTGTCTAACCTTTCCTCCGTGTGTTGCCTTCCTCCCTGCAGATCAGCTGCAGTGCCGTAAGCAGTCTGCCCAACATCATCTTCACCATCAACGGCATCGAGTTCCCTCTTCCCGCCAGTGCCTACATCACTGATGTGAGTGTCCTGCTGAGAAAGCCACCTCGGGGCTTCTTAGCCAGGGCTTGTGCCTTAGGCCATTGCACTGAGCATGCTGGCAAAATCCCCCTGCACAGCCAGCATGAGCCTGCAGGAGCATCACTGAGATGCAGCTCAGAGTCTGTCCCTAGTATGAGAGTGGGGCGGCAGAGAGCTCTTCCCACAAACGGATCCAGTGGGAGGGACGGTCAAGATCAAGGCAGGCCCACAGTGAAAGTGACATACTGCAAGAGCAGCGAGGCAGCCTGTAGAGCTGGCCACCGTAGGAGATCACCAGGGCAGGGGCCTTACGGGGCTAGGAGAGAATTAAATGAGCAGCTACCCCAGCTGGGAGGCTAGATCAAGAGAGAACACTGCCTTGTGCTCCAGGGCATGGGCATCTGGGCATCAGGAAGGATGTTCCTTCCCCATGATAAGAGTTTGCTCCCCTCTGAGGAGGAACAGGCAAGCTGCTTTAACAGCACACAGCAACACCAACCGGTAGATGGGACAGGCAATGGGGAAGGCCAAATCCACTTATAATCACAGCAGGATTTCTGGTGGCAGAATGTAATTGCTCCCTTTGGAATCTGGACAGGAGCCTGGAGAGAGCGCGCTTTGCCTCCCCAAGGGATGTGTCATGAACAGAAGCGGTCAGGACCTTGCTTTTCTTCCCAGTTGACAGGCTACATCCCTTAGGCCTTGGCTTAGGCATTGGGGCTGTTCTGAGGGCCAGATCCACAAAGGTAGCTCACTGTGAGTTAGGCATCTAAGAAGCACCAAAAATTGGGGCCCAACTCACCAGTGTCACTCCCTGCAGCCCACAGAGGTCTCCTATTGAAGTCCTACCCAGCCTAATGCTACTTGGTTTGAGAGTTCTGAGATCCCAGCCCAAGATGGTAATAAGCACCAGCAGGGCCTACAGGATGGTAACTCAGTGAAGTTCCCACCCAATAATTACCACGTCCCCTTTTCCCCTGGTGCAGGAGTCAGGCTATTGTAACTCTGGCTTTGAAAGCATCGATGTCGGAGGGCTCTGGATCCTTGGAGACGTCTTCATCCGCCAGTATTACGTTGTCTTCGACAGGGCCAACAACCAGGTGGCCCTGGCCTCTGTGGCATGAACACAGCACCATCCATGGGGCACTGCCATGGAACACTGACCCCAGAGAGTCTCTGTTTCTCTAGAGTCCCAACACCGCTTATCGATCAAGTGACATCACCCCACACTCACCCTCTATCCCATAATTTTACCTCCAGTAGAATAAAGGAATATAAGAGCATTTGTGTGAATTGTTTCTCTTTGATGTGGTTTAGGATTGGACCCATCTTTTATTCATTTTTTGAACATTGGCTTTTAGGGCCACAGCTACCTGCCTATGAGTACTCGCAACAAATTTTAGCAGCTGTTGCATCCACTGGTCTGTAAGGACCCGGGGCTGCAGTTTATTAGCGGTGCTCCACCTACCCCCATTGTTCTGAAAGGCACATGTCTTTGCCAGTTGTTGCCTTGAATGGGATAACTCCATGAGACCACCATTATGGCCATAAGAATAAATGGTAGCCGCTGATCTCAATCTTTTCCCTGCTGGTTTACTATTTTTTTAAAAGCTGTTTTAAGAGCGCGGTTAGCCCATTCTAACTGGCCTGAACTTGGAGGTGTCCTGCTATATGCAATTTTTGATTGATTCGAAAAGCTTGGCAAGGCCTTTTAGTAATATTCTTGATGAAATGGGGTCCTTGGTCCAAATCAATTTTTTTTGGCATACCCCACCTTGTTATTACCGGCTCAATCAGAACGAGCCCAACGCCCCTCTATTCTCTGGTGTTTTAGAGGCTTTTTGATTATATTAGAATTAACATTATTGGCTGTACAGGACAGACCATTATTTACAAACTATTTTATATTACTGCTTATATTTGGCACCAGCCAAGTGCTTGCAATTTAGCTAAAGATTTTTTTTACTCTCAAATGCCCCCTCTCATGGGCTAGGGAAATTATTTGTGTTTTTAATGCCATGGGTACCACCCAAACTACTTTGGTTTGCAGTGTAGCACAAACGGGCTGTCGCACCGGGGACTATGCTAAAATGGAGCCTGAACTGAGGCCCTGCGTTAATGGGATCATGCTTCTGCTGCAAAGGGCCCCTGTTTCATTGCACCCCCTTCTTAACAATTTATACAGCGGAGCGCCTTTTTGAAAATCCCTTAATAACATTTTGGGAAATATTAACCATTCCCAAAAAGGATTTAAGAGAGGTGACATCTGTGGGAGCTGGTAATTTAAGAATCAGCTCTACTTTTTGTTTATTAGGGACGCACCCTCCTGTCCCAAAGTCACTTCAAGATAATTTACTTGTTGGGAACACAACTGGGCTTTTTTGTTTTTTTTTGATAAACCCAGCTTCCTGAATTTTTTGTAACATCCTATTTAATAATTTTTTTTTGTTTGAGTGCAAATTAGGATATTTACATAAGAAAATACACTGTTTTTTTAAGGCATTTTATTTTACATTTTAACGACATGAGCATGACAAATAAGAATGGCATTGTTCCAGCCCATGGGGACCCTGGCAAAACACAACTGCTTCCGTGGAAAGGTAAAAGCAAATGTGTAATAGCTGTCCCGATGTAAAGGGATAGCAAAGGAAGCATCGGCCAAATTCAAAACTGAAAACCACCGGTCCCCTCCTACACTGGAAGCTATTACCCATAGGTGCAGACTCCATGGGTGTTCTGGGGTCCACACCCCACCCCCCTGCCCTAGCTCACCTCCGCTTCCGCTCCGCTCCACCTCGGCCCCTGAGCGCACCACCACGTTGTCCTTCTCCCCACTCACACCCAGCACTTGCGCTGCGAAACAGCTGTTTCGCTCGGCAAGCCTGGGAGGGAGGGGAGAGGCGTGGGAATGCTGTATGCTTGGGGGAGCAGGCGGGGCCGGGGTGGGGATTTGGGGAGGAGTCCAATAAGGGTAGGGTGGGGCAGAATTAGGGTGGGGACTTTGGGGTGGAGGTGGGGCCAGGGGCGGTAGGGCGGGCGTGAACACACACTGGCACAGAAAAAAGTTGGCTCTTGTGCTATTACCTTCTGATACTTGGCCACTGGGGGGGGCATTGATGTGTCACCTGATTAAGGGGGCAAAAATCAACTACCAGCCTTCAGGTCTTGCTGTCACTTTTAAGGACTGGCCAGAGGGCAGATTTATTGGGACTTGACTGTTCCACTAAAACCCCTTGGCTTAAAAACCCAGCCACTGGGCATTTTTTTAGGCTGGCTTCTGCCTTTTTTGATAGCTATACTGCTTCTGGGGTGGGGGATTGGGATCTGTAACTAGGATTTTTGTTTCAATTTTACCACATTCTATTTTATTTTATTTTTGGCCTACATCTCCTGATGGTTTTTTTTGCAATTGCTAGAATTTTTGGAGTTCACGTTGGCCACTTTATAGATTCATAGATTCATAGATACTAAGGTCAGAAGGGACCATTCTGATCATCTAGTCCGACCTCCTGCACAGCGCAGGCCACAGAATCTCACCCACCCACTCCTATGAAAAACCTCACCCATGTCTGAGCTATTGAAGTCCTTAAATCATGGTTCAAAGACTTCAAGGAGCAGAGAAGCCTCCCTCAAGTCAACCATGCCCCATGCTACAGAGGAAGGCGAAAAACCTCCAGGGCCTCTTCAATCTGCCCTGGAGGAAAATTCCTTCCCGACCCCAAATATGGCAATCAGCTAAACCCTGAGCATATGGGCAAGATTCACCAGCCAGATACCCAGATACCCACTTTAGCTCTTTAGATGCCTTACGGACCATTATTCAGTAGCTTGCCAAATTTTTCCTGGCTTTTAGGATGTGCTGGGAGGCATTTTTCATAGAACCCTGACAGCAAAATTAATTAACTTTTTAAATTTTGTAAAGACATTTATTTTTAAAATCCCTTATTTAGATTTTTAAAGCCAAATTGCCTTTTATGTATGTATGTATTTATTAATTTATTTAACTGATACAAAATATTTTTCAAAAAAGGAACCGTACTTTTTGCCTTATTGAACCCCTGTAAGGTCTTAATTCCAGCCGGAGGGCCAAACAGGTTTTTATTTTGGGTACTACTTAGGGAATAAGTGGCACCTGTATTTAACAACAAATTTTGTCCAAACACCCTGTCAGGGTTCCCTCCCCACTCTGAACTCTGGGGTACAGATGTTGGGACTCGCATGAAAGACCCCCCCAAGCTTATTTCTACCAGTTTAGGTTAAAAACTTCCCCAAGGCACAAATTCTTCCTTGTCCTTGGACAGTATTCCTGCCACTACCAAGTGAGTTAGACAAAGATTCAGGAAAAGGATCACTTGGAGTTCCTGTTTCCCCAAAATATCCCCCCCCCAGCCCCTTCACCCCCTTTGCTGGGTAAGCTTGAGAATAATATACCAACCAAATAGGTGTACACGGTGAGCACACACCAGATTTGGAGCTCTACACCTCTAGGTCATTGGTATGATTCTGAGCCCAGGTCAGCACAGGGAGCTGCAGTTAGTGGACTGGAAATAGGATGGGCAGCATGAATTTGAGTGAGTGGCTGACTCGGGAGTGGGCTTGAGAGCCAGTTACCTCTAGGGTGCTGGTTCTATCTCACCCAGTTCTATAGTGAAAGGCTTTGTCACCTGACAGCCCTTGGGTGAAATATGTAGGTGAAATATACTGGTATTCTCCACTGTTTCCTAGTGGCATATGTCAGGGTAGGGAAGGCTTAGATGTGAAGACTTGGTTTAGGTGTGGGTAGATGAATGCGGCTGGGAATGACAGGACTAAGGCATTGGTGGGCTATGGAGCCCATCAGTGGAGGAAAAGAAGGAAGAGATGTCTTTGGGTAGAGGGTAAGTTCATCATGACATAAGATTTAGGGGGAGAGAAAAGGAGATCCTGGATGGCCCCCAAACTGGCGAGTGATTATCTGCACCAGGAGCAGATCATGGGCTCAAATCTCCATGGCTGGGATGTGTGGGGAGGCCTCGCTGCTTAGCCCTGATACTGTAGCCATCCTATTCCTGGCAGGAGGCCATCCACGGACTTGGGCACCAGGCCATGTGCCCACAGCCAGAAGCAGCTGCTCTGCCTGAAATCACAATGAGAATCCCATGAGATTAGACAACAGCATTTAACTTTCCATTTAGCACTATCCACTCCTAACCCTGTGGGGGACAAGCAAACACCAGGGGAAGGATGAGGTTTCCACGTATGAATCATCTATTTTTAGTCACCTCAGATGCCAGTAGGTGCTAGGAGCCATGCTTGGCAAAGTGATGGCAGAGGAACACCAGGTCAGACTGAGCCTGTAGCGAGGGCACCATAGCTCAGACCCTCAGCTGGTGTAAATCAGGTTGGGTAGCTATAAGGGTTTACACCAGCTGAGGATCTATCCCTTGGATGGCAATGGTTCCCTCTCTTTACATCGTTCTTTGTCCTGCTTTGGCAGATCGAGTATTATGGAACCATCTCCATCGGTACCCCAGCCCAGGAGTTCTCCGTCCTCTTCGACACCGGCTCTTCCAACCTGTGGGTGCCCTCCGTGTACTGCTTCAGCACAGCCTGCAGTAAATCACCTGTAATGCCTCTTGCCTTGATATTCCAGCTGGGCAGGTTGAATAAAATCATAGAGATTTACATTAGCAAGGAGGAACCTTAATTGAAATAATTGATTTTAATCTTGCTTTGATTTGTACTTTTTAGTTATTTTTCTAAAGGAAGTTGATTCTCACTGGTTTGTTACCACTATAAACATGTTGAGGCCCCACCCTACTCACATCATCCCCCCTCCCTCTGTCGTTCACTCTCCCCAACCCTCTCTCACTTTCACCAGGTTGGGGCGGGGTGGGGGGTGGGGTGTGGGTTCCGGGCTAAGGCCGAGGGTTTTGGAGTGTGGGAGGGGGCTCTGGGCTAAGCCTAGGGCAGGCGATTGGGGTGCAGTAGGGGGTGAGGGGCGTGGGCTCTGGGAAGGAGTTTGGGTGCAGGAGGGGGCTCTGGGCTGGGGTAGGGGTGTAGGATGCAGGCTTTGGGAGGGAGTTTCAGTGAGGGAGGTGGCTCAGGGCTGGGGTCAGGGTGGAGGAGGGGGTATGGGGTGCGGGCTCTGGGAGGGTGTTTGGGTGTGGGAGGGGGCTCAGGGCTGGGGCAGGGGTTTGGGGTGTAGGGTGCAGGCTCCGGCCAGGAGGCGCTTACCTCGGGTGGCTCCCGGTCGGTGGCGCAGCAGGGCTAAGGCGGGCTCTCTGCCTGCCCTGGTCCCACGCTGTTCCTGGAAGAAGCCAGCATGGCCCTGGGGAGGGGGAGAGGGAGAGGGGGCTCTGTGCGCTGCCCTTGCCTGCAGGCACCAACCCTGCAGCTCCCATTGGCTGCAGTTCCTGGCCAATGGGAGCTGCGGAGTTAGTGCTGGAGGTGGGGGGGAGCGCACAGAAACCCCCCACCTCTCCACCAGGGGCCTCAGGAACATGCTGGCTACTTCTGGAAGCAGCACAGGGCCAGGACAGGCAGGGAGCCTGTCTTAGCCCTGCTGTGCCGCCGGACTTTTAGCGGCCTAAAATCTCCCGGATTGGCTTCAGTAGCCTCCAGGAGATAGGGCCTGATTCTGGGAGACTCCCGGCGAAACCAGGAGGGTTGGCAATACACATTTATTTATGCAATTATATAGCTTAATATACAATTATTCAGATAAATAATTTGTACGTTTTTCAATTATTTTAGAGAATGGTAAGGGATGCATTTCTTATTCACTATGTAATTACTTTTTGATTTGTGTCAAACTCAATTTGAATGGAAATTGGAATTCACTTTAAAATGCAAAATCCAGCTTTAAAAAAAATTAGTTAAAACTCCTTTGAATGGGCTGGATACATAAGAAAGAAAAATTTATCAAAACATGTTTTGCATTTAAAAATAACAGATTTATGAAACAAAGGAAGTGTTATCTGTAGTCAGTGAATTGAACTGATTGTTTCTGATCAGCGTGTCCTTCAAGATTTTAGAACTTGTAGAACTCATCTTCTCGCACCTAGTTTTTACTCAGAGATTGAGGGGAAGAGGAAAACAAGCATTCCCACTTTTCAGTTTCCAATTAGTTTCTTAAATTGGAATGAACTAGTCCATGAACTGAACTAGTTAATAAACAGATATAAAGAAAGTATTCTCTTTGCACTTGCAGAAGAGCCTACTGCTGTCAAAAGCTTGTTTAGCATTTGAAGAAATTCTGTTTCCAGATTATGAGAGCATTGAAATTCCACCAGTTCCATTGACTTTCTTTAAAGGCAGAAAAAATGCACTGCTTAATAGTAACACTTGTATGTAATTTAGATGATTTTAGTAAGTTTAGGCCTTAACATATGTTGTCCTAATGTCAAGGTTAATTTTAAATAGGATTTTTTAAATCATCTATTTCCTCAGGAACGACCATCAGACAGGATCCAACCTGATCATTGGCCCCTGGCTTCCCGTAGCAGCTGCTGATGTTCTGAGTGGAACAGCCAAGCCCCCTCTTCTTTGACTATGTAGATGGGCAACTGGGGCTGCGGCTGCCACCCTCAGGCACCTGCGTCTTCCCTCTGCCTGTACAAATGTAGGATTTGGATCACACATCTGAACTTTGGCCCCAAAGGGCTAATCAGCTGCACACAGAGATCCGAACCCTCACTGGACTTGCCACACCTCAACCTCCCCTCCTAGGCCCTATCTCCAGCCTAGTTCCAACTCCAATCCCAGCAGGACCCCAGGTCACGGGATGGAGAAATGTATTATTTGTTTATTTGTAATGTGTGGTATCTAGGAGCCCCAGTCACAAGCCAAGCCCCAATTGGGCTAGGAGGTGTACAAACACAGAACAGAAAGGCGGACCCTCTCCCCCATTTGCTTTGGTTCAAAAATAAGACTCTTAGAGAGCAAAATTGAGCACATTTTGACAAAGTTTTTTGAAGCAAAAAATGCAACGTTTTGAAAATGAAAACCATTTAAGGTCAGAATTTCAGTGTTTCTTTCAGGCAGAAATCAACTTTGGACAAGAAGAGGGAAGTTTTAGGATGTGAGTGTCCCTGATATGAAAGTGGCCAGGTGTTGGACCCAACACAGAGATATTTGTGTGTCTGTGAAATGTGGGGTTTTTTTGCGCCATGCAGAAGGAGCCTGTGGAACTCCCTGGCCCAGTATATCTTTGAGTCCAAGTGTTTAGCATGAGCCCCAAAAGTGTCCATCAGACGTTTACCTGGATACTGAGAGAGATGTTAGTAGGGGTTTAAAAAAGTGTTGAAGGGTTAACACCCTTGTGATTTCATGGTGTAAAGGCAACCTTGAATAGAGGCCAGGAAGAGACTTGTGCCATGGGCAACCGTGGGATTTCTTCTGGTATCGGCTATTGTATGAGACAGAACACTGGGCAAGATGGACAATGGGCTGTACACTGATTTCTGAAAGAGATCCTAATTCTTCAGTGACCCACTTCCAATTGCCTCTGGGTGAACAGAACATAGGCTTCTGCAGTGCCACTCTCCCAAACTTCCTGATGGGGGAGGAAAACTGAATACAGTTCCCAAGACCACCTCTTTTGACCTGAGTGGCATGTCAACGTCTGGGTTGTTTCCATTAGGAAGAGCCATTGGTGATGGAGTCAGACATCTTTGATGCAAGCCTGTCTATTTACACAGATGTACAGGAGAAATCAAACAACAGGAGACAGTTTCTGTGCTCCCAGTTCTGAGGCCCTTTCAGCCAGCACTCTGCCCAAAACTTCTCTCTCTAGGCTTTGCAAAGGGTCATGCTCAGTGTCTGAAGCTTTCTTGCTGCCTTCTTCTTGCTTCTCTGGTGTGTTTGTCGCTTCTCTCTCACACAGACTCCTCCACCAACCAATACCCAGCAAAACTCCTCTGCCCACGTGCAGACTCTCCTGTGCCTTTGTTTTGGCTGAAGACCACTGTTATTTTTATAAAGGAGCTTAACGGTTTCTGTTATCTTAAATGAAGGGTGGTGGTTATACCTACCAGTTTCAAGGAAGTTAAACTGACATATAAGAGGTGCCAAAACTTAAACCACCCCTGACTACTGGGCAACCAGGCAGCTCCCATTCAGCTCCAGGGTGCTAGACAGCAGGACAGGCATGTGTCATAGAATCAAAGAATATCAGGGTTGGAAGGGACCTCAGGAGGTCATCTAGTCCAACCCCCTGCTCAAAGCAGGACCAACCCCAACTAAATCATCCCAGCCAGGACTTTCTCAAGCCTGACTTTAAAAACCTCTAAGGAAGGAGATTCCACCACCTCCCTAGGTAACCCATTCCAATGCTTCACCACCCTCCTATTGAAATAGTGTTTCCTAATATCCAACCTAGACCTCCCCCACTGCAAATTGAGACCATTGATCCTTTTTCTGTCATCTGCCATCACTGAGAACAGTCTAGATTCATCCTCCTTGGAACTCCCTTTTAGGTAGTTGAAAGCAGCTATCAAATCCCCCCTCATTCTTCTCTTCTGCAGACTAAATAATCCCAATTCCTTCAGCCTCTCCTCATAAGTCATGTGCTCCAGCCCCCTAATCATTTTTGTTGCTCTCTGCTGGACTCTTTCCGATTTTTCCACATCCTTCTTGTAGTATGGAGCCCAAAATTGGACACAGTACTCCAGATGAGGCCTTACCAATGCCAAATAGAGGGGAATGATCATGTCCTTAGATCTACTGGCAATGCTCCTACTTATACAGCCCAAAATGCCATTAGCCTTCTTGTCAAAAAGGGCACACGGTTGACCCATATCCAGCTTCTCATCCACTGTAACCCCAGGTCCTTTTCTGCAGAACTGCTGCCTTGCGACTTGGTCCGTAGTTTTTAGCAGTGCATTCGATGCTTCCGTCCTAAGTGCAGGACTCTGCACTTGTCCTTGTTGAACCTCATCAGATTTCTTTTAGCCCAATCCTCTAATTTGTCTAGGTCCCTCTGTATCCTATCCCTATCCTCCAGGTAGGGTAGGGAGTGTGAATCATTAAAGCCCATGAACATCTTCAGGTTGGGGAGCTACAGCACAGGTAGCTCATTAGAAAATAGCAGGGGAGCACAGAGCTAAAGTCATTAGGCTACTGGGCCAGACCTGGCTGCACTCCCGGCCCAGTGTGCTATAGACGGGGCCTGCTGGGATAAGCAATTAACACCTGGGGAAGGATGAGTTTTTTGACATGGCTGGGAATGAAGCTGTCTACGCTGAGCAACAGCCCCAACAAAAGGGCTTGGTAGGGCCAGATCTGACCGTGACACATTGCATATGGAAAAGTCTCTTTTCCTTAGAGTTTGGTTGAGCAGAGCTAGCCTGGAATGAAAGAGCGATCCTGGAAACCACCCTATTCATGTCTCTCTTGGTACCGCACATCACTGGCACCAGGAATTTGGTGCTAGTCTCATTAATGAGCAGAATTTATTTTCCATTCCCCCCCCTCAAAAGCTTTCAGCAAAGAAATGGATCACAGGTTTCAAGGAGGAAGGTTGGGTAGAGATGTCTGACGCCTAAGTAAGCAGGGTCTGTATGAATGCTTCCCTGACAGCTAGCTGGGAGGAGGAAAGACTTTGGGTGTGTTTATGTAAATACAGTTTGCTCCTGATCTGCTTAAATATTTAACAGACACAGCGGTGTCAAGGTGATCAACTTTGGTTGGTATTGGGTACAAATCACCTTAGTACTTAATGCAGGGGTAGTGAAATATGGTTACGAATGTTGTAATTATTGTAGAAGTACAGGAAATCAGGACTGTGTTTAACCTCTCCCAAATGAGGAGGCCACACTCAACTGAAAGAACCTTGTTAAGCCACTGGCTCAAATATCAATTTAACAAAGAAATTGATATGTATCAGGCTTGTTATCCCAAGGGGAGCCTCTGACACACTGCAAACCAAACACACTATTCGGGTAGAATAAACAAACAGATTTATTAACTATAAAGATCCATTTTAAGTGATTATAAGTCAAAGCATAACAAGTCAGCTTTACTCAAATGAAATAAAAGCAAAACACATTCTAAGCTGATCTTAACACTTTCAGTGTCTTTACAAACTTAGATGCTTCTCATCACAGGCTGTCTGGTTACTTTTCAGTCAGGCTCTCCTCTTTGATCAGCATTTAAGTCGCTTGGTGGTGGTAGTGTCTGTAGATAGAGGTGGAAAAAGAGGGATCATGGCAAAATGTCTTTCCCTTTTATAGAATCATGGAATATTAGGGTTGGGAAGAGACCTCAGGAGGTCATCTAGTCCACCCCCCTCAAGCATGTCCCCTGCTTTTATCCTGTCCTTTCTTCCCTCTTGTCTTTGCTCCCACCCCTTCAGAGTCAGGTGAGCATTACCTCATCACAGTCCCAAACTGTCCAAAGGAAGGGAGGTGACTCCCTTGAGGTCTAACAGATTCTTTTGTTGCTGTGTCCAGTGTCCTTTGTTCCTGTGAGGCTGGGCTGTGTTTGTCCCATCCATACCCTGACAAGGTGTGAATTGCCTCTCTGCTCCTGGAGAGTTTTTGCATGGGCTTGTTTTAAGCCATGAGGATATATTTTCAGCCTCATAACTATAGACATGAAATTATAACCTATAACATTACTATAACGTTACTGTAACAATTACTATAACATCACTATCACAACCATGGTCAGTGCATCATAAGCCTTCCGAAGACACCCAACATGACAAATTTTGCATTGGATAGCACACAATCATTTTAGAAAGATGAACATGGGGGTGAAGGGGTTCCCTACAGATTGTCATAACTCTCCTCTTATTTTACTGCAAGAGGGTTAGTCACTGACTATCTCAAAGGCAGTGCACCCGTGGTCCTCTTTCCTGGACAGAGCATCTGCTACCAGGTTTTCCCTTCCCTTTATGTGTATAATTTCCATGTCAGACTCCTGCAGGCTTAGGCTCCAGCACAGAAGTTTGGAGTTTGTGAACTTTGGTTCTGTTTAGGCATACCAAGCGTGAATGGTCTCTCAGTATCCTAAGCTTTCTATTAAAGAGATAGTGCCTCAACTGTTTAACTGCCCACACCATAGCATAGCATTCCTTTTTAATGACAGAGTAATTTTGTTCCGTTGGTGACAGCTTTTTACTCGAGAAGGCAATCGGGTGTTTTTTTGTTACCTTCCCCTGTCTGCATCAGTACAGCACCCACACCAATGTCAGAGGCATCTGTACAGCTCAAAGTTTTTTCAAAGTCAGGACTGGGTAGTACAGGTTTTCCAGAGAAGATTGTCTTTATCTTATCAAAACCCTTTTGACATGCCTCTGACCAAACAACCTTATTGGGTTGGTGCTTTTTATACAAGTTTGTGATTGGGGATACAATGATCATAGAATCATAGAATCATAGAATATCAGGGTTGGAAGGGACCCCAGAAGGTCATCTAGTCCAACCCCCTGCTCAAAGCAGGACCAAGTCCCAGTTAAATCATCCTAGCCAGGGCTTTGTCAAGCCTGACCTTAAAAACCTCTAAGGAAGGAGATTCTACCACCTCCCTAGGTAACGCATTCCAGTGTTTCACCACCCTCTTAGTGAAAAAGTTTTTCCTAATATCCAATCTAAACCTCCCCCATTGCAACTTGAGACCATTACTCCTCGTTCTGTCATCTGCTACCATTGAGAACAGTCTAGAGCCATCCTCTTTGAAACCCCCTTTCAGGTAGTTGAAAGCAGCTATCAAATCCCCCCTCATTCTTCTCTTCTGCAGACTAAACAATCCCAGCTCCCTCAGCCTCTCCTCATAAGTCATGTGCTCTAGACCCCCAATCATTTTTGTTGCCCTTCGCTGTACTCTTTCTAATTTATCCACATCCTTCTTGTAGTGTGGGGCCCAAAACTGGACACAGTACTCCAGATGAGGCCTCACCAGTGTCGAATAGAGGGGAACGATCACGTCCCTCGATCTGCTCGCTATGCCCCTACTTATACATCCCAAAATGCCATTGGCCTTCTTGGCAACAAGGGCACACTGCTGACTCATATCCAGCTTCTCGTCCACTGTCACCCCTAGGTCCTTTTCCGCAGAACTGCTGCCGAGCCATTCGGTCCCTAGTCTGTAGCGGTGCATTGGATTCTTCCATCCTAAGTGCAGGACCCTGCACTTATCCTTATTGAACCTCATTAGATTTCTTTTGGCCCAATCCTACAATTTGTCTAGGTCCTTCTGTATCCTATCCCTCCCCTCCAGCGTATCTACCACTCCTCCCAGTTTAGTATCATCCGCAAATTTGCTGAGAGTGCAATCCACACCATCCTCCAGATCATTTATGAAGATGTTGAACAAAACGGGCCCCAGGACCGACCCCTGGGGCACTCCACTTGACACCGGCTGCCAACTAGACATGGAGCCATTGATCACTACCCGTTGAGCCCGACAATCTAGCCAGCTTTCTACCCACCTTATAGTGCATTCATCCAGCCCATACTTCCTTAACTTGCTGACAAGAATGCTGTGGGAGACCGTGTCAAAAGCTTTGCTAAAGTCAAGAAACAATACATCCACTGCTTTCCCTTCATCCACAGAACCAGTAATCTCATCATAAAAGGCGATTAGATTAGTCAGGCATGACCTTCCCTTGGTGAATCCATGCTGACTGTTCCTGATCACTTTCCTCTCCTCTAAGTGCTTCAGGATTGATTCTTTGAGGACCTGCTCCATGATTTTTCCAGGGACTGAGGTGAGGCTGACCGGCCTGTAGTTCCCAGGATCCTCCTTCTTCCCTTTTTTAAAGATGGGCACTACATTAGCCTTTTTCCAGTCATCCGGGACTTCCCCTGTTCGCCACGAGTTTTCAAAGATAATGGCCAAGGGCTCTGCAATCACAGCCGCCAATTCCTTCAGCACTCTCGGATGCAATTCGTCCGGCCCCATGGACTTGTGCACGTCCAGCTTTTCTAAATAGTCCCTAACCACCTCTATCTCTACAGAGGGCTGGCCATCTCTTCCCCATTTTGTGATGCCCAGCACAGCAGTCAGTAATGATGCTGAACTTACACGCAAACCATCTATAGTAGTTTGCCAGACCGATGAATGATTGGACTTGTCTTTTAGTTTGGGGCACAGGCCAATTTACAATGGCTTCCACTTTAAGGGGATCAGGGAGGTATCAGTCCTCCCCGCTAACCCAATGTCCCAAATAAGGGATTCTGGCTGTTCCTCTTTTGCACTTAGAGGGCTTTATGGTTAGACCAGCCTCCTTGAGTTTGGACAGCACAATTCCTAGGTGTTGTTTATGATCGTCCCATGAGTCACTGAACACTGCTATGTCATTTATGTATGCCCTTGCAAAATTTTGTAAACC
Source organism: Dermochelys coriacea (assembly GCF_009764565.3). Taxonomy (NCBI): domain Eukaryota; kingdom Metazoa; phylum Chordata; order Testudines; family Dermochelyidae; genus Dermochelys; species Dermochelys coriacea. Next base: position 10,608,266 of record NC_050073.1, on the reverse strand, counting down.
ATTTAACTCTTTGTTGACCAGCCTCTAGAAGGTCGCACCAGCATTGATCAAACCAAAAGGTAACATTGTGAATTCATAGAGGTCTATGTCAGTGATAAAAGCAGATTTTTTCTGGGCATCCTCATCCAGAGGGATTTGCCAGTAACCCCATATTAGATCAAAGGTGCTGAGCTATTTGGCTTTGCTCAGTATAGCCAGCATGTCATCAATCCTAGGCAAAGGTTATGTATCTCGTACTAGAACAGCGTTAAGCTTTCTATAGTCAGCACAAAATCTTACAGAGTTGTTCTTTTTAGGGACCAAGACTACACGGGATGTCAGACTCTTTAATCACTCCCGGGTCCAACCTATTGTGTATCTATGTACGAATTTGTTCTTGTACCTTGCCAGTGGCCCTCTAAGGCCTGGGAGGGGGCGGTTGTGACCCTACTGTAAGGATTTTTTGGATTAGCATGTGTGATTTTCCTGGCTTGTTGGAAAACACCTCACTGTATCCTTGCAGCACTGATAACACCTCTCCCCTTTCAGCTGGTGTCAACTCGTTGCAGATCGCAATGCTTCCCATAGTTGAACCCTCTTGGCATTCAGCCATCAAATCAATGATTGGCTGTGCCTCAGTTTCCCCTTCCATACAACAGATCACGTTTACTATGGCCTCTCTGTTGTGATAGACTTTCAGCCTGGTCACATGCACAAGCTGTGGAACAGCATCATCAAGGGGCTTTTTAACTTAATACAGGGCCTCATTGGCCACTTCTATTACCTCGAAGGGTCCCTCCTAAGAGTTTTGCATTTTATACTTTTTCGCAGGGCTTAACACCATTACCAAATCCCCTATTTCAAAAGTACTCTTACAGGTATTTTTTAATCATACCACGCCTTTTGCCTGGATTGACTCTCTTGGAGATTGGTTTGAACTATTTCCATCATGTCTTTTAACTCTTTTCTAAACCTCGGAACATATTCAGTCACTGATTCTTCTTTTACCTCAGTGTTCCCCGCCCAGGAATCTTTACTGAGATCGAGGGGCCCCCTCATTTTTCTTCCATACAAAAGATAAAATGGGGAAAAACCTGTGGATTCCTGGGGTATCTCCCTGTACGCATACAGCAGAAATGGTAATAACTCATCCCAATTTTGGCCCCTCTTCTTAGTGTACATCCCTAGCATGGATTTTAGAGTCCCATTGAAACTTTCCACTGAACCATTGGCCTGTGAGTGATATGGGGCAGTTTTAAGTTGTTTTTTCCCACACAACTTCCATAGTTCATTGAAAATTTGTGACAGAAATTTGACCCTCAATCAGATAAAAATCTCTTTAGGGAAACCCACTCTGCTGAATATAGTGAGAAGGGTCCTTGCCACAGTCTCAGCTTCAATATTAGTCAGAGCAACTGCCTCAGGGTACCTGGTGACAAAATCCACTACTACTAAGATATACCTGTTCCCTCTCTGGGTGGGATGCTGCATACGACCCATGATGTCCATCGCTACTCTTAGGAATGCCTCCTGTATTATAGGCAAGGAAAGTAGAGGAACTTTCTAGGGTCCTAGAGGCCTTTTCTTTGCCTGACACAATACACAAGTTCTGCAATCTTTTACATCATTTCGTATTCCTGGCCAGTAGAAATTCTTCTTCAGCCTATCATAGATTCTTTGTACCCCTAAGTGACCAGACAAGGGATCATCATGCACTAGCTGCAATAAGTCCGCAGGGCATTGGCTGGGTACAACTACCTGTTTAAAGGGCTGCCCAGGGCTTTTGTTTTTCCCCACAGGAGCCTCTCTAGATAACTTCCCCCTTCTTCAAAAAAGTCTCCCCATTCTCCCTCCCTGGGAGTCCCTCGAGAACATACTTCCTGATGCTTTCTAGAGTGGGGTCAATCTTTTGCTCAGCTGCAAAATCCTGGCAGCTAGCAACTGGGACAGCATCCTCAGACACAGAGAACATATCCCCCGCCCTTGGCCCTGAGGGAGGCATGCTGTCCTCCTTGGGCATGGGAGAGCAAGTCCCAGCCCCTCCCCATACTGAGAGCTGAATGTTGCTTTCTGCCGCAGTGGAATCAAGGAGACTTACCCCCAGCAGTTTCTGGGACTTCAACCCCTCTCTCCGGGGACTCAATACAATATTCCTTCCTGCTAAGGGTCACCACACGAATGGTCATAGCCTTGTGGAAGAAATCATTACCCGCTAACATGTCAGCTGGGATGCCTTCCATCACCCCCACAACCAGATCGCTTTCCAAACCTTCCCACGTCACATGGATTTTCGCGACTTGTACGGGGAACCTGGTTTCACCCACCCCCCACAATTTCTGCCATTTGGCCAGGTAATAGTGTGGCCTTTGGGACCACACTCCACTCAATCAGAGAGATCTGGGCCCCTGTATCCTTCCACCCCAAGTATTCCCTGCCATTAATTTTGACAGCTTTAATGTGCTCTATATCTGGTTCACTGAGGCCAGGCCCCACAAAACTTGCTAGGTAAGTTGTGAGAGTTCCTGCCTGGTTTCCCTCTGGGGCCTCTGTACTGAGGACAACCGCACTAACATGGGCTGGTGGGGGTTTGCTTTCTCTCAGCTTGGGGCATCTGTACCCCAGGTGCTCCATGGAATTATAGTTGTAGCATCTTCTGGGATCCTCTGTTTTGCTGGGAGATTTGGGATAGAAGTTACCAGGAGAGGAATGTTTTTGGGAAAGAGAATGTTTAGGCTCCCAACCCCCTTCTCTCTTCCCAGGGGCAAAGTGGGATCCTCCCTTCCTGATAGATTTAAACCCCTCTTTCTGTAGCCTGCCCTCAATAGACGCCTGATTCTGTTTGAAGGCATCAGCTAAAAAAGCCATCTCATCCGCAGACTTTACATCTGTGTCCCATAGACACTGCTTCACCTCAGCCTTAGCTATACCTAGGAAATGCTCTTGAGCAACAAGATCCAACATTCCCTCAAAACTTGCCACCTCCTTACCCCTCACCCATTTTCCCAACAAATCTTTCATTTTGTTTACATATTCCCCATTACTCATACCAATATCCCTCTTAAGATTCCTAAATTTAACTCTAATCGTTTCAGGGGTAATCTAAAAACTTCATAAAACAGTATCTTTAAATTTACAATAGTCTAAAGCATCTTCAATAGGCATTCCATTGAATACTTTTCAAGCTTTACCAGTTAATTTTGCAGTCAGGGTAGGAATTCTCTTATCATCAGGGATTTCACGTATTACACACAGCCTTTCAAAGGTAGTCAGATATTTAGCAATATCATCGTCTTCACTGTATGCAGGACATAAGTGCTCCCATTTGTGAATTTTTGGAGTGATGGGACTCGTTGGGGTCAGGGGGATTCTGGTTCTGCTTCTCCAGCAGGTCCAGCTGGCGTTTTCTCTCTCTCTTCCTCTTTCTTCCCTCTCCCTTTCTCTTCTCTTTCTTCCCGCTCTCTTACCATTTCTTCTCTCTCTCTCTTTTTCTTCCATGGCCCTTCTTTGCACAGCCTCGTCCCTGGCTGCCTCTGCCTCCAGGGCCCTTCTGTGCGCAGCCTCCTCTCTGGATGCCTCTGCCTCCATGGCCCTTCTGTGCGCAGCCTCCTCCCTGGCTGACTCTTTTTCTTTTATCTCCAGTTCTTTCAGTTGCAGTCGTCTCTGGTGCTCCCTCTCATTTTCTGCAGACTGAAGCCTAAAAAGCTCCAACTTCGCAATGGCTTCACTGCTTTCACTCATTTTCCTGCTTTTCTGTTTCTACTTCCCTTTCCTGAAATAAGCAAAAAGAAAATAACAAAACTGTGGCTCCTGGCTGTTCTTAGCCACTGCACTTAGACTCACTTAAAATCACAAATATCAGTGCTTAAAGTGTGACCTTCACTTGGAGTAACAAGCCGTACATACACCCTTGCTTGCTGCGCCAATGTGATGTTCCCCTCTGGTGTTATCCAGACCGATGGTCTTCTAGGCCACTCCAATCCTTGACTCTGAGAGCCAGCCTTACCCAGCTCTGCTGTGAGAACCCCCACTCCTGGGCTGTTCACGCACAGCCTCTGGCATGTCAGCTGCTCCCAGCTAGTTGCAAGTGAATGACACTAGCCAATGTCTCCGGTCCCAGACACAACCCTAGGAACCTCTGTCTTGCAGTGTCCAGTTATACACGCTAGACACTGCAAGCTCATATAAATTTGTCAGTTTAACAAAGAAATTGATATGTATCAGGCTTGTTATCCCAAGGGGAGCCTTTGACACACTGGAAACCAAACACACTGCTTCAGGTAGAATAAATAAACAAACATGCTCAGTGCATCATGAGTCTTCTGAAGACATCCAATATGACAAACTTTGCATTGGATACCACACAAACATTTTATAAAGATGGACATGGGGTGTAGGGTGTCCCCCCGCGGTACAGAGTGTCACACCTGGACCACGAGAAGCACATCGTCGGCATATGCCAAGAGGGCCAGCTGCAACTCCGTCTCCTGAAGCACCAACCCCATCAATCTCTGGTGGAGGAGTCAGAGGAAGGGCTCGATCTCCAGAGTGTACAGCTGGCCTGATTTTGGGCATCTCTGACGCACCCCCCACCCAAAGCTGACCAGCTTGGTCAGGGTCAAGTTGAGCCTGACCAGACACTCCATGTCAGCGTACAGCACTGGGAGAAACCCCACAAACTGGGGCCTGAAGCCGAATGCCCACAGAGTGCCCAGGAGATACCCGTGGTCCATTCTGTCAAACGCCTTCTCCTGGTCCAGGGACAGGAGGGTGAATGACATCCCTACATCCCAGCTCCAAGAGGTCCCAAACCAAGTACAGATTATCAAAAATGGTATGCTCTGGTTGGGATGGACCATGTCCGCCAGCACAGACCCCAGCTGGAGCGAGATGGCCTTCACTACGACTTTGTAGTCTGTGCTGAGGAGCAAGGTTCCAAGGGTCACGGAAGTCCCCCTTCTTGGGAAGCAAGGCGAACATGGTTCACCTGCATGACAGAGGGAGGACTCTGCTCTCCAAGGACTCAGCCCAGACGGTGACAAGGTCTGAGCCAAGGACGTGCCAGAACACATGGTAGAACTGCACTGTCACTGGACTGGTAGAACTCCATTGATGAGCATGAGACAGAGGGCTTCCGAGAACTCTGCCAGAGTGAAAGGCAGCTCTAGCCAGTCCCGGTCGCCCATGCTGACTGTCAGGAGTCCATTCCAGGGAACTCTGCAAACATCGACGTCGGTCGGATCTGGGGAGGGCGTCCCCAACCATAGGGGGCTGTGCCTTTTTATTCCTCTGACCTTCTTACCACCCGAGGAGGCTCTCCTCAAATGGTGGGGGGAGTTGCCATCCAGTGGCAGCTCCTGGACTGGTGGTCAAGAGATTAGCCACTGGGAGACACGCGGAAGGTGGCAGGGGGACCACAGAGTCAATGGGAGGGGCTCCCACACAGTTTCCCCCGCCATGTTAGCAAGGAGCAGGGGGCTTCACCGGTGGAAGGAGAAGGGAAACAGAAGGTAAAAGCCTATCATTCCTCCCCGCTAGGCTGCAGGCAGGGGAGGAGGGTGCCAATGGGGTGGAAGCACAGGGGGGCCGATCAAGAGGGAGCGCAAGTACTGATGCAGGGCAGGGATACCTGCTCCTCCGGCTGGACTAGGAACGGGGGGACTATAGTATCATGAAGGGGTGCAGTGAACAGGGGCAACAGAAAAGTGGGCATGGGCACTCAGGGCAGATGGGCTGAGCTGGGGGGGAGCAAGGGAAGGTAGAGGAAAAAGGGGCGCATTCCCCCAGTTGTCCACCCACTTTCACTGTTGCTCCATGAGGGAAATGCTCTGTGCATTACACCGACTGGCCACCAGGTGTCATTGTTGCTCCATCAGGGAAATGTTTTGTGCATTAGCCCGACTGACCACCTGGTTTCGCTGTTGCTTCATGAGGGAAATGGTTTATGCATTACCCCACGTAGCCACCGGGTGTCACTGCTGCTCCACGGGGGAAAAGCTCTGTACATTACCCTGACTGGCCACATGGTGCCACTATTGCTCCATGAGAGAACTGCGTTGTGCATTCCCTTGAGGTTCCACTGGGTGTCACTGCTGTACTGTGTGGGAATTAATTTGTCCATTACGCTGAGTGGCCACCTGGTGTCACTGTTGCTCAAGGAAGGAAATGCGTTGTGCACTACCGAGAGTGGCCACTCAGTGGCACTGTTGCTCCATGAGGGAAAACTCTGTGCAGTACCCAGAGTGGCCATTCAGTGGCACTGTTGCTCCATAGGAGAAAAGCTTTGTGCAGTCCCCTGACATTCCACTGGATGTCACTGCTGCACTGTGGGGGGAATGATTTGTGACTTACCTCAACTGGCCACCTGGTGTCACTGTTGATCCATAGAAGTGCTCTGTGTATTACTCCGACTGGCCACATGGTGTCACTATTTCTCCGTGAGAGAAATGCTTTTTGCTTTCCCCTGACGTTCCACTGGAACAGCAAGGAGTCCGGTGGCACCTTAAAGACTAACAGATAGGTTAGTCCACTGGGTGTCACTGCTGCACTGTGAGGGAAATGATTGGGGCATTCCTCCGACTGGCCACCCAGTGTCACTGTTGCTCCATCAGGTAAATGCTTTGTGCTTTACCGTGAGTGGCCAGGCTGCAACCTCTGCGGATGATGGGGCAAAAGCACTGGAAAAGGGTGTGCTGTCCCATACTACACCAAGCTCCTACTGTAAATTAAGATTATTTGCTGGAGGAGAGGCATTTGAACCCTAGTTGGAACATGCCACTGAAATGCTGCAGGAGTGGGCTGTACCAGATGCAGAAAAGCAAAGAGCCTCAGAGGTCCAGCATTAGACGTGATTTGCACCCTGAAGCTCATTGACCCTGGGGTCGGTGTGAGGGACTGCCTAGAGGCCTTCGCTCACACCTTTGGGAGCACAGAGGGCTCTGAGGACAGTTACTGGAAGTTCCTTAATTCCCGACAGCAAAGGGGCAAGAAGATTTCAGCCTATATACAGAGGCTGGAGAGACGGCTTCAGAGAGCTGTCCAGAGGGGAGCAGTAACTGCTGAGCAGATGGATCAGACCAGACTGGCTCAAACTGTAAGAGGATCTCAATGTCAGCAACCGATTCTACTTCATCTCTGGCTAATAGAAGGGCAGGAACCTCCCCCGAGTTACTCCCAGCTGATAAAAGAGGTCAGAGAGGAGGAAGAAAGGCAGGCTGCCAGTGAGTTTTGGGAAGCCCAACTGTCTGAGCCAGCCAGCACAGCACCCCTACGAACAGCCACTCTACTTATGGTGAGCACCAGAGAGGAACTTGCCCAACAAATGCAGGTCCTGACAGAACAGACAGCTGAGCTGCAAAGCACCATTGACCGAATTAAGACTTCCAGGCATAAGGAGCAGCTAGCTGTAGCGATGGAGAAGTCAGCATTTAGAGCCACGGTCCCCCCTGGGCAAAGGGGAAAAGGCCAATTCTTCTGCTACTGATGTGGTCAGGATGGGCACAGTGCTGCCAAGTGCTGTAATGAAGAAAATCCCTCCTTAGTATATGGAAAGCTGAGGATCAATGGGGAGGGGGTCAAGGAACTGCCGAACAGTCTGGGGAAGGGGGCCACTCAGATCCAAAGGACTTGAAGGCTCCCCTAAAAGAGACTGTCCAGCTGGGATCCCTGCAGGACTGATAGGGCCTCGAGCAGAGCTCACGCTGAGGACTGAAGGGTTGGGGTGTAAAGCAGTGCTCGACACTGGATCTCAAGTGACGATTATATTTCACTCATTCTACCAACAGATGCTTAGGCACCTGCCTATTCAGCCACTGGCAGGACTTTGTCTGTGTGGCCTCAGCATGGATGAATACTCCTGCCCAGGGTACATCGTCGTCCACCTGGAATTCCCAGAGGAAGTTGCTGGGGTAAGACAAGACGTAGACTCCACTGCGTTAATGTGCCCTGACCCTAAGGGAATCTCTGATGTGTCTGTGCTGACAGGGACCAACTCCAGTCTCTTCAAGATACTCGTGGATTACTGGAGACAATGGGCTAGGGACCAATATCTAAACACTCTGATGATCCAGATGCTTTGTGCTGAAGCCTATAGAAAAATTTCGGGCACTAAAAAGGAGACGCCTGAGTTACCAATGGGGGCATTGAGGTACGTGGACACGACCCCCTTAGTAGTGCCTGCAAGGACGGAGCGAGAAGTGCTTGTCATGAGAACCGGGCTGAAAGGCAGTAGAGGGGCATTAGCAATGGTAGGGCAACCGGCTGAGGAGTGGAGTGCTGGTCCCCAGTGGAGTCATAACCCTACCTGCCAGAGCCCAGGAAAAGGTGATTATACTGATTGCTAATGAAACAAGTCATGATGTTGTTGTGACACAAGGGCAGAAAATAGCAGATCTCTTTGACCCTGAATCCACTGTAAGACCCCCAGTGTGAAACTGAAGTTTCAGTGATAGATCCTGCAAAGTTTGACTCTGGAGATTCCCCATGGTCTGAAGAGTGGAAGGATCGCCTGAGGAAGAAGCTTTGTGAAAGATCCAAGGTGTTCTCACTGCATGAGTGGGACGTGGGCTGTGCAAAAGGAGTAGAGCACAACATCAGACCACATGACTCCTGACCCTTCAGGGAGAGCTCTAGGAGGTTGTTCTTTCCGAGATGGAAGACGTGTGTGGAGGTTGCATCAGGAGTTGATTGCAAATGGTGTCATTACAGAGTCCCTCAGCCCATAACGCCTCACCCATTGTGGTGGTTCATAAAAAGAATGGGAAAACCCGGATGTGTATCGACTACTGCACCCTAAACAGCCGTACTGTGGTTGACCAGTACACCATGTCTCCAGTACAAGATGCCTTAGACTGTTTGCTGGGAAGTCAGTGGTTTTCAGTACTGGATCTTCAAAGTGAACACTACCAGATCTCTCTGGGAGCAAAAGATAAGGAGAAGAAAGCCTTTAGGGTTTTATCAGTTTGAATGCATACCTCAAGGGATTTCTGGGGCACCTGCCACATTTCAACATCTTATGGAGAAAGTTGTGAGAGACATGCAAGTGAGAGACATGCATGTGAGAGATGCAAGTGAAAGACATGCATGTGAGAGACTTACTGCAAGTCTTGGTTTATTTGGATGATCTGATTGTATTTGGAAGAACCTTAGAGGAGCACGAAGAAAGACTTCTTAAAGTAATTCACAGGTTGGAGGCCTATGGACTGAAGCTTTCCATTGATAAGTGCCCGTTCTGCAGAACATCAGTGAATTACGTGGGTCACATTGTGTCCCAAGTGTTATGCTTATAAGAAGCACATGGGATCTTTTTCAGTGGAAAAGGCAATATGCTGCATTTATTGGAAATACAATAATTAGCATATGCATTCAATCACACCATACACACACACACACTGTCCTGCCAATCGATGTTATAGTTACCAGTCCAGAGTCCAGATCAATCTAGAGGCCAGATAGGTTGATCACGGGTAGAGAGGAGCTGGGTTCTGTCGGTCACGACACAATGCTCTGGGGAAGCATCTGGGGAAGTCTTGGCAGGACAAACCCAAAGTTTCATGGCAAGGCACCCTGTTTATATAGTGATTTTCCTTCTTTGGGACCAATGAGTTTTGCACTGTCATGCTGTAATCAATTATTGTTTGACCCGTGCTTGTTTTCTTAAATTGACCTTCTCATCCTTTATCTTGTTCTTTCATCCCCTGATTACAGATAAAAATCTCACTCTCAGAGATGTTCCAGTATGCTTCTTTCACAGACTGGACTCCTTTCTAGTCTGGGTCTAGCAATCACTCATATCCCTGTAGTTACTGTCCTTTATTCCAGTTTCTTTCAGGCATCTCTTGGGGATGGAGAGGCCATCTCTTAAGCCAGTTGAAGACAAAATGGAGAGGCTTCCAGGGCCTTTTATATTCTCTCTTTCTTGTGAGTGGAAACCCCTTTGTCCTTCTGTGTAAAGTCACAGCAACAAAATGGAGTGTGTAGCCACCTGGGCAAGTCTCATGGCTGTGAATGATTCAGCTTTTTGCAGTCTGACGCCATTGTTAACATGTTAGTTTGAACATTCCCAGGAAAGCTCCGATGTGGGACTGGCATCTCCCTAAGTCCATTGTCAATTAAATGTTTCTTCATTGGGCACTTACTGAGAATAGTCCTTTCTCGAGAAGCTGACAAAATGCTTCACTGCGGCTACTTAGAATCAAACACACTGAGATACAAAAAGAAAAGAAGGACTAGTGGCACCTTAGAGACTAACAAATTTATTTGAGCATAAGCTTTCATGAGCTACAGCTTACTTCATTGGATGCTTATGCTCAAATAAATGTGTTAGTCTCTAAGGTGCCACAAGTCCTCCTTTTCTTTTTGAGGATACAGACTAACACGGCTGCTACTCTGAAACCTGTCATTGAGATACAGGTACATAGCCAATATTCATAACTTCAAATACAAAAATGATACACACATAGACAGCATAATCATAACCAGCAAACTACAACCTTTCCATAGACACCCCACTTGACCTCTTCTGTACAAGATGTGGTGCAACCGTAGGACCCTAGTTGCAACAATGATTTATAGGCCCTGTCGAAGACAACGTAGTACTGGTGGATGAAGACGTCTCCGAGGATCCAGAGCTCTCGGGAGGAGGTGGGGACGTCAATGCCTTCAAAGCCGGGAGAGCAAGAGCCTGAGTTCTGCACCAGGAAAAATGGGACATGGGTTGTTGGACTGGAACTCCACTGACTCCCTGTATGTGGGGCTGGAATCTCGGAGCTCCCAAGCTAAGCTGCATGAGGCTGGGGCAGACATGGATAGGAGACAGGCAGTGAATAGAGTTTATGTGTCAGTACCAATGCCTCAGCCAGCTGCTAGGGGTAGCTGCCCTTCAGATGGGATTATCAGTGATCATTCTGGGCCCAAGGTGCTTGAAGGAATTCCCCGGTGCTCAGTTCTAACGGCTTCTGCAGAACAGGACATGGACCTCTGCAGCCCCTCCCCTAGACTTCCTGTCTGGGATGCTAACCTCCTCCTTTCCCAGCCAGTACTCAATCACAACACCACTTAAACAGCACTCACAGAATTCTCCATTCCATATACTTATAACCAACCACTAGTAACGCTCAATTGATTTCCGAGGTGCCCTTCTTTCTAGCTAGGACCTGCTGATCTCCCTTGATGTGTCAGTGTTACTGCTGTCAGGAGGCAGTCAGTCCATTTGCTCCATGGTGGTATGTCCTGGGGCTCGCTTGTCTCCACCTGCTGTATTTGTTGCCTAACTCGGACTGTCTCAAGCCAAGTGGCCAACCCAGCACCCCTCCTCCCTCCCTTCTGGATTTTGGAGAAGGTGTCACCTCTTCCTTCTCAGTATGTGTCCATCTTGGGTGACCGCCTGATACAACCTAAGGGCAGCCTCACGTGACCTCACTGCTGTTGGTGGCCATTGATTTCTATTATAGATGCGTGCTGCATCATGTCCATGATTTGGTGGAAGCTCCTGGGATCCCAAATCATCTGGCTTCTTTTTAGTTGTCTCTGTCTCTCTTTATTCTTCTGCAAATCCCCAGTTCCTGGGACAGCAGATTCTGTCGTTGCAGGTGGTCTACTTGTCAGCATTCTGTTAAACCACATGTCTGCAGGTAGCAACCCATGTTCATTGGTGCCATCCTGTAACTGAACTGTGCTAAGCATGGCTCAGAGTCTGACTTCTCAGCCCTTTGTTATTTTAACACTATTTTTCACCTCACCGTCCTATTGGATGTGGGATAATGGGGACTAGCGTGGTTTTTACAGGGTGTGCCATGCCTCCAAACTTTATACTTACTCTCTGGGAGTGCCCCTTAAAGTACTAGGCCCTAGGTCCCCAGTTTTTCAAGGGCAAGCCCCATGGCTCCAATACTCCAAGACCAGGCCCTCTGGATTCAGCCCCTGTGATTCTCAGCAGGATTCTCCGGTGAGTCCAAATGAGTGAGATTTTACCCCTTTGGGAGTGTGACCATTAGAGATTTGCTGTGCTGCCTTTTCAAAACTATCCAGCATTCATTAGTCACCTGGAATCCAGGACTGAGGAGTCCATAGATTAGCCTAGGACAGCACAATTTAACTCTAAATCTGTGTTAGTGGAATCACCTGCCCCCTCTTCCATAGCCTCGTGGGTGTAATCTCTGTGAACTCGGAGCAGCCTGCAAAGCAGTCTGCCCTCGCCTCCAGTTGCAGTTCCACTGTGGTCACATGTTCCGCTTCTCTTGGCTGCCAGTCAGTGCCCAGTTGCTGGTCTTCCATGATCTCCGCAGGGCACTCCATTGTTATGCAGACAGTTCCTGAGAGTTCATTCATGCCAACCTGGGCAGGCTTCTGTGACCAGCAGCCATTTCTTATTCCCCGTTTCCAAGAAGAAATTAACTCCTCCAGACCCAGTGCCTAGCAATACAAAGTAAGTAGGGGAAACTGAGTCATGCATATTTTTCCTATAAATATTATAGACATTTCCATATTCTCCACACGTCTAAACCCAAACTTCACCGCAAACTGCTAAAATTCATGCCTGCTCAACTGAAGCCCGTTGTCAGACATCACGATGGCAGGTGTGGCTCAGAGTTATGACTAGCGAAAATAGAGATGCACAATCAACTGTTTAGCTGTAGTACCTTTTAGTATAGCTGCCTCAGGGAAGTGAGACTAGTAGTTTAGGACAAATACATAGTCTTTTTTTTTCCCAGCCAATGTAGACAAATTTCTACTCCAGGGGGAAAATTTTTCCTCTGCCACTAACATAGGATTTTGCTTGACTATGCCTGTATTTTTGGCATATACGACAAGCCTTGACAGTTCCTCAATGTTGCTGTTCATTTGAGGCCAGTGTAAAATGTCTCTAATCCTTCGCTTAGATTTTTCAATCATTAAATGACCTTCATGTCTCCTTTTTAACGTATGTTTCTGCAGTAGCTCAAAGATCACCATCCTGGTGCCTTTAAACAAAATCCCATCTAGGACTGAGAGCTTCCCCCTAAACTGGTGATAGGGGCTGGGAACACGTGGTGCTAATAGCCTTAATCACTTTCTGCAGCATCTCGTCCTAAGCAGTAACTGGCAATCGGAATCCACATTTTGTCTGAGGCTGGACTGGCTTTTTAATCAAACTGACATGTGGAACGGCTCTGGACTTTGCTCCACTGCTGTCTTGTCAAATGCTCTAAGGAGCATGTTTGAGACAGCCAAATCTCCCCCAGGTTCGTATTCGATTTGCAAATCCTATCTTTGCAGCTGAAAAAGTAATTTTTGTATTCATGGGGGTGGTGGGATGGTTCCCAGGCCCCTTTTGGCAATGGCAATAAGTGGTTTCTGGTCAGTTTCAGTAAACACTGGCCTCCATAAATAAAGACATGAAACTCTTTACACCAGTGGACAAAAATCCAAAGTCTCCTCCTCTCTTTGAGCATATGGAGACTCCGGTTTTGTCTGTGCCCATGATGCGTACGCCACTGGTCTCCCGTTCTGATCATCCTGCTGTAGGAGGACTGTGCCAATATCTTCAGAGATGTCCATGGACAACTGAGTTTTGAGCTTATTGTCAGAGTTTCACAGGACTGGGGCCTTTTTAACCCCTTCATTGTCTCAAACTCTCTATGAAGATTTGCACCCCAGGTGCATGGCATATCTTTGCACAGTAATGCTCTCAGCTGGTTTGTTTGAGCTGTTAGCTTGGGCACAAATTTCCATACACAGTTCACTGTTCCAAGGAATCATTGTACCCTTCCTTGTATGTTGGGGCAGGCATGTTGGTGATGGTCTCACCCTCACCGTGATCGACCTTTGTCCCTTGCTAGACTAACTTCTCGCCCAGTGACATTGTTTCCATTACACAGAATTTAGATGCTTGTTTGTTTTAGCTTTAGCTCAGCAGCTCTGGCTCTTTCCCAGCTGCTTGGAGCCTCTGGTCATGATGTTCTGCTGGTTTTCTCCAGATCAGAACATCGCCTGCGTAAACCATGGCACCCTCTGTACCATCAGCATGTTGTATTTTCCAGTGAAGCACTGCGGGTGCTGAACACAAGCCAGGTGTCCATCTGTGGAAATAGTGTCTCTCATAGGGGATGCTGAAGAAGAAGAAACATGTGCTCTGTCCTACTCAGGGCACCAGCCAGAATCCTGCTGTGACACATCCCGTGTAGAGAAACACTTGGCATCCGCCATCTCCCCCAAAATGTCTTTCCCTGTAGTAGTGAAAAACGTCCACTTTTTTAATAGATTTAATTCTTTTGAGGTTATGCCTAAGCGAAGGGTTCTGTCTGTGTTTTCTACAACGACCAATGATTATACCCACTCTGTTAGTTCCTCTACCTGCTCTGTGATTCCCAGACCAATGAGTCTATCCAGCTCCTCTCTCAGCCTCTGCCTTAGTGTGAGGGGACTTTCCTCGGGGTGTGAATTGTGGGGTGGTTGGGCTATTTCAGCTCTATTCTGTGCTCTGCTGAAAGCTTTTCCATCCCCTGGAAGATATCCTCCAATCCTTTGCACCCTCTTGATGAGACCAGGGGCTTGACACACTTAACACAGTAATGGGTGTGCTTTTCCCTGGTACTATTCCACATTGTAGCTTTCCCAATTTACCCATATGTCTAGTTCACATACTCCTTTAGTGGGGATAAGCTCACTGCTATAAGCCCTGAGTTTACCTTTGGCTTTTCTTTTAGTGTTGATAACACTATTTGTGGCAACTCATGTGCACCACTGTCCAACGTAACATTAATAAACCTCCCATTTGCTTTCCATCTGTGACAGCCAAGTCATCTTTTGCTGCAATGGTAGCCATTGCTCCTATGAAACATACAGCTAAGCTTGTGGTACTGTCGTCGTCCTCTTTGTCCAGGCTGCACGCACTCTGCCGGTGCTGGAAAACTCTTGCAAAGTGATGGACTTAATGGTGGTTCTTGTATCTCTTCTGATATGCCAGGCATTGCCTGAACCTCTGCTGGTGCTGTTCTTCCCTAATTCTGCCTGAGCTCGTGTGCTTTCTGTCTTAGTATCAGGGGGTAGCCGTGTTAGTCTGTATCCACAAAAACTGAAGAAGTGGTTTTTTACCCATGGAAGCTTATGCCCAAATAAATCTGTTAGTCTTTAAGGTGCTACCCCGGACTCCTTGTTGTTTCTGCCTTAGGTTTCCTATTGGAGAGACAGGGTGGGGAAGGTAATATCTTTTATTGGACCAGCTTCTGCTCGGGAAAGAGAGAAACTTTTGAGCTACACAGAGCTCTTCTTTGGGTTTCCTACAGCATTTTGGATTCTCAATCATGCCTGCAGCATCAGAGCTCTGTCCGTCCTTCATGAGTGCTTGGACTTGGAGTGCTTTGTGAAGGGTTGATTCTGGGTCTCCTCGCTTTATTCCGCATTCCAGTCACAGTGTGGTCTCTTCTCAGGGACTCGGTTAGTCCCCGCTCTGCCCCCTAAAAATACCTGCAAAATGGGCTCCCCAGTCCTAGATCAGGAACAAATTCTACTCTAGTTTCACTTTCCTTTTGGAACCTCAGGTTAAACTCTCATAAGTTTCAGTTTTATGCAGAGTGCAGTACTCCTTACATTTTTGTAATACAGTTTCATAGTTAGTCTGACTTAACTGAAATTTTAGTCACACATGCACCAGAACCTGCTCTGATCAGAAATAAGGCTACATCTTATTGCCTCCCTTTTCACTGGCACCCATTGCTTGCAGACACAATGCAAGGCCCTGTTTAAACCTCTTCCACTTGTCTTCCAGCCAGCTTCAACTCTGGTGGAATTTTGAGCTGCTCCATTTCTCCACTCAAGGTATTTTCTTGAATTGCTATTTAATCCTGGTACTATAGGGCGTTCAGGAATCACTCTGGGCTCCAGGTGCTTAAGGGAGATCCTCTTCGTTGAGCGACCTCATTCCAATTGTCTCTGCCTAACAGAGCATGGGGGATTCAGCAGTGCTCCTCCGTCAGCCGTTCTGTCTAGGAAACTAAACCACTTGGAGATATAGTTCCCAGCTCCACACCAACCACTTCTCCTCCTTCGAAATCCCTTGGTAAGACAAAAAGTGCTCTCCCCACTGGCCTGGGCAAATTCTAACGGAAGCAATTATAGTCTGCTCCCCTAACCCCCCCGTGATTGTGATTGGACTGGGGCTTCTTCTCTGCCTTTCCTCGCCTTTTGAAACAGCTCACCAGTTCCACATCAGAGAGGGGAAAAGTTCTGTCCGGGGCGGGGAAGACGACTCATTCTTGAAGCCCAGATGCCCAAGCCCTGAAGTGCGAGGCAGTGAACTGTCTTGAGCTAGCCTCCTAGCTGGGGTAGCTGCTCATTTAACCCCTCTCCTATCCCAGTAAGCCGCCTGGCATGGTGATTTCCTGGGGGCAGCCAGCTCTACAGGATGCCTGTCCAGTCCCTTTGGGGAAGAGCTCTTTGCCCCTCCCCCCATGCTAAGGACGGACTCTGTGCTGCATTTCAGTGACGATCCTGCAGCCTCAGGCACAAGCCCTTGCTGAGAGGCCCCAACGCAGATACTTACCAGGCGGATGTAGGCGGTGGCGGGCAGAGGGAACCTGATGCCATTGATAGTGAAGATGATGTCAGGCAGGGTGTGCTTGGCGCTGCAGCTGATCTGTAGGGAGAAAGGCAACATCCAGGAGCCAGGTTAGTCACGGCTTCAGCACTCACCTCTCCAACAAGGGAGGTAGGCAAAGGGAAGCTGCATGTGATTAGCAATGGAGTCTGAATGAGCTGGGTCACTGTCTGACTAGGTCCTCTCCAGGGATTGAACCTCTGGCTCTGAAAGCCTGAGGCTCTGCAGATTGAACCAAAGGACCAATGTTGTCAGCTCAGACGGTCCCGGATTCTATATTTGGCCTGGCCACATGCTGGGGACGGCGATCTCCCCTGTGTTCCTGTGGGTTACCAGTGGGTGGAAGCACCAGGGAATCTGCAGAATGACCCAGCTGATCCCTATGCTGGCTGGGTGCAGCCTGTGGGCAGTGGCATTGGAATCAGGGGTTCAGCCACACGCGTGTGTAGCAGATGCCCCTAGAAACACCCATCCCTCTTCCCTGACCTTATCAGGTTGCTGGAGTCCCCGCATAAATGTAGTGCAGGATTTTGGAGATGGCCGGGAGGGCCCCTGCCAGCACAGAGGTGCCAGTGTCGACAATAGCCTGCCAGCCATTAGCGCAAGAGATAAGGTGGCCATTCATGGTGATGCTGGAAGAGAGAGAGAGTCAGCGGAATGTCCGCAGGAACTCTCCCGATCTCATCCCCACTCGGCCCACAAGCAGCCAGGGAGCAACCTGCGGGGTGGAGCTGCCCCACTGCCCCTTTGCTATGACTACCAAGAACTTTGCTCTGATGTCTCATCCTAGACTTTTTCTTCTGTGGCTACTGCCCGTCGCTTCTTATGCTACACCCTTCTGGGACTGACGGTCCCAGCTACCCTGTCCTTCCCATACTGCTAAACAGAGCTGGACAGATGGGAGAGGGGTGCTGGTATGAACAAAGTTGAGAATCACTGACCTGACCTAACCTAGCAGGGGAGTCCCATTCCTATGGCTCCATGGAAGGTGTTTTTGTGGCTCCCTTGTCTCTCATTTTGTCTAGACTCTGAAAGCTGAGCTTCCCCTGGTTCCGATGTACAATTCATTAACATTTGACCTGTCTTCCAACAGCCCCCAGGCGGAATGACCAAGGGGTGGGCGATATCTGTCCATGGTGATTTCCCAGTAGGAGAGAGGGATCCAGTTCAGGCTCCCAGAATAGTATGATGAGTCGATGCCACTGAACATCACGAGAAGGTAGAGAGGAGAGTCAGGGAAGATGCATGAATTATTGGCTAACGAGACAATGACAAACACTTCAATGGAGGAGAGAGTCAGACTGGTGCATTTCACATCACACAACACCCTTCCTCCACCATGAGGTAGGACAGTGGTGCACCATGGGCAGTGTAGTCTGACCAGGGACTCCAGTCTATACAGGAGACTGGGAGCATGAGACACTCCATTCAAACTCCTTCCAAGCACCAGGGCAATATTTCCAAACTGAATTATTTTAGTTTTTCATTTTTTGCTGGAAAATAGAAATTTTCTTGGGGGGGGGACCATTTTCCAGTCATAGCTAGTAACTACATTCTTCCTAATGTTAATTTCCCCTGCAGTTGTTATTAGAGATATCATCTTTCACTTCTGCTCCCCAAAACATATGGCACTAGCACAGAATGGCTGCCACGTTCCACCCCAGAGGTGGCTGTGTTTTGGGAATTCTGATGTGAACATTGCAGGGATCGCTCTGTGAGAGGCGGTATAGAAATGTGAATCTTGCTGTAGACAGATGGGCTGTTTCCAGGCCTGACTTATGAGCTCAGGTAGACAGAGAAGAGGTCCTGGGACATCAAACCCTCATTCATCATGTTGCAAAGACAGGCGTGGCTCCAGAGGAGGAGATGCTGGAGAAGGCCAGACCCAGGATCCCATCGTAGGGGGCAAAGTAGCTTAAGTAGCTGGGTTCGGTCTTGCTCAGACCAAAGATCTGGTTGGTGTCCACAATGCCTCTGACCTAAGGGGAGGGATGGGGAGAATCAGATGCATCCTATGTAATAATATTGGGGTTCATTAAACAACAAACCAGTGAATGAGAAAGGATAAAACCTTTAATAAAACAAACTAGGGAGCTTCTGTGGTGAACTGCTGTACACAGCGACACAGTGTTCTCCACCCCAATTTCCAGGGCACATCTCTAAATTCCTGTGCTCATAATACTGTCCCTTATGGGGGAGCCTCTCTAAATGACAATCTTCCACAAACATATCTCTACATCTTCCCCCTTAAAAAACGACAACGAAAACCCAGTAGCTCATATATACGAATATATAAACAGCTAACAACTATCGAATAACACACACATTAAATTCTCAACCCATCTAGTGTGTTTCCATAAACCCAGTGTGTCAACAATCTAGAGAGGAGAGGTTACCAGCACATCACTCTGGAGTGAATCTTTACCATTCACTTTCCTCAATAGCCTTTCTCCAGGCAAGTTAACAAGTCTCAAGTCTTTCAGGGGGCAGAGGGAAGACCGAGCACCAATGGGAAAGAGGGGAAGTCGGCGCCTGTGCTCTGGTGTAATAGTGGGAAAGTGCACCTGCAGTGAATATGAATTTACTGGGTGTGTAGGTCATAACCACATCATGCTTTTACAGCTTTATCATCATTCTTTGAATCCTTAAGGTACAGTCATTTAGCGGTTTGTTAAATAACACTATCAGGGGCTTGTGGTCCATTTCAGCTTCCACTGTCTGGCCACAAATATACTGATTGAATCTGTCACAGGCCAACAATATTCCTAAAAGCTCCTCCTCAATCTGTGCATATCTGGTTTCTGCCTCAGACAATGATTTGGATGCATATGCCAATGGTTGCCAACAATCCTTATGCTTCCGTAAAATCACTGCACCTACCCCAGACTGTGAAGTTTCTACTGAGATTTAAATAGGCCTTCCTGGTGCAAAGAACGTCAATGCTGTCTCTTTTATCAGTTGTTGTTTTAAACCTTCCCATGATGCCTCCTGTTCTGCACCTCAACACCATTCAATTTTATTCTCTAGGAGTGTTCTCTAAACCGCTGCTTTGGTAGATAGATTACGGATGAATTTTCCAAAATAATTAACCATTCTCAGGAACCGTTGGACATCTTTCTTTGACTGCAGAAACGTGGCATCATTTCAGTGGCTGAAATCTTCATCTAATCAGGTTTTACACTTTGTTGGAAATAATGTCCCCAACAAAAGTCAGTTCTGTAACCCTTAAAACACAAGGCCTAGGCCTCGGGCGGCAAATTTG
Organism: Dermochelys coriacea; assembly: GCF_009764565.3. Classification (NCBI taxonomy): domain Eukaryota; kingdom Metazoa; phylum Chordata; order Testudines; family Dermochelyidae; genus Dermochelys; species Dermochelys coriacea. Next base: position 10,588,455 of record NC_050073.1, on the reverse strand, counting down.
CAGGGGCAGCAAATTTTTAATAGCAGCATTTTTGTACTCGTGGCATCAGTGCCACGCGCTGCGATTCTACCAATCATAGTGCATATTGAAACCAGCCGTGACGGCGCAACGCCATTTAGTAAAGAACATGCTCACGACAATCCTAAGCATTAACAATATGACCTGAAGGAAGCAATTAAGTGGTTCTCAGTTCAAAAAAAATTCTATACAAAAGAAAGAAAGGGGAAATGAAATGATAGCAAAAATGCGCCAAATGGATTCCTTTGTTGTATCAGTTAGTGCCGACAGTGAGACAGAAAAAATACTTGAAAGTAGAAGTGAAGTAAAAAGTGAAAATATTGGTGTTTATATTGAAAATATTGATGTGATTAAAGTACATATTGAAACTAAGGATGAAATTCTGGCTGCGGTTAGTGTTGAAGAAAATGCTCCAAAGACTAGCTATCAGAGACTACTGGGAATCATGTTGATCTGAATATCTTTGACAATACTGCCGAGATTTGTGAATCATGTCAATCAGAAATTCAATCTGACATTGAAATATCTACCATAAGTGACGACCCGGCCCAATGGATATTGAATGATGCTACAATTGAGTATTTATCAATGCAAGGTATTGAACACAATATTGATAGTGATTTTACTAACTCAAAAAGACAATATACTGATAAAATTCATGTTCTAACAAAAAATGTGTTTGAACGACATCTTTTAAACGGTGAAGTAAAGCCACGGCAATATCTTGTATATTCGGAGAGCAAAGGAGCCGTGTTTTGGGCCCCATGTCGATTATTCAGAGGGATCTCTAGTCTGACGATGAGTGGATACCATGACTGGAAAAACGTATCAGCTCGACTGTGTGAACATGAAAATTCGACTGAACATAAAACATGTGTACTGACAATGGTGAAGAGAGGCGAGATATTTGGAAAAATTGATACAAATTTAAAATTTCAAATGGAAGAAGACATTATTTATTGGAGAAATGTGTTGAAGAGGATTGTAGCAGTGGTAAAGAAACTTTCAAGCAGAGGACTTGCATTTAGAGGTAAGGTGGAAAAATTTGGATCACCATGGCAATTACATGATGTCCCTTGAGGTTGTCGCAGAATTCGATCCATTTCTAGCAAATCACATTGCATGTTATGGAAATGAAGGTCAAGGTAACGTATCTTATCTTTCATCCTATATGTATAATGAATTTATAAAACTGATGGCTTCAAATGTGATCTCAGATATTATTAAAGAAGTAAAAGAAGCCAAATATTTCTTAATAAGCGTTGACTCAACTCCCGACATATCTCATGTTGATCAATTGGCTTTCAATTTGAGTGAAAACTGGATTACTATAATTAAAGCCTTAAATACAATAAAGGAAGATGCTACTGAGAAACCTGTTACACATAATGAAGCTGCAGGCCTGCAGCGAAAACTCCATCGACTTGAGGCAGCTTTTATGGCTGTATTTTGGTGCTCACCCTTGGAAAGATTTCATATAACTAGCCAAAAACTGCAAAATGTTTATCTTGGTATACAGACAGCTGTAGAACTGTACAACTCACTAATAGGATACATTAACTCTATACGGGACTTGTTTGATATGTACGAAGAGACAGCCAAAGAAAAATCTGAAATTGAAGACTACGAATTTGATACAAGGCGAAAAAGAAAGCATAAACTTCACATCTGATGAGACACGCAAAGTTGAAGTGGAAATGTGTGGTACAGATAAATTTAAAGTAGATACCTTTTTAACAATACTAGACCTTGTATGATTCAAATTAAAATGCAGAAGTAATGCATATCAAGAAATTTATGGCAGATTTCAGTTTCTCTCTAACATTACCAATACTTCAACAACAGATATAACAGTTCATGCTAAAAAATTACAGCTATGCTACCAAGGAGATTTAGAAGAATCATTCATGAATGAGTGTCTACATTTTCGATCGTATTTGGAAGGTGTTGAAATTCCTGAAAATGAAAAGAAGTAAATTTTAAGATATTGCAGGCTTCTCTGAAATCAAAACATTCATTCAGTATATCCAAATATTGATATTGCCTTCCGAATGTTCGTTTGCACACCTGCTACAAACTGTTCAGAGGAACGATCATTTTCGGCATTAAAAAGGGTGAAAAACTATTTGAGGGCTAATCTCAGTGAAGAAAAAGTAAACTTCCTTTCTCTTCTGACAATTGAAAAGGATCTAAAAACTTCTCTGGATTATACAGAATTAATTAATAAGTTTGCCGCTCAAAAGTGTAGGTGTAAACAAATGTAATACTTTTATTTCTTTCATTGTATCTACATAAAATAAAAATAAATATTTGATATACACCGGACCCCTGATTGAATGCGGGGTTTTGGATCCATGCATGGTTCCGCCCGCGCTATAAGCGAAATCGTGCTATACAGATGCGCGTTCAAGCGAGGGTCCTCTGTACTTGTAATTTTATTTATAATGAAACTTGTAAATGTTCAATTATTTTAATGATATTTAGATTCATTTTAGTTCAAATTAATTTGTAAAAAAATGAAAACAAGTTCATATGGGGGAGCAATTATTTCAGGGCCTAGGGGCAGCAAAATCATTACTCTGCCACTACTCCCTATTTAGTTTGAGGTTTGCAGCTCTAGTTGCATTCAGCACTGCCTGAAGTCTACAATCATGCTCCTCTTTTATTGAGCCCCAGATGATGATGTCATCCATTGAAGCGTCAACATGAGTAATACGTTCATAGATTGTATGTGTGGTTTTGTGGTATAATTCTGATGCTGAAGCTATCCTAAAGGGTAAGTGTAAGAATCTGTATCTTCCAAATGGGCTATTAAATGTGCATAATTTTGAGCTTTCTTCAGTTAATTTTAGCTGCCAAAAACCTGAGGCTGCATCCAATTTACTGAAATATTGAGCATTTGCAAATTGAGACGTAATCTCTTCCTAGGTTGGTAGTTTGAAATGTTATTTTTATAGCTTTGTTGCTGTCTTTTGGGTCTAAGCATATGTGTAGCTGGCCGTCACTTTTCTCCACAATGACGAGGAAGCTCACTCATTCTGTTGGCGCCTCAATTTTTTGTATTACTTGCATTGCTTCCATCCTTGCAAGCTCAGCCTTGAGTTTATCATGGAGTGCAAATGGCACCTTTCTACATAGAATCATAGGCCTGGAAGGGACCTCGAGAGGTCATCTAGTCCAGTCCCCTGCACTCATGGCAGGACTAAGTATTATCTAGACCATTCCTGACAGGTGTTTGTCTAACCTGCTCTTAAAAATCTCCAATGATGGAGATTCCACAACCTCCCTCGGCAATTTATTCCAGTGCTTAACCACCCTGACAGTTAGGAAGTTTTTCCTCATGTCCAACCTAAACCTCCCTTGCTGCAATTTAAGCCCATTGCTTCTTTTCCACGCCTCAGAGGTTAAGAAGAACAATTCTTTTCCCTCCTCCTTCTAAGAACCTTTTCTGTAGTTGAAAACTGTTATCATGTCCCCTCTCGGGTTTCTCTTTTCCAGACAAAACAAACCCAATTTTTTCAATCTTCCCTCATAGGTCATGTTTTCTAGACCTTTAATCATTTCTGTTGCTCTTCTCTGGACTTTCTCCAATTTGTCCACATCTTTCCTGAAATGTGGTGCCCAGAACTGGACACAATACTCCAGTTGAGGCTGAATCAGCATGGAGTAGAGCTGAAGAATTACTTCTCAAACTTATACATCCCAGAATGGCATTCATTTTTTTTGCAACAGTGTTACACTGTTGACTCATATTTAGCTTGTGGTCCACTATGACCCCCAGATCCCTTTCTGCAGTACTCCTTCCTAGGCAGTCATTTCCCATTTTGTATGTGTGCAACTGATTCTTCCTTCCTAAATGGAGTACTTTGCATTTGTCCTTACTGAATTTCATCCTGTTTCCTTCAGATCATTTCTCCAGTTTGTCCAGATCATTTTGAATTTTAATCCTATCTTCCAAACCATTTGCAACCTCTCCCAGTTTGGTATCATCTGCAAACTTTATAAGTGTACTCTCTGTGATGCCATTATCTAAATCATCAATGAAGATATTGAAAAGAACCGGACCCAGAACTGATCCCTGTGGGTCCCCACTTGTTATGCCCTTCCAGCATGACTGTGAACCATTGATAACTACTCTCTGGGAATGGTTTTCCAACCAGTTTTGACCCACTTTATAGTAGCTCCATCTAGGTTGTATTTCTCTAGTTTGTTTATGAACTGGATGGATAACTGGAGGGACCTGCTTGTTTATCCGGATTATATGTTCACTCTGCAAGCACCTCAACCTTTGAAACAGATCATGATATTCCCAAAACAGTGCCTCATAGCCAGGTTCCGTATGATCATTTAGTGAGAATACCCGGCTTACCAGATTGAGTTTTTCATTCACAGCCAGGCCTAAAATTGGCGTCACCTTCTTTGGCACTTCAATGAACAGGAGCCTGCACACATTGTTTTTATGGTTGATGCTAGCAATGCACCTCCCCTTCACTGGTATATTTGTTCCAGAATAACCAGTTACTTTTATTTTTGTTGGTCCCAGTTTCATCTTATTTTCAGTCTCTCATAATCTTGTTCTAACAGAATATTAACCTGAGTACCTGTGTCCAGTTTCAGTGGAATAATTATTCCATTCACTGTCACAAGTAGTATCCAGTCCCTCTCATCAGGCTTTCTAGATTCCAGTACATCTACGAAAAACTCCCCAACCAGGTTGTCTTCAACTGAATGTGTTTCAGTTTTCTAGTATCAGAGGGGTAGCCATGTTAGTCTGTGTGCACTAACTGTGTTAGTCTTGCCTCTGAAGAAGTGGGTTTTTTACCCAAGAAAGCTTATGCCCAAATAAATCTGTTAGTCTTTAAGGTTCCACTGTACTCTTCATTGTTCTTGAATTTTCTGCATTTGAGATCGGCAGCATTTTGCAAAATCATTATTTCCCCCACATTTATGACAGTTTCCCAAAGACAACACAGTGTTTGAGGCCATGCTGTGATCCACACTTTCCCCATGACTGTCTGTATCAGCCTTCCCCCTTGCACTGGTTTTCATAGTGAGTGATTCCACTCTTTGGTTTGACTTATTCTGGCTATATGCTTTTGTACTTAGTACACAGATAGCTCCCTCTGGTGGATTCAGCTCTCTGGCTTGTTTTTTCACAGTTTCTGCTGCCCTGCATATCTGGAGAGCTTGTTCTTAGGTTAAGTCTCCTCCACAGAGCAATCTCTCTCTTAACACCTTGTCTTTAATGCCACAAATGATTCTATCTCTGACCAGTCAACTCACCAAAGTTGCAGGTTTTACTGAGTTTCCTTAATTATGTGACATATTGGTCTATGGCATAATTGATTTTTTGCAGGCATGTAAAAAATTGTGTCTCTCAAAGGTTTCATTCCTTTTTGGCATGCAGTGTTCCTCAAATTTAGTCAGTACAGTAGCTCCTCACTTAACGTTGTAGTTATGTTCCTGAAAAATGCGACTTTAAGAGAAACGATGTTAAGCGAATCCAATTTCCCCATAAGAATGAATGTAAGTGAGGGGGTTAGGTTCCAGGGAAATTTTTTTCACCAGACAAAAGACTATTTTATATATGTATATACACACACAGTATAAGTTTTAAACAAACAATTTAATACTGGAACACAGCAATGAAAATTGTGAAGCTTGGTTGAGGTGGAGGAGTCAGAGGGTGGGATATTTCCCAGGGAATGCCTTACTGCTAAATGATGAACTAGCAGTTGGCTGAGCCCTCCAGGGTTAAGTCTCACACTCTACAAGGCAGCAGGAATGGAGGGAGGGGAGACAGCGTAGCAGACAGAGACACATACCCTGTGTGTGTGAGAGAGAGATGTGCATTGCCCCTTTAAGTAGCTGACCCTACTCTTAAGTTAACACTTAAGTTAACACTCTTAACCCTGCCTTGTTAATTAGATCAGCTTGCTGAGACTGCAGCTGCTGCCAGCAAGTTCCCTCCGTCCTGAGCCCTGTCATGTGTCCCCCTGCTCTATGGAAGATGGGGTAAGTGGGGTGCGGGAGCAGGGGGACACCCTGACATTAGCTCCCTTCTTCCTCCCCTCCCCCCTGCACAGCAAGCAGGAGTCTTGGGGAGCAGCTCCAAGGCAGAGGGCAGGAGCAGCACATGGCAGTGGGGGGAGGGACAGCTGAACTGCTGGCAATTGGCAGCCTGCTGGGCAGCTGCTGCACAGGGAATTTAGGGGAGTGGGGAGCTGATGGGGGGCTGCCGGTCCACCCTGGTTCCAAGCCTCCACCAGCTAGCTGCAACAGGCGGCTCTTCCTGCAAGCAGTGGACAAAGAAGGCAGCTGCCAAACGATGTTAGAAGGGAGCATTGCACATCTTTAAACGAGCATGTTCCCTAACTGATCAGCAACGTAACAATGAAACAAGGGATGACTTTAAGTGAGGAGTTACTGTATTTTACTTAACTTCAGGCTTTCACCTTCTTCAAACTTAAAGTTGTTATAAATATCCAATGCTTCCTCCCAACAACATGCAAAAAGATTGATAAATTCACTTTATCATTTTTCTCCTCTGCCCCAGCGCTGCTAAATACAATTCAAATCTCTATCTGAATTTTTTTCTCAGTTCTCTGCAACATTGCCCTACAATTGCAGACTGGACGGAGGTTGCAACACATCCATTTTTGGCTTTCCCCCTCCTCTTTAAGCAAGTCAAGCTACTATTGTGCTCACCAAATACATAGAAAAGCCTTTGTTCTCTGTTTGCTCCTCCACATGCTCCCCTTGCCTCTGCTTTCAGTTTCAAACACAGGAATTGACTTTGAAATGACTGCTATCTCCTTCTCACTCAATACTTCTGACACCATGTAATGATCTTGGGGTTCATTAAACAACAAAACAGTGAATGACAAAGGAATAAAACTTAATAAAACAAACTAGGGAGCTTCTGTCGTGAACTGCTGTACATAGCAACACAGTGTTCTTCACCCCATCTTCCAGGGTACATTTTTAAATTTCTGTATTCATAATACTGTCCCTTATGAGGGAGCATCTCGAAATGATATTCTTCCACAAACATATCTGTACATGCTGCAGCTGGGAAAAGCTGACCAGCCCTACCCCAAGGACCTTACGAGTCTGCATTATGCCAGAGGCTGCCATTCCAGGCACTTTGCCTTCCCCCAAATGGGTATTTACAGTGCATGGTTTAGGTTAAGATGACATTTCTGTTTCTAGGCTGACTATTCCAAGAGTTCTAACATCCGCATACTTACTCAGATTGTCTACAGCCAAGCTCTACGATATAACCACATTGCTCCAGCCCCTCAGACAGAGACAAACACCTACAAGATCTCTATCACGCATTCTTACAACTACAATACCCACCTGCTGAAGTGAAGAAACAGATTGACAGAGCCAGAAGAGTACCCCGAAGTCATCTACAACAGGACAGGCCCAACAAAGAAAATAACAGAACGCCACTAGCCATCACCTTCAGCCCCCAACTAAAACCTCTCCGAGATCTACAACTTATCCTGAAGGACGACCCATCACTCTCACAGATCTTGGGAGACAGGCCAGTCCTTGCTTACAGACAGCCCCCCAACCTGAAGCAAATACTCACCAGCAACCACACATCACACAACAGAACCACTAACCCAGGAACCTATCCTTGCAACAAAGCCCATTGCCAACTGTGTCCACATATCTATTCAGGGGACACCATCATAGGGCCTAATCACATCAGCCACACTATCAGAGGCTTGTTCACCTGCGCATCTACCAATGTGATATGTGCCAGCAATGCCCCTCTGCCGTGTACATTGGTCAAACTGGACAGTCTATACGTAAAAGAATAAATGGACACAAATCAGACGTCAAGAATTATAACATTCAAAAACCAGTCGGAGAACACTTCAATCTCTCCGGTCACACGATTACAGACCTGAGAGTGGCTATCCTTCAACAAAAAAACAGAGTCCAACGAGAGACTGCTGAATTGGAATTAATTTGCAAACTGGATACAATTAACTTAGGCTTGAATAGAGACTGGGAGTGGATGGGTCATTACATAAAGTGAAACTATTTCCCCATGTTATTTCTCCTCCCACCCCACTCCACCCCCGCACTGTTCCTCAGACGTTCTTGTCAACTGCTGGAAATGGCCCACCTTGATTATCACCACAAAAGGTTTTCCTCCTTCTTCCTGCTGGTAATAGCTCTTCTTAAGTGATCACTCTCCTTACAGTGTGTATAATAAAACCCATTGTTTCATGTTCTCTGTGTGTGTATATAAATCTCCCCACTGTATTTTCCACCGATGAAGTGAGCTGTAGCTCACGAACGCTTATGCTCAAATAAATTTGTTAGTCTCTAAGGTGCCACAAGTACTCCTTTTCTTTTTTGAAATTTACTGTGACTTGGAGTAGACATAGTAAGCCAAATCTGGGGTCACTCGAGAAAGAGTTTCGTGAGCGATAGCCTTCTCCTCTTCCCCAAACTAGTGTTTCATAAAGTCAATAGATTCCTCCACTGTGTTTTGTTGTTTGTAAAACCCAGACCTGGTACTTAAACCATCGCTCTCAGCCTCCCCAGAGTGATCTCAGTCCCTCAATATTTATTTCACCGACTGCCTGGCACCCACTGCCCTTTGAGGAAGCAATTATGAAAGTGTTATGAAAGACAGAGCTTTGCTGGCTGGGGTATTGTGGAGTAAACACTCGTGCACCACACAGAGCTTTCCAGCCAGCCTGTTTTCAGATGATCTTGGTGGCTCAAGGGGACATGCCGTGCGGCCACAGAGGTGGAGCCACAGCCAGGGATTGTACCTTTGCCCTTCGCAGAGATCTGACACTGACTTGCAGCTTTATTTTACATAGAATTAAATCTCTGCTGGGACAGTGGGACAGTCTCTAAAAGCAAATGCTTACTAAGCACTGGTCTACACTAGAAAATTAGATCGACCCGGCTAAATCCACACCCCTGAGCAATGTAGTTAAGCCAATCTAAGTTCTATTTAGACAGTGCTAGGTGGGCAGAAGAATTCTCCTGTCGACCTAGCTACTGCCTCTCGGGGAGGTGGATTTATTACGTGACAGGAGAACGGCCTCCCGTCAGCCATAGGTAGTGTCTACACCAAAGCGCTACAGGTGGTATAGCTGCAGCACTGTAGCTGTGCCACTGTACTCTTTTAATGTAGACATGGCCTAAATTGCTCTCTCGTTCTCTGTGAATGCGTATGTTACTTAAGTCTTGAACAACTGTGACTATTGTCAATAGCAACTGTTAAAGCCAAACGTTTCGGGGTTTTCCCCCCCAAGTTTTACTATTTGTTACTACCGCAGCACGCTACTGCAATATAATTATGGGCACACACATATGTAGGCTCCCAAATGGCTCTTCTGGGGGAGGATTTAGCCTGCTCAGTCTCTGTGGAATAGTGTCCGGACCCTTTGTAGGGCGGGCCATGGACAGCAGTGTAGTCCTAGAGCTGGAAGGTACTGGAATGCTAGAGATCCCCACTGGCCTGGCTCTCTACCCTTGCCCCCATGCTACTCTCTGCCCCTGCCCTCACATGCAGGGGGCTGAATGGAGCCCTAATCTAGGGGCTGAGGGCTGAGGAGGGTCAAAGGGGCGTACTGTGGAGGGCGAATAGTGGATAGTACGGAAATGGTGCTCCACTTGCCCTTGTTGCCAAGAAAGCTAATGGCATATTGGGCTGCATTAGTAGGAGCATTGCCAGCATAACGAGGGAAATGCTATTCCCCTCTATTCGGTATGGGTGAGGCCACATCTGGAGTATTGCGTTAGAGAGGTGGTGGAGTCTCCATCCATAGAGATTTTTAAGGCCTGGCATGACAAAGCCCTGGCTGGTACGATTTAGTTGGGGTTGATCCTGCTTGTGTAGGGGGTTGGAATAGATGACCTCCTGCGGTCTCTTCCAACCCTAATCTTCGATGATTCTATGATTCTATGAATGTGATGTGACTGCCCTCAACAAGTCTGAGGGCAAATGGTAAGTTGTGGTTGGGAAAGAAAGGACTAAGGCATTGGTGGGCTATGGAGCCCACCAGTGGAGGAGAAGAGGGAAGAGATGTCCAGCCCTGATTGGGTAGAGGGTAGTTCACCATGACATAGGGTTTAGGAGGAGAGAAAAGGAGATCCTGGATCGCTCCCAAACTGGAACATGATTACCTCCACTGGGAGCAGATCATGGGTTCAAGTCCTCATGGCTGGGATGTGTGGGGAGGCCTCGCTGCTTAGCCCTGACACTGCAGCCATCCTATTCCTGGCAGGAGGCCATCCACGGACTTGGGCACCAGGCCATGTGCCCACGTGCTAGGAGCAGCTGCTCTGCCTGAAATCACAATGAGAATCCCATGAGATTAGACAACAGCATTTAGCTTTCCATTTAGCACTATCCACTCCTAACCCTGTGGGGACAAGCAAACACTAGGGGAAGGATGAGGTTTCCACGTGACTAGGAGTAAAGTCGCCTCAGGCCAGTGACAACCCTTACAAAGGGGCCTGGAACTGGGCAGGTCTTATGTTGCTACTCTGTATATAAAAACTTATCAGTTCGTACAACTTTATCTGAGCAGAACTGGTCCTGAAAATCAGCTTATCCGATGTCCCCTGTTGCCCCACAGTGAGGTCCTGGCATCTGGTGTTAGTCTCGCAAATGGGCAGGTATTTTCCATTCCCTGCTCCAGATTTTTCAACAAAGAGGTGAAATAGATCTCAGATTTAGAGAAGAGAGGTTTTCTTTGAGACGTCTGACACCAGAGAGACAATACAGGCACCTCATAGCACCCTGAAGCAGTAGGGATTAATCCTGCCCTATAGCACCCCCTTCTTTTCCAGTCTGGGGTCTCCACACAGCTCTGCGAATGCCTCTCAAATTAGACCTGTTATAATAGCCCTGGGGTATGAAACACACACACAAGCACTGCTAAAGCGCCTCCTGAGCGACAGGCTGCCCTGCTTATTCCAGCCTTTAGTCTGACACATCCACAGCTCTTCTGATGCCCCTCAGTCCTGACCTGCAGCTCCCTGTGCTAGTTTATAATATGGTCTCTTCTATAGAAAGTTGACCGATCAGAACCAATTGTGCTATTCCCATTGCAGAATTCCTTGCAGCCTGCAAGAATTTGTGACTGATTTGAGGATGAAGAGCTGAACTTGTAAGTTTGGGGAGGCTAAAACTGAGTCTCTGATAAGAGACCAGATTGTGACTGGGATCGGGAACATAAATCTCAGAGACTACTGCAAGATCCATAATTAACCCGTGACAAATCTGTCAGAATTTGTCAAGCGATTGAAGTCACCCAGTCCAGAAGGAAGATTTTGGAGGGTGGGCAGTGCTCTGATACTGTGGACATGGTAGAGAATCCAAAATACTGCAAGAAAAGAGACCTGAGGCAGAAAGGCATGGAGACTTCCAAGTCAGAGTTCTGAAAAAAGAGCACATGGCTTGTGCTGGTTGCCACAGTGTGTACAGCTCCAAGATAGTGTCCAGCATGTGGGAAAAGATGCAAGAAATGCAATGGATTCCATTATGTTGCAAGAGTTTGCAAGGACCATTAATAAAAACCCCAACAGCTTTCCAGTCAAAATGTTGACTGTGATTGCCAGAGCTACTCCTCAAGGTGAGACACTGTAGCAAGTAATGCAGAGTGGTATGGACAGCATATTCCCAGTCCCTATTTTTGAGTTCAGAGGGAGCTGTCAGTACCAGATGGGACTATGTTTAAAGGAATCAGGATGGTGCTTCATAAGATGGTACAGTAAAATGTGTTATGAAGGAGAAATGAAGGTGATTTAGGAATTGAGAGAGAGAAGTGCTGGAAAAGTTTTACATTGGCCTCAAATAAACAGCAACATTGAGGAAGTCATCAAGGCTTGTCATATGTGCCAAATGTTCAGACCAAGTTTAGGAAAAGGGCCAATGGTGGCACAGGAATAATTGGCCCCCTGGAGCAAAGTAGGCAGAGATTTGTTTACATTGGCTGGAAAAATCTCTGTCTTCATTCTAGACTATTCTCACTTTCCTGAGATAGCCTTATTGGAAGATACTATAGCTGAACAGGTGATTGTGCATGTCTGTTTTAGCCAGCAATGTTATCCCTGACATTTAAAGTCTGACGATGAGCAGCAGTTTAGTGGGCATGAGTTTGAGCAGTTTGCAGTGATGTTTGGGTTTAGATATGTAACTGCTAAATCCCCATTATCTCCAAATCAGTGGGTTGGTGGAAAATGGTGTTAAAATAATAAAGCGGCTACTGAAAAGGGCTCTGGAGTCACACTCTGAGCCAGGCTTAGTACAGTTCAGTTACAGGATGGTACCAATGAAACATGGTGTGTCACCTGCAGACATGTGGTTTAACAGAATACTGACAAGTAGAACGGCTGCGACGACAGAAACTGCTGTCCGAGGAACTGGGGATTTGCAGAAGAATAAAGAGACAGAGAAAACAAATAAAAAAAAGCCAGATGATTTGGGATCCCGGGAGCTTCCACCAAATTGTGAATATGATGCAGTGCGCATCTGTGATGGAAATCAATGGTCACCAACAGTGGTGGTATTAAGCGACACTGCCCTGCAGTTGTATGAGGCTGTCACCCCAGATACACTCATACTGATGAGGGATGGGCAACGCGTTCTCCACATCCAGAATAGAGGGAGGAGGGTCGTAAGGTCAGACACTTGGCCTGAGAGGGTCTCAGTTGGGTAACAGATCAAGACAGCCGAGCCGCAGGACATGCCACCTCTGGAACAAAATGGACTCACTGCCTTCTGACAACAGTAGTGCTGATCTTGGCAGGGAGACCAGCACAGGGCACCTGAGAGATTAACTGAACTTTATTTGCAAGGTTCATTAGTAGGACGGTTATAAGTATTTGGAGGAGCGAGTTATATAAATGTTGTTTGTTAAGTGTTGTTGTTATTATGTTAGGTTTCAGAGTAGCAGCCGTGTTAGTCTGTATTCGCAAAAAGAAAAGGAGTACCCGTGGCACCTTAGAGACTAACAAATTTATTAGATGCATCCGATGAAGTGAGCTGTAGCTCACGAAAGCTTATGCTCTAATAAATTTGTTAGTCTCTAAGGTGCCACGGGTACTCCTTTTCTTTTTGTTATTATGTTGTGGCTGGATATTGGGAATTGTACCTTTCAGAGCACTCAGCTTCCCAGACACAGGAAGTCTGGGGGAGGAGCGCTGCAGAAGCAGAGACAGGTGGAACTCAGTGACTGAGTGAAGAGGGGCTCTTTCAAGCCCCTTGGGCCAGAGTGTTTCCTGAAGACCACACAGCCCTCCACCCAGACCAGGAGAAGGAACAAACAGAGGCAGAGGCTCTAGAAGCTCTCAGAGCTACCTGGGCACCAAACCAGAGGCAGCCAGGCGCATGGCAATTCTTGTGTTCCTAAAACTTGTTCCACGCTGGAGCTTTGTCAGGTTTTAATTCTTGTACTTGAGACATTTTCTGCTGTTTCTGTAAGTGAACTCATGCATATTCATCAAATATTTAGATCAGGGCATTGAATCACTGGAATAGAATCTCCATGATTTCTAGACCTTCAGCCTTAACAGGGCCACCAGCGGGAGGTGATATGGTACACACAGCTTCACCCAGACAGAAAGCTGAAGCGAAAGGAGATCAAGTATAGATCTCTTATTGTGAATTGAAGGTCCTACGATAGAGAAGACCTCTATCCCCAAGTCCAATAATTGTTCCAGCCCTGACCTGGAAGGGTTACCTCAAAAGGTGGGAGAAAAGAGAGGACTGGTTTCTATAACCCATTTGTTCTCTGGCTTGTATACTGAGATAAATGGGCCCAATTGGTGCCCCTTATGATTAATTTATCTGGCAATGGGGGCACCTGTCCCACCAGGGTCTGAGTCTGAGACTGAGACCCATCCCCTCCCCACTCATCTAACATAGGGACACCAAACATCCATCCCTTGATTTGGGCTCAGAATGTACCTAAGGGTCTAGAAATGGAAGGCGCTGTATGCTAATCCTAATGCTCCCGAGCCAGTTGTTCCCCAGTTTGTGGCCAGTATTGGACTGAGGCACAATGAGAAGCAAATGGCTCTCCATCTTCCATTCTTGAACTTGTCAGATGGTCAGTCCCCTTGGTTGTGATGCTTCTTAAAAGGGTCTTTTTTTCAAGCCAGGAACTCCACCATACATGTTTATGATTATTAAGCCCTAGTTAGTGGGTGGGAGAATGTGGCTCATGAGGTGTTTGCTTGTCAGGAATCTGGTAGTGCTAAATGGAAAGTAAAAGTTGTCAAATCTGTTGGGATTCTCATTCTTTTTCAGGCAGAACGGATGCTCCTGGTGCATGGCCTGGTACCCAAGTCCAGTGGATAGTCTCCTGAGAGGAACAGGATGGCTGAAGTATCAGGGCTAAGAAGTGAGACCTCCCCCACATCCAAGCCATTGGAACTTGAACCCATAATTTGCTCCTGGGCCAGGGAATCAGTCTCCAGGTTTGGGGCATCCAGGATTTTCTCCTTTTCTCTCCCCATAAGGTCTAAGTCATGGTGACCTTACCCTGTTCCCAAGGAGGACTGGACATCTGCTTCTTGCCCATCATCAGAGGCCTCTATGGGCAATAAACAAAAATTCACAGAAGCCCACGACCTGTCTCTGCCTTTTACTAAAAATACCCATGAGAGAATCTTACCCTTAGGCTATGTCTACACTGCGCAGCTTTTAGTGACATGGCTGTGCCGCTACAGCTGTGCCACTAAAAGTTGTGCAGAGAGGTCTCCTGCCAACAAAAAACTTCCACCCCCAACAAGCGGCATTAGCGTTGTTGGCAGGAGAGCGCTCCTGCAGACAAGCACTGTTCACGACCGGCACTTGTCATCAGCAAATCTTTTGTCTTTCGGGAAGGGGGTGTTTTTTTTAACACCTCTGAATGTTGTTAGCTTATAAGCCTGTTAGCTCGAGATAGAATTTTGGATTTGATGTTTAATACTCTTACATCCTTACTAATATGAGTGAAGAACAAAGGACAAAGATGCTGTGTGTTGCATTTCTCACAACAAGATGAGGCTTTTAGTACAATGAGACAAAGGGATGGTGCTAAAAGTGTTACAGGGTATGGTGGGAGTGCAATATATGAGCGCACACTTGATGACTGCCTCAACTCCTTATCTCAAAGCAAGGTCAGACAACCAGTCGGGAGGGGCAAGGGAGGATTGTGTGGGGAGGTAAAACACTAAAAGACCAGAGAAATGACTGCCCCTGACTGGAGCACAACCTCACTCCTTACCCCTCCCATGGAGTACAAAAGGAGTGGGATGAAGACCCCGGCTCACAACCCTCCAGAACAGAACATGATCATAAGTTATCAGGAGTGTGACTAGGGTCATGAACTGCAGGTATATTTGGGCCTGCTAAGAAGAAGGAGGGGGAGTGGGAATGGGGAATGGGAGTGGGAAGGGGAATGATAATGGTAATGGTAATGGGGAATGGGGGACTGGGAATAGGGGAATGAGGAACAGGGACACAGGCAAGGCTCTGCAGTGTCAGAGTTGCGAGGGGGGACACAGAGTAAATGCTCTGCAGTATCAGAGCTAGAAGCAGAACACCGGGAAGAAGGAGCTCCATTGGTGTGTGGAGCTAAGGGTTAGAAGAAGAAGGGATTCTACTCATGTAGAAAACTGTAATTGGGGGAGGGGAAGGGGAAAACTCTATCAGCATAGAGAGGTAAGCCCGACTTGTGTGAAGATCTTCAGAATACATTTACTTGGAACTCACTCCAATAAACATCGCATTGCCTGCACTTCAGACTTCTGGTCTTCTGCTTTCTGTCTGCATGACAAGAACCAGAAAAGGGGCGGGGAAGGGAAAGCCCTCTAACAAATGCCAAAAGTTTTGTCTTTCACTTGCCAGTGTAGACAAAGCCTTAGTCATTGGTATGAATCTGATCCATGCTGGGGGCGGGGAGGGTAGGAATGGTGGGGGGGCTGGGAGGGTGTCTAACAGTGAGAGAGCTGCCAGGGGCTGACCTCCAGCAGCTCCTCCAGCCCCGCTGCTGCTCCTGTGGCAGGGTTTGACTGCAGCTGCTTGAGCCGCAAAGGGGCTGAGCCAACCCCATTCACTGCTTCAGTCCTGAGGCTACTGTTCTGATGGCCTGGGGCTGACAGCTGCTCCAGGCCTGGATTGGAAGAAGTCACGGATTCTGTGAACTCTGTGACAGAACTGTATCCCTACCAATGACCCAGAGGTGTAAAGCTCCATATCCTGGTTCCCAAAAAGAAACCAATTCCCCACTGCATGGCTGCCTTGGGTGCAGGGGATTGGACTAGATGACCTATTGAGTCCCTTTCCTGTCATACACTTCTGTGATTCTATGTCTGTATTGCAAGTGGTGCCAAAGATGTGGAAGGCTCCAATCCCATTGAGTTACTCTCTCTCCCAGCATGGGGCTAGATTGGAATGAAGAACCAAGGAGTGAATGTCTCTGTATCCCATTCCAATTCTTCTGTGCCTCCTGTCCCATTCTTTAAAGCAACCCCAAGGCATTGCTTTTCAAAGCTTAGACATCCCTGAACACTCACTCCTTCCCTCTAGACAATGCCCCATTTTCAGGTCACAGCCAAGTGAAGGTGGAAATCTATGGACTTTGAGTGTTCTCCAAATTTTTGTTTAAGGACATTTTGAAAGATCTTATCGGGAAGGTTTACATTTCTTATCAGGGTTATTAATTCAATAAGAAAAGCTCTGGGCTGTGTGTTTATAAGAAGCAGCACCCAGGCATTTCTCTACATTCGCCACTCATCACCACGGGCTTGCGTGTCAGAAAACATCATGAAGTGGCTTCTGCTCCTGAGTTTGGTGGCGCTCTCTCAGTGCCGGGTGACAAAGTGAGTACTGGGGGAACACACCACTTTGGGCTGCTGAACTTGGCTTTCTACATAACCATGTGTGATTATCAAGGGGAATGTCTGCACCTCTCTCTTTCTCTTCTCTATTCTCCATTCGTGTATAGGCAGCAGCTGGAAACATCCCCTTAGCTTTGTGTTGTAGCAGGGGAATAAGGAAGGCAGGTCTTGTGGTTAAGGCACTGGAGTGGCACTTGCAAGAGCTGGGTTAATGCCTGGCTCTATCACAGACTCCCTGTGTGACCAGGGGCAAGTGACGGAGTCTCTCTCTTGGGATCAGTTCTCTGTGATAATATTAGTGTTTATTATTTGTATTATCACAGCATGTAGGATCCACACGTCATGGACCAGAACTCCATGGCGCTAGGCACTGGAAGGCTGTCCCTTCCCTAAGTAGATAACTACCTCAGTAAGACATAAGAGACAAGAGAGACATGCAGATTGAGAGGGGAATACAAGTAAACAATCAGTCAGCTTGATGGACAGTGGGTACTGCACACCAGCAGCCAACCTGTTGTTATGGTTTTTTTATAGGCACGACGACAAAGGAGAGTTTTTAAGGAGGGATTTGAAGGAGGACAGTGTGGTTGCTTTGCAGATGTTTATGGGGAGGACCTCCCAACCATAGGGGGCAGGTGGGAGAAAGCACGAAGGTGCGTGATTGAAAATGTATCAAGTTGGCAGTAGAGGCTGGCATCATGGGCCAATGGGAGACGGGCATCAATAGCTTGATAGCCAATGAGGGATGAGAGGTAGGGTGGGACTGAGTGCGAAGGACCTTGGAAGTGAAGACAAGCAGATTATGTCTGATACCATAGAGCAGGGGGAGCCAGTGGAGGGATCCAAAGAGAGGAGTGTCATGTTCAAAATGACTTGCTAGGAAGATTATATTTGCAACAACGTTCTGAATGGACATGAATGTGGCAAAATGGCATTTGTCAAGGCCAGGGAGAAGAAGTTGCAGCAATTGAGACATGAAAGGAGGAGAGCTGGGACGAGAGCTATAGTTGTGTGAAGGGACAGGAAAGGCTGCATCTCAGAGAGCTTATGCAAGAAGATTTGGCAAGATTTAGACATAGCCTGGATGTGAGGAGCTAGACAAAAGTTGTTTCACATGTTTTGGGATTGGCTTTCTTTGTAGGAACAAATCCCTGTACAGCATGCTCTACCCACGCCATGTGTGACTTATTCATCTTTATGTTCCCATCTTATCTCGTCCACTGTTACCCTGTCCTTTGTAAATGATTCCTTTGATGTTTCCTGCCTTATCTTGGCTAGTTCAGCCATTCTGTCTCTTGGCTTACCATGCACTTACCTGTCCTGGTTAGCATAGACATTCTGTGTTCAGCCTGCTGATCTATTCACAGTACTTTACTAATCCTGTCTCCTAAAAAATGAGGCCTCCCCCATGTTCAATTACTCCCATCAAGCCAGGCCTAGAAGGTAGAGATTTCAGTTTGGACAGAAGGAGACAGGTTTGGAGGAGGGAGGCAGATCTGTGAGTCATTGGTATAGAGGTTGTAGTGGAATTTGTGTTTGTGGATGAGATTACACAGAGATAAGGGGTAGAAGGAGAGTAGAAGGGGACCAAAGACAGAGCCTTGTAGAACGCCCACAGAAAGTTGGAGGGCAGATCCTCTGAAGGCATCAAAGGAGTGATTACAGATGTAGGAGGAGAACCATGAGAGGAGAGACATGGAAGCCAAGGGAGAACATGATTTCAAGCAGAATGGCATGGTTGACGGGGTCAAGGTGGCGGATAATAGTTCCTTTGTCCATTTTGTCTATTTCAACAGTAACCTCTACAGGACAGGGACTGTCTCTTTCTATGTATTAGTACAGCTCCCAGAACGTTAAGCCATCTCTCTTCTAGTACATATCGGCTGTGATTTTCCAAGAGTCTTACTGGAAATTTGTGCCCAACTCCCACTGACTTTCAGTGCACTGGGCACCCAACTCCTTTGCACTCCTTCGATAATCCTAGGTATACTAAGGGGTCTCAGTGCAATGTAAAAGCTGGATTGCACTGTAGGCGCTGAACACAAGGCTTGTCTATTGTTTATTTCCTATTGATTGGTCTCTCTCTCCCTACCCTTGTTGATTAGGGTCTCCCTGAAGAAGGGGAAATCCCTGAGACAGAACCTTAAGGAACATGGCTTGCTGGAGGATTTCCTGAAGAAACACCCTTACAACCCGGCCTCCAAGTATTTCCCCAGCCTGGCCAACAAGTTTGCCAGCGAGCCCCTAGCAAACTACATGGACGTGAGTATGGCAGGAGAGCAGGTCTTGTAGCCTCCCTCTCCTCATCCAGGCTTCCCACTCCTTTGCCAGCAGCTGATCTCTCCCTCCTCCCAAAAGTGCCCCAACTCACTCCCCCACCCATGTGCTTCCAACCAAACTCCCATCTTGCTGCAGCCACGAACCTGTGCTGGGCCACCCAGTCCCCAATTGTCATTGGATGGCATTAAGAAGAACATTGGGAATAGCACTCCCAGGGTTTGCTGGCTGCCCTCTTCCAATCATGCTCTTCCACACACTGAGATTCAGGGGTCTGAGGCTAAATAATTATGTGCATTTGATCACCTGTGGCTATTGGATACCAGGAGGTGCTAGGAGCCATGCTGGGCAAAGTGATGGCAGAAAAACACCAGCTCAAGTTGAGCCTTTAGCAGGGACACTGTAGCCCAGACCCTCAGCTGGTGGAACTATGCTGGTTTACTCCCGGTGATGATCTAGCCCTTGGATGGCAAGGGTTTCCTCTTTTTTCCATTGTTTTTTGTCCTGCTTTGGCAGATCGAGTATTATGGAACCATCTCCATCGGCACTCCAGCCCAGGAGTTCTCCGTCCTCTTCGACACCGGCTCTTCCAACCTGTGGGTGCCCTCCGTGTACTGCTCCAGCACAGCCTGCAGTAAGTCACCTGTAATGCCTCTTGCCTTGACATACCAGCTGGGGAGGTTGATTGAAATCATAGAGATTTACATTAGCAAGGAGGAACCTTAACTGAAATAATTGATTTTAATTATTTTTCTAAAGGAAGTTGATTCTCACTGGTTTGTAACCACTATACAGGTTGACTTGCAACTATATATTTACATTATATTTTGTACTTCTTTTAGCAAATCAGGGGGATACACAATGTCAATTAACATAGCTTTATACACATTTATTCAAATTCTTACTTTGTTCATTTTTTCGTTATTTTAGAAAATGGTGAAGGAGATGTTTCTTATTTACTATATTATGATTAATTTTTGGTTTCTTTCAGACTCAATTTGGATGGAAATTGGAAAATTCACTTTACAATTCAAAATCTAGCTTTTTAAAAAAATGGTTAAAACTCCTTTCGATGGGCTGTATATACAAGAAAGAAAAATTTATCAAAACTTTTTTTGCCTTTAAAAATAACAAATTTATGAAACAAAGGAAGTGTTATCTGTAGTCAGTGAATTGAACTGATTGTTTCTGATCCACACGTCCTTCAAGATTTTAGAACTTGTAGAGCTCATCCTCTCACACCTAGCTTTTATTCAGAGATTGGAAGAGGAAAACGAGTGTTCCCACTTTTTCAGTTCCCAGTTGGTTTCTTAAGTTGGAATGAACTAGTCTGTGAACTGAACTAGTTAATAAACTGACTTGAAGAAAGTATGCTCTCTGCACCTGCAGAAGAGGCTATTGCTGTCAAAATCTTGTTTAGCCTGAAACAAAGGAGACTCTGGTTCCAGGTGCTGAGTCAGTCAAATCTTCCAGTTCTGTTGACTTTCTTTAAATCCAGAAAACATGCACTGCTTAATAGTAACCTTTGTATTTAATTTAAATTATTTTAGTAGATTTTAGTAAGTTTAGACCTTACCCTATGTTGTCATAATTTCAAAGTTAATTTTAAATAGGTTATTTTTAAAAAGAAAATATACTGACATCTTAAAAAATCAGATTTTTTTTTATCATTGATTTTTATTCACCCGGAAAGACAGAGTGTAGCAGGTCTCCCTCCATTGTCCTTCCATATACTACACAGTGTCATAGGTGGAATGGGCCCTAGTAAGACAAGAAGCTAAATCCACAAAGGCACTTAAATGTGGCAATGTGAGTACTGCAATGTGTGACTCTTAGGCACCCTGACCTCACCAAAGAATTCAGAGTCTCGCTAGTCACCCAAGCTCTCCGTACAATGCATGGGGAAAGTTACAAGTGTCAGTCTGTGACCATCTGATTCATCTGTACTTGCAGGAAACCACAACAAATTCAACCCATCACACTCCTCCACCTACCAGGCCACCGGCCAGAGCCTCTCCATCCAGTATGGCACTGGCAGCATGACTGGCGTCCTGGGCTATGACACGGTCCAGGTAAATCACAAGAAAGGATCAAAACCATGGAAAAGACATGGTGAAGGATTTGGAGTTAGAAGGACAGGACACATCTGGGAAGCTAAAGCAGAGTATGGGTATGAACTGGGAGAGGGGGGATAGAAAAAGGGAAGAGAAGAGGCAATGAGACTAATCACAGAATATTCTCATATGTGGGAGAGACCACAGTGCAGGGCATGCCAGCCTCTGAGAACTCCCGAGGCCATCAGGACCCTGTGGTAGACTTGGCAGCTTCTCCAGGGTGTAGGGTGTGTCTGATTGTCCCCATCCCTCTCCCAAGGTTGGAGACATTGTGGACACGAACCAGATCTTTGGTCTGAGTGAAACCGAGCCCGGCTTCACCTTTTACTATGCCCCCTTTGATGGGATCCTGGGTCTGGCCTTCCCCAGCATCTCCTCCTCTGGAGCCACCCCAGTCTTTGACAACATGATGAACGAGGGTTTGGTGTCTCAGGACCTCTTCTCCGTCTACCTGAGCTCGTAAGTCAGGGCTGGAAACAGCCCATCTGCTGCAGTGAGATTCACGTTCCCATAGCGCCTCTCACAATGAGTGATCCCTGCAACATTTGCATAAGAATTGCCAAAAGCAGCCACCTCTGTGGTGGAACATGGCAACTGTCCTATGCTAGTGATTTAAGTTTTTGGGAGCAGAAGTGAACACTAGGGCATTGGTATTAAACTGACTCGTGGGAGAAGTTTCCCCTAACATATCATCCACATGATTTCCTGGCTCAACACCTTCTAGCACCAGGTTGAACCATCTGTTCAGTACTGACTCTGAGGGAAGAGTAGCACCTACTGAGTCACTGACACAACTGCCTCAAACACCTGGGCCTTTCCTTGGTGGTCTCCCGTCCACATTTGGCCAGGCCCAAATGTGCTTAGCTTTTGAGATCAAGGAAGAGAAAGCCCAAAGTGATGTCAAAGCGGGGGTGAGGTGCTCCTCTCATCCAACCAGCCTGTCCTATCTCTGCTACTAGATGCTGATATTCCCAGCTCTGAGTCTACCCCAGCACTCCCCAGCTGTCATCCTTCTCTAACAGATGGAGCGATTGCTATTGTCTCATTAGCCGACCATTTATACGTTCTCCTTGACTCTCCTCTCTCCCTTCTCCAGCAATGGCCAGACTGGGAGCTTTGTGATGTTCGGTGGCATCGACTCATCTTACTACTCTGGGAGCCTCAACTGGATCCCTCTCTCCTCTGACACTTACTGGCAAATCACTATGGACAGGTATCGCCCACCTCTTGGCCCTTCCCCTTCAATGTTACCTTGAAAAGACAGGCAAAAGGAGATGCATGTGGGAGCCGGGGGAAGCTCAACTTAGAGTCTAGACAAGATGAGAGACAAGAAAAAGGAGTTGGGGTCACACCGTACTGGGAGCTATAGGAAAGGGGCTCACCAGCAAGGCAGTTAGATGAGTGGTTCTCCACCTCGCCGATAACAGGACCCAGAAATGACCTGTGTCTGCCACTAGTAGGGGGACAGGGTAAGGGCAGCACCACCACCCCTGCGTCCCCTTTGCCAGGACCCCTCTCTCCCCTGTTTAGCAATAAAGTAAAGGGCAGGGTGGTCGCAAACCCTTGACATCAGTTTGTGACCCTCAGACTAGATCGGTTACAGTCCCAGAAGTTTTGTAGGACAAGGAGCGATCGGCAATAGCCAAGGAAGAAGAGGTCGAGGCTGAAACATCAGGGGAAACTTTTTGGCCATCAGCAAGAATCACCCTACAGGCCTCTCACTGCTGGCTCATGGGCTGAGTGGGAATGAGATCGGAAGTGTTTGTGGGGATGTTCCCCTGACTCTCTCTCTTGCAGCGTCACCATGAACGGAGAGACCATCGCTTGCTCTGGTGGCTGCCAGGCTATCATTGACACTGGCACTTCTCTGCTGGCTGGGCCCTCTTCTGGCATCTCCAGCATCAACTCCAACATCGGTGCCAGCGATGGCACGGTAAGGGCAGGGAGAAGGGAGAGATACTTCTAGAGGTGTCTACTACACATGGATGTGATGCTCCATCTCTCTCATTGGAGAACCTAGTGCCCGAGATGTGTCTAACCTTTCCTCCGTGTGTTGCCTTCCTCCCTGCAGATCAGCTGCAGTGCCGTGAGCAGTCTGCCCAACATCATCTTCACCATCAACGGCATCGAGTTCCCTCTTCCCGCCAGTGCCTACATCACTGATGTGAGTGTCCTGCTGAGAAAGCCACCTCGGGGCTTCTTAGCCAGGGCTTGTGCCTTAGGCCATTGCACTGAGCATGCTGGCAAAATCCCCCTGCACAGCCAGCATGAGCCTGCAGGAGCATCACTGAGATGCAGCTCAGAGTCTGTCCCTAGTATGAGAGTGGGGCGGCAGAGAGCTCTTCCCACAAACGGATCCAGTGGGAGGGACGGTCAAGATCAAGGCAGGCCCACAGTGAAACTGACATACTGCAAGAGCAGCGAGGCAGCCTGTAGAGCTGGCCACCGTAGGAGATCACCAGGGCAGGGGCCTTACGGGGCTAGGAGAGAATTAAATGAGCAGCTACCCCAGCTGGGAGGCTAGATCAAGAGAGATCACTGCCTTGTGCTCCAGGGCATGGGCATCTGGGCATCAGGAAGGATGTTCCTTCCCCATGATAAGAGTTTGCTCCCCTCTGAGGAGGAACAGGCAAGCTGCTTTAACAGCACACAGCAACACCAACCGGTAGATGGGACAGGCAATGGGGAAGGCCAAATCCACTTATAATCACAGCAGGATTTCTGGTGGCAGAATATAATTGCTCCCTTTGGAATCTGGACAGGAGCCTGGAGAGAGCACGCTTTGCCTCCCCAAGGGATATGTCATGAACAGAAGCGGTCAGGACCTTGCTTTTCTTCCCAGTTGACAGGCTACATCCCTTAGGCCTTGGCTTAGGCACTGGGGCTGTTCTGAGGGCCAGATCCACAAAGGTAGCTCACTGTGAGTTAGGCATCTAAGAAGCACCCAAAATTGGGGCCCAACTCACCAGTGTCACTCCCTGCAGCCCACAGAGGTCTCCTATTGAAGTCCTACCCAGCCTAATGCTACTTGGTTTGAGAGTTCTGAGATCCCAGCCCAAGATGGTAATAAGCACCAGCAGGGCCTACAGGATGGTAATTCAGTGAAGTTCCCACCCAATAATTACCACGTCCCCTTTTCCCCTGGTGCAGGAGTCAGGCTATTGTAACTCTGGCTTTGAAAGCATTGACGTCGGAGGGCTCTGGATCCTCGGAGACGTCTTCATCCGCCAGTATTACGTTGTCTTCGACAGGGCCAACAACCAGGTGGCCCTGGCCTCTGTGGCATGAACACAGCACCATCCATGGGGCACTGCCATGGAACACTGACCCCAGAGAGTCTCTGTTTCTCTAGAGTCCCAACACCGCTTATCGATCAAGTGACATCACCCCACACTCACCCTCTATCCCATAATTTTACCCCCAGTAGAATAAAGGAATATAAGAGCATTTGTGTGAATTGTTTCTCTTTGATGTGGTTTAGGATTGGACCCATCTTTTATTCATTTTTTGAACATTGGCTTTTAGGGCCACAGCTACCTGCCTATGAGTACTAGCAACAAATTTTAGCAGCTGTTGCATCCACTGGTCTGTAAGGACCCGGGGTTGCAGTTTATTAGCGATGCTCCACCTACCCCCATTGTTCTGAAAGGCACATGTCTTTGCCAGTTGTTGCCTTGAATGGGATAACTCCATGAGACCTCCATTATGGCCATAAGAATAAATGGTAGCCGCTGATCTCAATCCTTTCCCTGCTGGTTTACTATTTTTTTAAAAGCTGTTTTAAGAGCGCGGTTAGCCCATTCTAACTGGCCTGAACTTGGAGGTGTCCTGCTATATGCAATTTTTGCTTGATTCGAATAGCTTGGCAAGGCCTTTTAGTAATATTCTTGATGAAATGGGGTCCTTGGTCCAAATCAATTTTTTTTGGCATACCCCACCTGGTTATTACCGGCTCAATCAGCACACAGGCTGTTGTATGAGTTGTGTTGCTTTGGGTGAGGATTGGTTTACTCCTTTTTGTAAATGGATTAACAGTTACCGAACAACATTGACTATCCCTGGCTTTTCTTGCTAAAGGGTCAATGTAATTAAATTATAAACGAGCCCAACGCCCCTCTATTCTCTGGTGTTTTAGAGGCTTTTTGATTATATTAGAATTAACATTATTGGCTGTACAGGACAGACCATTATTTACAAACTATTTTATATTACTGCTTATATTTGGCACCAGCCAAGTGCTTGCAATTTAGCTAAAGATTTTTTTTACTCTCAAATGCCCCCTCTCATGGGCTAGGGAAATTATTTGTGTTTTTAATGCCATGGGTACCACCCAAACTACTTTGGTTTGCCAGTTGTAGCACAAACGGCTGTCTCACCGGGGACTATGCTAAAACTGGAGCCTGAACTGAGGCCTGCGTTAATGGGATCATGGCTTCCTGCTGCAAAGGGCCCCTGTTTCATTGCACCCCCTTCTTTAACAATTTATACAGCGGAGCTGCCTTTTTTGAAAATCCCTTAATAACATTTTGGGAAATATTAACCATTCCCAAAAAGGATTTAAGAGAGGTGACATCTGTGGGAGCTGGTAATTTAAGAATCAGCTCTACTTTTTGTTTATTAGGGGAGCACCCTCCTGTCCCAAAGTCACTTCAAGATAATTTACTTGTTGGGAACACAACTGGACTTTTTTGTTTTTTTTTGATAAACCCAGCTTCCTGAATTTTTTGTAACATCCTATTTAATAATTTTTTTTGTTTGAGTGCAAATTAGGATATTTACATAAGAAAATACACTGTTTTTTTAAGGCATTTTATTTTACATTTTAACGACATGAGCATGACAAATAAGAACGGCATTGTTCCAGCCCATGGGGACCCTGGCAAAACACAACTGCTTCCGTGGAAAGGTAAAAGCAAATGTGTAATAGCTGTCCCGATGTAAAGGGATAGCAAAGGAAGCATCGGCCAAATTCAAAACTGAAAACCACCGGTCCCCTCCTACACTGGAAGCTATTACCCATAGGTGCAGACTCCATGGGTGTTCTGGGGTCCACACCCCACCCCCCTGCCCTAGCTCACCTCCGCTTCCGCTCCGCTCCACCTCGGCCCCTGAGCGCACTACCACGTTGTCCTTCTCCCCACTCACACCCAGCACTTGCGCTGCGAAACAGCTGTTTCGCTCGGCAAGCCTGGGAGGGAGGGGAGAGGCGTGGGAATGCTGTATGCTTGGGGGAGCAGGCGGGGCCGGGGTGGGGATTTGGGAAGGAGTCCAATAAGGGTAGGGTGGGGCAGAATTAGGGCGGGTACTTTGGGGTGGTGGTGGGGCCAGGGGCGGTAGGGCGGGCGTGAACACACACTGGCACAGAAAAAAGTTGGCTCTTGTGCTATTACCTTCTGATACTTGGCCACTGGGGGGGGGCATTGATGTGTCACCTGATTAAGGGGGCAAAAATCAACTACCAGCCTTCAGGTCTTGCTGTCACTTTTAAGGACTGGCCAGAGGGCAGATTTATTGGGACTTGACTGTTCCACTAAAACCCCTTGGCTTAAAAACCCAGCCACTGGGCATTTTTTTAGGCTGGCTTCTGCCTTTTTTGATAGCTATACTGCTTCTGGGGTGGGGGATCGGGATCTGTAACTAGGGATTTTTGTCTCAATTTTACCACATTCTATTTTATTTTATTTTTGGCCTACATCTCCTGATGGTTTTTTTTGCAATTGCTAGAATTTTTGGAGTTCACGTTGGCCACTTTATAGATTCATAGATTCATAGATACTAAGGTCAGAAGGGACCATTCTGATCATCTAGTCCGACCTCCTGCACAGCGCAGGCCACAGAATCTCACCCACCCACTCCTATGAAAAACCTCACCCATGTCTGAGCTATTGAAGTCCTTAAATCATGGTTCAAAGACTTCAAGGAGCAGAGAAGCCTCCCTCAAGTCAACCATGCCCCATGCTACAGAGGAAGGCGAAAAACCTCCAGGGCCTCTCCAATCTGCCCTGGAGGAAAATTCCTTCCCGACCCCAAATATGGCAATCAGCTAAACCCTGGGCATATGGGCAAGATTCACCAGCCAGATACCCAGATACCCACTTTAGCTCTTTAGATGCCTTAAGGACCATTATTCAGTAGCTTGCCAAATTTTTCCTGGCTTTTAGGATGTGCTGGGAGGCATTTTTCATAGAACCCTGACAGCAAAATTAATTAACTTTTTAAATTTTGTAAAGACATTTATTTTTAAAATCCCTTATTTAGATTTTTAAAGCCAAATTGCCTTTTATGTATGTATTTATTAATTTATTTAACTGATACAAAATATTTTTCAAAAAAGGAACCGTACTTTTTGCCTTATTGAACCCCTGTAAGGTCTTAATTCCAGCCGGAGGGCCAAACAGGTTTTTATTTTGGGTACTACTTAGGGAATAAGTGGCACCTGTATTTAACAACAAATTTTGTCCAAACACCCTGTCAGGGTTCCCTCCCCACTCAGAACTCTGGGGTACAGATGTTGGGCCTCGCATGAAAGACCCCCCCAAGCTTATTTCTACCAGTTTAGGTTAAAAACTTCCCCAAGGCACAAATTCTTCCTTGTCCTTGGACAGTATTCCTGCCACTACCAAGTGAGTTAGACAAAGATTCACGAAAAGGACCACTTGGAGTTCCTGTTTCCCCAAAATATCCCCCCCAGCCCCTTCACCCCCTTTGCTGGGTAAGCTTGAGAATAATATACCAACCAAATAGGTGTACACGGTGAGCACACACCAGATTTGGAGCTCTACACCTCTAGGTCATTGGTATGATTCTGAGCCCAGGTCAGCACAGGGAGCTGCAGTTAGTGGACTGGAAATAGGATGGGCAGCATGAATTTGAGTGAGTGGCTGACTCGGGAGTGGGCTTGAGAGCCAGTTACCTCTAGGGTGCTGGTTCTATCTCACCCAGTTCTATAGTGAAAGGCTTTGTCACCTGACAGCCCTTGGGTGAAATATGTAGATGAAATATATTGGTATTCTCCACTGTTTCCGAGTGGCATATGTCAGGGTAGGGAAGGCTTAGGTGTGAAGACTTGGTTTAGGTGTGGGTAGATGAATGCGGCTGGGAATGATAGGACTAAGGCATTGGTGGGCTATGGAGCCCATCAGTGGAGGAGAAGAAGGAAGAGATGTCTTTGGGTAGACGGTAAGTTCATCATGACATAGGATTTAGGGGGAGAGAAAAGGAGATCCTGGATGGCCCCCAAACTGGCGAGTGATTATCTGCACCAGGAGCAGATCATGGGCTCAAATCTCCATGGCTGGGATGTGTGGGGAGGCCTCGCTGCTTAGCCCTGATACTGTAGCCATCCTATTCCTGGCAGGAGGCCATCCACGGACTTGGGCACCAGGCCATGTGCCCACAGCCAGAAGCAGCTGCTCTGCCTGAAATCACAATGAGAATCCCATGAGATTAGACAACAGCATTTAACTTTCCATTTAGCACTATCCACTCCTAACCCTGTGGGGGACAAGCAAACACCAGGGGAAGGATGAGGTTTCCACGTATGAATCATCTATTTTTAGTCACCTCAGATGCCAGTAGGTGCTAGGAGCCATGCTTGGCAAAGTGATGGCAGAGGAACACCAGGTCAGGCTGAGCCTGTAGCGAGGGCACCATAGCTCAGACCCTCAGCTGGTGTAAATCAGCTTGGGTAGCTATAAGGGTTTACACCAGCTGAGGATCTAGCCCTTGGATGGCAATGGTTCCCTCTCTTTACATCGTTCTTTGTCCTGCTTTGGCAGATCGATTATTATGGAACCATCTCCATCAGTACCCCAGCCCAGGAGTTCCTCGTCCTCTTCGACACCGGCTCTTCCAACCTGTGGGTGCCCTCCGTGTACTGCTTCAGCACAGCCTGCAGTAAATCACCTGTAATGCCTCTTGCCTTGATATTCCAGCTGGGCAGGTTGAATAAAATCATAGAGATTTACATTAGCAAGGAGGAACCTTAATTGAAATAATTGATTTTAATCTTGCTTTGCATTTGTACTTTTTAGTTATTTTTCTCAAGAAAGTTGATTCTCACTGGTTTGTTACCACTATAAACATGTTGAGGCCCCACCCTACTCACATCATCCCCCCTCCCTCTGTCGTTCACTCTCCCCAACCCTCTCTCACTTTCACCAGGTTGGGGCGGGGGGTGGGGTGCGGGTTCTGGGCTGAGGCCGAGGGTTTTGGAGTGTGGGAGGGGGCTCTGGGCTAAGCCTAGGGCAGGTGATTGGGGTGCAGTAGGGGGTGAGGGGCGTGGGCTCTGGGAAGGAGTTTGGGTGCAGGAGGGGGCTCTGGGCTGGGGTAGGGGTGCAGGATGCAGGCTTTGGGAGGGAGTTTCAGTAAGGGAGGGGGCTCAGGGCTGGGGGTCAGGGTGGAGGAGGGGGTATGGGGTGCGGGCTCTGGGAGGGTGTTTGGGTGTGGGAGGGGGCTCAGGGCTGGGGAAGGGGTTTGGGGTGTAGGGTGCAGGCTCCGGCCAGGAGGCGCTTACCTCGGGTGGCTCCCGGTCGGTGGCGCAGCAGGGCTAAGGCGGGCTCTCTGCCTGCCCTGGTCTCACGCTGTTCCTGGAAGAAGCCAGCATGGCCCTGGGGAGGGGGAGAGGGAGAGGGGGCTCTGTGCGCTGCCCTTGCCTGCAGGCACCAACCCTGCAGCTCCCATTGGCTGCAGTTCCTGGCCAATGGGAGCTGCGGAGTTAGTGCTGGAGGTGGGGGGGGAGCGCACAGAAACCCCCCACCTCTCCACTAGGGGCCTCAGGAACATGCTGGCTACTTCTGGAAGCAGCACAGGGCCAGGACAGGCAGAGAGCCTGTCTTAGCCCTGCTGTGCCGCCGGACTTTTAGCGGCCTAAAATCTCCCGGATTGGCTTCAGTAGCCTCCAGGAGATAGGGCCTGATTCTGGGAGACTCCCGGCGAAACCAGGAGGGTTGGCAATACACATTTATTTATGCAATTATATAGCTTAATATACAATTATTCAGATAAATAATTTGTACGTTTTTCAATTATTTTAGAGAATGGTAAGGGATGCATTTCTTATTCACTATGTAATTACTTTTTTGATTTGTGTCAAACTCAATTTGAATGGAAATTGGAATTCACTTTAAAATGCAAAATCCAGCTTTAAAAAAAAATTAGTTAAAACTCCTTTGAATGGGCTGGATACATAAGAAAGAAAAATTTATCAAAACATGTTTTGCATTTAAAAATAACAGATTTATGAAACAAAGGAAGTGTTATCTGTAGTCAGTGAATTGAACTGATTGTTTCTGATCAGCGTGTCCTTCAAGATTTTAGAACTTGTAGAACTCATCCTCTCGCACCTAGTTTTTACTCAGAGATTGAGGGGAAGAGGAAAACAAGCATTCCCACTTTTCAGTTTCCAATTAGTTTCTTAAATTGGAATGAACTAGTCCATGAACTGAACTAGTTAATAAACGGATATAAAGAAGGTATTCTCTTTGCACTTGCAGAAGAGCCTACTGCTGTCAAAAGCTTGTTTAGCACTTGAAGAAATTCTGTTTCCAGATTATGAGAGCATTGAAATTCCACCAATTCCATTGACTTTCTTTAAAGGCAGAAAAAATGCACTGCTTAATAGTAACATTTGTATGTAATTTAGATGATTTTAGTAAGTTTAGGCCTTAACATATGTTGTCCTAATGTCAAGGTTAATTTTAAATAGGATTTTTTAAATCATCTATTTCCTCAGG
The DNA here is from genome assembly GCF_009764565.3 of Dermochelys coriacea. Classification (NCBI taxonomy): domain Eukaryota; kingdom Metazoa; phylum Chordata; order Testudines; family Dermochelyidae; genus Dermochelys; species Dermochelys coriacea. Next base: position 10,557,434 of record NC_050073.1, on the reverse strand, counting down.
AATGACCATCAGACAGGATCCAACCTGATCATTGGCCCCTGGCTTCCCGTAGCAGCTGCTGATTTTCTGAGTGGAACAGCCAAGCCTCCTCTTCTTTGACTATGTAGATGGGCAACTGGGGCTGCGGCTGCCACCCTCAGGCACCTGCGTCTTCCCTCTGCCTGTACAAATGTAGGATTTGGGATCACACATCTGAACTTTGGCCCCAAAGGGCTAATCAGCTGCACACAGAGATCCGAACCCTCACTGGACTTGCCACACCTCAACCTCCCCTCCTAGGCCTTATCTCCAGCCTAGTTCCAACTCCAATCCCAGCAGGACCCCAGGTCACGGGATGGAGAAACGTATTATTTGTTTATTTGTAACGTGTGGTATCTAGGAGCCCCAGTCACAGGCCAAGCCCCAATTGGGCTAGGAGGTGTACAAACACAGAACAGAAAGGCGGACCCTCTCCCCCATTTGCTTTGGTTCAAAAATAAGACTCTTAGAGAGCAAAATTGGGCACATTTTCACAAAGTTTTTTGAAGCAAAAAATGCAACGTTTTGAAAATGAAAACCATTTAAGGTCAAAATTTCAGTGTTTCTTTCAGGCAGAAATCAACTTTGGACAAGAAGAGGGAAGTTTTAGAATGTGAGTGTCCCTGATATGAAAGTGGCCAGGTGTTGGACCCAACACAGAGATATTTGTGTGTCTGTGAAATGTGGGGTTTTTTTGCGCCATGCAGAAGGAGCCTGTGGAACTCACTGGCCCAGTATATCTTTGAGTCCAAGTGTTTAGCATGAGCCCCAAAAGTGTCCATCAGACGTTTACCTGGATACTGAGAGAGATGTTAGTAGGGGTTTAAAAAAGTGTTGAAGGGCTAACACCCTTGTGATTTCATGGTGTAAAGGCAACCTTGAATAGAGGCCAGGAAGAGACTTGTGCCATGGGCAACTGTGGGATTTCTTCTGGTATCAGCTATTGTATGAGACAGAACACTGGGCAAGATGGACAATGGGCTGTACACTGATTTCTGAAAGAGATCCTAATTCTTCAGTGACCCACTTCCAATTGCCTCTGGTGAACAGAACATAGGCTTCTGCAGTGCCCCTCTCCCAAACTTCCTGATGGGGGAGGAAAACCGAATACAGTTCCCAAGACCACCTCTTTTGACCTGAGTGGCATGTCAACGTCTGGGTTGTTTCCATTAGGAAGAGCCATTGGTGATGGAGTCAGACATCTTTGATGCAAGCCTGTCTATTTACACAGCTGTACAGGAGAAATCAAACAACAGGAGACAGTTTCTGTGCTCCCAGCTCCGAGGCCCTTTCAGCCAGCACTCTGCCCAAAACTTCTCTCTCTAGGCTTTGCAAAGGGTCATGCTCAGTGTCTGAAGCTTTCTTGCTGCCTTCTTCTTGCTTCTCTGGTGTGTTTGTCGCTTCTCTCTCACACAGACTCCTCCACCAACCAATACCCAGCAAAACTCCTCTGCCCACGTGCAGACTCTCCTGTGCCTTTGTTTTGGCTGAAGACCACTGTTATTTTTATAAAGGAGCTTAGCGGTTTCTGTTATCTTAAATGAAGGGTGGTGGTTATACCTACCAGTTTCAAGGAAGTTAAACTGACATATAAGAGGTGCCAAAACTTAAACCACCCCTGACTACTGGGCAACCAGGCAGCTCCCATTCAGCTCCAGGGTGCTAGACAGCAGGACAGGCATGTGTCATAGAATCATAGAATATCAGGGTTGGAAGGGACCTCAGGAGGTCATCTAGTCCAATCCCCTGCTCAAAGCAGGACCAAGTCCCAGTTAAATCATCCCAGCCCGGACTTTCTCAAGCCTGACTTTAAAAACCTCTAAGGAAGGAGATTCCACCACCTCCCTAGGTAACCCATTCCAATGCTTCACCACCCTCCTATTGAAATAGTGTTTCCTAATATCCAACCTAGACCTCCCCCACTGCAAATTGAGACCATTGATCCTTTTTCTGTCATCTGCCATCACTGAGAACAATCTAGATTCATCCTCCTTGGAACTCCCTTTTAGGTGGTTGAAAGCAGCTATCAAATCCCCCCTCATTCTTCTCTTCTGCAGACTAAATAATCCCAATTCCTTCAGCCTCTCCTCATAAGTCATGTGCTCCAGCCCCCGAATCATTTTTGTTGCTCTCTGATGGACTCTTTCCGATTTTTCCACATCCTTCTTGTAGTGTGGAGCCCAAAATTGGACACAGTACTCCAGATGAGGCCTTACCAATGCCGAATAGAGGGGAATGATCATGTCCTTAGATCTACTGGCAATGCTCCTACTTATACAGCCCAAAATGCCATTAGCCTTCTTGTCAAAAAGGGCACACTGTTGACCCATATCCAGCTTCTCATCCACTGTAATCCCAGGTCCTTTTCTGCAGAACTGCTGCCTTGCGACTTGGTCCGTAGTTTTTAGCAGTGCATTCGATGCTTCCGTCCTAAGTGCAGGACTCTGCACTTGTCCTTGTTGAACCTCATCAGATTTCTTTTGGCCCAATCCTCTAATTTGTCTAGGTCCCTCTGTATCCTATCCCTATCCTCCAGGTAGGGTAGGGAGTGTGAATCATTAAAGCCCATGAACATCTTCAGGTTGGGGAGCTACAGCACAGGTAGCTCATTAGAAAATAGCAGGGGAGCACAGAGCTAAAGTCATTAGGCTACTGGGCCAGACCTGGCTGCACTCCCGGCCCAGTGTGCTATAGACGGGGCCTGCTGGGATAAGCAATTAACACCTGGGGAAGGATGAGTTTTTTGACATGGCTGGGAATGAAGCTGTCTACGCTGAGCAACAGCCCCAACAAAAGGGCTTGGTACGGGCCAGATCTGACCGTGACACATTGCATATGAAAAAGTCTCTTTTCCTTAGAGTTTGGTTGAGCAGAGCTAGCCTGGAATGAAAGAGCGATCCTGGAAACCACCCTATTCATGTCTCTCTTGGTACCGCACATCACTGGCACCAGGAATTTGGTGCTAGTCTCATTAATGAGCAGAATTTATTTTCCATTCCCCCCCTCAAAAGCTTTCAGCAAAGAAGCAAAATGGATCACAGGTTTCAAGGAGGAAGGTTGGGTAGAGATGTCTGACGCCTAAGTAAGCAGGGTCTGTATGAATGCTTCCCTGACAGCTAGCTGGGAGGAGGAAAGACTTTGGGTGTGTTTATGTAAATACAGTTTGCTCCTGATCTGCTTAAATATTTAACAGACACAGCGGTGTCAAGGTGATCAACTTTGGTTGGTGTTGGGTACAAATCACCTTAGTACTTAATGCAGGGGTAGTGAAATATGGTTACGAATGTTGTAATTATTGTAGAAGTACAGGAAATCAGGACTGTGTTTAAACTCTCCCAAATGAGGGGGCCACACTCAACTGAAAGAACCTTGTTAAGCCACTGGCTCAAATATCAATTGAACAAAGAAATTGATATGTATCAGGCTTGTTATCCCAAGGGGAGCCTCTGACACACTGCAAACCAAACACACTATTCGGGTAGAATAAACAAACAGATTTATTAACTATAAAGATCCATTTTAAGTGATTATAAGTCAAAGCATAACAAGTCAGCTTTGCTCAAATGAAATAAAAGCAAAACACATTCTAAGCTGATCTTAACACTTTCAGTGTCTTTACAAACTTAGATGCTTCTCATCACAGGCTGTCTGGTTACTTTTCAGTCAGGCTCTCCTCTTTGATCAGCATTTAAGTCGCTTGGTGGTGGTAGTGTCTGTAGATGGAGGTGGAAAAAGAGGGATCATGGCAAAATGTCTCTCCCTTTTATAGAATCATGGAATATTAGGGTTGGGAAGAGACCTCAGGAGGTCATCTAGTCCACCCCCCTGAAGCATGTCCCCTGCTTTTATCCTGTCCTTTCTTCCCTCTTGTCTTTGCCCCCACCCCTTCAGAGTCAGGTGAGCATTACCTCATCGCAGTCCCAAACTGCCCAAAGGAAGGGAGGTGATTCCCTTGAGGTCTAACAGATTCTTTTGTTGCTGTGTCCAGTGTCCTTTGTTCCTGTGAGGCTGGGCTGTGTTTGTCCCATCCATACCCTGACGAGGTGTGAATTGCCTCTCTGCTCCTGGAGAGTTTTTGCATGGGCTTGTTTTAAGCCATGAGGATATATTTTCAGCCTCATAACTATAGACATGAAATTATAACCTATAACATTACTATAACGTTACTGTAACAATTACTATAACATCACTATCACAACCATGGTCAGTGCATCATAAGCCTTCCGAAGACACCCAACATGACAAATTTTGCATTGGATAGCACACAATCATTTTAGAAAGATGAACATGGGGGTGAAGGGGTTCCCTACAGATTGTCATAACTCTCCTCTTATTTTACTGCAAGAGGGTTAGTCACTGACTATCTCAAAGGCAGTGCACCCGTGGTCCTCTTTCCTGGACAGAGCATCTGCTACCAGGTTTTCCCTTCCCTTTATGTGTATAATTTCCATGTCAGACTCCTGCAGGCTTAGGGTCCAGCACAGAAGTTTGGAGTTTGTGAACTCTGGTTCTGTTTAGGCATACCAAGCGTGAATGGTCTCTCAGTATCCTAAGCTTTCTATTAAAGAGATAGGGCCTCAACTGTTTAACTGCCCACACCATAGCATAGCATTCCTTTTTAATTTTGTTCCGTTGGTGACAGCTTTTTACTCGAGAAGGCAATCGGGTGTTTTTTTGTTACCTTCCCCTGTCTGCATCAGTACAGCACCCACACCAATGTCAGAGGCATCTGTACAGCTCAAAGTTTTTTCAAAGTCAGGACTGGGTAGTACAGGTTTTCCAGAGAAGATTGTCTTTATCTTATCAAAACCCTTTTGGCATGCCTCTGACCAAACCACCTTATTGGGTTGGTGCTTTTTATACAAGTTTGTGATTGGGGATACAATGATGCTGAACTTACACGCAAACCATCTATAGTAGTTTGCCAGACCGATGAATGATTGGACCTGTCTTTTAGTTTGGGGCACAGGCCAATTTACAATGGCTTCCACTTTAAGGGGATCAGGGAGGTATCAGTCCTCCCCGCTAACCCAATGTCCCAAATAAGGGATTCTGGCTGTTCCTCTTTTGCACTTAGAGGGCTTTATGGTTAGACCAGCCTCCTTGAGTTTGGACAGCACAATTCCCAGGTGTTGTTTATGATCGTCCCATGAGTCACTGAACACTGCTATGTCATTTATGTATGCCTTTGCAAAATTTTGTAAACCATTTAACTCTTTGTTGACCAGCCTCTAGAAGGTCGCACCAGCATTGATCAAACCAAAAGGTAACATTGTGAATTCATAGAGGTCTATGTCAGTGATAAAAGCAGATTTTTTCTGGGCATCCTCATCCAGAGGGATTTGCCAGTAACCCCATATTAGATCAAAGGTGCTGAGCTATT